>NW_024412452.1:6033377-6060459 GCF_014898765.1 Herpailurus yagouaroundi
GGGCGGAGCCGCAGTCAGACCTGATGTCTGCCCCCAGCCCACCGCTGTGTCCACAGTCAGACTGGTGCGTGCCTTCTCTTCCCCTCTCCTAGGGGCGGGATTCACTGTGGGGTGGGGTGGCCTGTCTGGGCTACTTGCACACTGCCAGGCTTGTGATGCTGGGGATCTGGCGCCTTAGCTGGGGTGGGTAGGCAAGGTGCACAGGGGCAGGAGGGGCAGGCTTAGCTTGCTTCTCCTTAGGTGATCCACTTCAGGAGGGGCCCTGTGGCAGCAGCAGGGAGTCAGATCCGCTGCCGGAGGTTTGGCTCCGCAGAAGCGCAGAGTTGGGTGTTTGCGCGGAGTGAGCAAGTTCCCTGGCAGGAACTGGTTCTCTTTGGGATTTTGGCTGGGGGATGGGCGGGGAAGATGGCGCTGGCGAGCGCCTTTGTTCCCCACCAAACTGAGCTCTGTCGTCCGGGGGCTCAGTAGCTTTCCTTCCCTTTGTCCTCCAGCCTTCCCACTTTCTGAGCAGAGCTGTTAACTTATGACCTCCCAGCCGCTAAGTCGCGCTTGCTGTCGGAACACAGTCTGTCAGGCCCCTCCGCTTTTTGCAAGCCAGACTTGGGGGCTCTGCTTGGCCGGCGAGCCACCCCTCCGCCCCGGCTCCCTCCCGCCAGTCCGTGGAGTGCGCACCGCCTCGCCGCCCTTCCTACCCTCTTCCGTGGGCCTCTCGTCTGCGCTTGGCTCCGGCGACTCCGTTCTGCTAATCCTCTGGTGGTTTTCTGGGTTATTTAGGCAGGTGTAGGTGGAATCTAAGGGATCAGCAGGACGCGCGGTGAGCCCAGCGTCCTCCTACGCCGCCATCTTCCCTCCCTCCCAAAGATGAGATTTAAAGTTCTCATCACAAGAAAGAAAATTTGTAACCAAACTATTGTGGTGATCATTTTGCAATACATACATATATCAAGTCATTATGTTATATACTTAAAACTAATACAATGTTATATGTCAATTACATTCCAATAAAAAAAGAAATACCTGAATAAGCAAATGTAGTGCCCACTATGCTTAACAAACAGCAGTGGTCTTGGGCTACATTAGACATTCAAACTCACCATTCACCATTAGTTTTATTAGCTATAAGTAAGGACTTAGCATGGGTAAAACACAACATGCAGGAAAATAGTGTGAAAGACTCTCTTCTCAGGCACATTTGTCAACCATGCGAAAGCTCATCCATCTTTGGGAGGCATGTGGTCATGAGAGACAGGGCAGAGTATGGGAAGACTACATGTCTGGGAAGCCAGATTGTTGGGCCCATTAATAGTTTTCTTTGTTTTGACTGAATTATTGAATCAAGACTGTGTTTGTGGTATATGCCAACCATAGCATAATGTATTACCTAAGACTGAACAGAAAAGTCTTAGACATGATGAGATTTGCATCTAAAATTAGGAGATTTATCCCTGGTAAATACAATGTTCCATTCCATTAAAAAAATTTTTTAAATATTTATTTTAGAGAGAGAGAGAGACAGAACACTAGCGGGGGAGGGACAGAGAGAGAGAGGGAGACAGAATCTGAAGCAGGCTCCAGGCTCTGAGCTGTGAGCACAGAGCCTGACGCGGGGCTCATACCCACAAACCATGAGATCATGACCTGAGCCGAAGTCGGACGTTTAACTGACTGAGCCACCCAGATGCCCCTGTTCCATTTCATTTTTTAAACAGCTTTATTTAGGGGTGCCTGGGTGTGGCTCAGTCAGTTAAGCATCCGACTTCAGCTCAGGTCATGATCTCATGGCTTGTGAGTTCGAGTCCCACGTCAGGTTCTGTGCTGAGAGCTCAGAGCCTGGAACCTGCTTCCGATTCTGTGTCTCCTCCTCTCTCTGCCCTTCCCATGCTCATGTCAGTCTCTCAATAATAAATAAAATGTTTAAAAAAAATTTAAACAGCTTTATTTAGATATGATTGACATACAATAAAATGTACATTTTAAAGAAAAAATTAATGTTTTGACATATGTATATACAGTGAAATTATAACCACAATAATGAGCATATCCATCATCCTTAGAAGATATTTTTCTGGAGTTTCCAGTCAACCACTAATATATTTTCTGTGTAGATTAGTTTGTATATTCTAGAATTTTGTATACATGGAGACATACAGAATACATTGGTTTCTTTCACTCAGCATAAATATTTTTAGATTCATCTATATCAATAGTTCAATTGTTTTATTGCTGGGTAGCAGTCTATTGTATGAATATACTACCATTAGTTTGTCCATTCACTTATTAATGGATATTTGGGTTTCCAGTTTTTGGCTATTTAAGTATAGCTGTTATGAAAATTTGCATATAAGTCTTGTACAGAAATTTATTTTTATTTATTTGATAAGATATGTAAGTGTGGAATGCCTGAGTCATATGGTAAGAGAATAGTTAACTTCTTAGAAAGCAGCATATAGGATTTCTAGTTGTTCCATATTTCTGCCAACACTTGGTGTGATTACTCTTTTTAATTTTAGATATTTTATTTTATTTTTTTAAGTTTATTATTTGAGGGGCGAAGAGGGCAGTGAGAGGGAGGGAGAGAGGATCCCAAGGTATCAGCACGGAGCCTGACATGGGGCTCAATCTCATGAACTGTGAGAACATGACCTGAGCCCACATCAAGAGTCCACTGCTTAACTGATTGAGCCACCCAGGTGCCCTGTTAATTTTAGACATTTTAAAAGCTATATAATGGAATCTAATTGAGGCTTTTAACTAGCACTTCCCTAATGAAAAGTGATTTTCAATATTTTTTCATGTTTTTTTTATTTGCCAACCATGTATCTTCTTTGATAACAGTTCTGTTCAATTTTTGTCTATTTTTAAATGGCTTTTGTTTCCTTATTTTCTTATTATTGAGATCTGAAAGAGTTATTTCTATGCTCTGGATGCAAATATTTTTATCAAATATGTGATTTGCAAATATTTTCTTCCAGTCTCTGCCTTGTCTGTCATTCAAATAACAGTGTCATTTGAGGAACAGAATTATTATTTTGATGAAGTCCACTTTATCTATTTATTCCTTCATGGATAGAGCTTTGGCATTGTAGCTAGAATATCTTTGCCTAGCTTAAGTGTACAAAGATTTTCTCCTATAATTTCTTCAACAAGATTACAGTTTATAGTTTTAGCATCCCTGATCCATTTTTTTAATGTTTATTTTTGAGAGAGAGAGAGAGAGAGACAGAACGTGAGTGGGGGGAGGGGCAGAGAGAAAGGGGGAGACACAGAATCCGAAGCAGGCTCCAGGCTCTGAACTGTCAGCACACAGCCCGATGTGGGGCTCGACCTCACAAACAGTGAGATCATCACCTGAGCCGAAGTCGGACACTTAACCAACTGAGGCACCCAGGCGCTCCTCCCTGATCCATTTTAAATTAATTTTTGTATATGGTATAAGGCATGAAGTTCATTTTCTCTGCCTATGACTATCTCATTGTTCTAGCAATATTTATTGAAAAGTTGGTCCATTATCTACTGAATGTCCTTAAATTTTTTTTTAATGTTTATTTATTTTTGAGACAATGTGAGAGACAGAGTGCAAGCAGTGGAGGCGCAGACAGAGGGAGACACAGAATCTGAAGCAGGCTCCAGGCTCTGAGCTGTCAGCCCAGAGCCCGATGTGGGGCTTGAACTCATGAGGCATGAGATCATGACCTGACCCAAAGTTAGATGCTTAACTGACTGAACCACCCAGGCACCCAAATGCAGCTTTTGAATTAATCTTGAAATAAGGTAGACTAAGTTTTCCAAATTTGCTTTTTCCTTAGTTGTTTTGGCTAAGTCTACATTATTTTAAAATTACAGTATGGATGCTAGAATAAGTTTATCAATTTCTACAAAATGAAGACGAGTTTTGCATGAAACCTGTAGGTGAAATTGGGGACACTTAACATTTTAACAATATTTATTATTACACCGGTGAAGTTTTGACTACTGTTATAATTCACATTACAGATCAAATTGTGTATTTTACTGAGTGACTCTAAAGAATTAATGCACTCCTATCTTACAACGTTAAGTGTAACTATTTTGGTAAGATATTTATCTTTGTGGCATATATATGCTAATAATTTCTTGGAATTCATGATAAAATGTACAAAACATATATATTAGAGAAATTCTATGTATTTCATTTTGTTTCAAAATAACATACTAGATAAAAATTAGGTTGTAGGATCTGTTGTCATGCCACTTGTGTTTGGAACTTGAGGCCATCCCTTAACTTCTCAGCATAATTCTCCATGACTCATTTCTAAATATCTATCCATTAATATTCTTAAATGCATCTTTTTCAAGCTTGGCAGCAGGCTCAAGTGCATTTTGTTGTAGTAATGAAATATTTTGCATAAGTGGAAAAACCACCGTGTTATTGCATGAGGTTTTACACCATTTGCAATCATTTTGGAAGTATTGACAATTTGTAGTATGTAAAGTAATCAGGCTGTGAAGCTGTGACCTATTAAAAAGTTTTACTGAATGATTATTTTTTTAAACTCATTTTTGGTGGTGTCTGAGGTTCTGAAATATATGGTGCCTAAATGAGGTTGTTATACTAAAAATAAACGATCAGTTAAAATGTTTACTTTGGAAAAGTTGCATTTGAGATAACTAAGTAAAAATTTCTAGTGCAGGGAAAATCTCAGCAAATTCCTACTTTCTCTCACCTCCAACAGCCTCAAAAACTTAGAACTGTGGGGAGTGGGTTATTTGAATGAGAGCAGAGAAGTGAGCTTCAATTAGTCTTATAGCTAGGGTCCTGTTATTGGGTATCATTTGAGTTTGTGTCACAATAGATTTTATTCAGCTTCTGACTTGAGAACATTATATAAGAGACCCGAATGCTATTTAGATCCTGATATATTTGACAGAGACCATAAAATTGTTCAACTTTGGTCTATATCCCCCATCTTCTAAGCCTTACTTCCATTCTCAATAGGCTATTCATCAAGGACTAACATCCCAGCCTTCCTGACTCTGTACTGCCATTTATTTTCCCCAATTATAAGCTTAAGCCTGTATTGGTTTGCTATAACAAAATGCCATAGACTAGGTAGTGGCTTAAACAAAGACATTTATTAGTTCTGGAAGCTGGGATGTCCAAAATCAAGAGGCCACCTCATTTGATTTTTTGTGAGGGCCCTCTTATTGGCTTGCAGATGTCCACCTTCTTACTGTATCCTCACATGGTGGAAAGAGAGCAATCTCTCTTCTTATAGAGCTATTCCTACCATGAGGACCCCACACTTATGTCCTCATCTAATTCTACCTCCTTAAGTTCCCATCTCCAAATACAAACACATGGGGGTTAGAGCTTCAATAATTCAGTCCCAAGCAAAACTTTTGGGATATGATTGTAGTAATGAATGAAGGCTGGATTTGCCTTGTCCTCTTATGCATCTCACATGCTGGCTCTTTGAGTTCCCTCCGTCTGTCCCACACCTACCAGCACCTGTTTTCTTCTACTCAAAGAGATATACTTGTTTTGTGGCCCAGCACACTGGTATATGTTGTGCTATATGGTGGTATATGATAGTATATGATGAGTGTCATTTCAGTGAATTTGACATAATATCTATATGTTCCAAATGCCATATCATAAATAATAAAACAAAAACACATACTGGAATTAGTAGCAGCAAATCACATATTAATCCAGTCTCAGGGAAACTACTTACTCACATTGTTTATTTGCCCACTTAATCTCTACTATTACATTATGAGCAGAGGAAAATATAACCCTCACTTTCAAGGAATTTAAAGTAGTCTGTAAAATTAAGTGTATTAAGTTAGAGGGAGCTGAATCTCATAAGAAAGGCACAATCATAGTAAAAAGAGCTAGAATTTGTTTAGAGCCTAACATATGACAACTGTAATATTTTTTAATTAAAAAATCTATCACATATCATATGATAAAGGCATTATTGTACCCACTTTATTTAATAAACTATTGACAATAAGAGATTAAAGCCAGAAGGAGGTTACATACCAAAAATGATGGGGTCAAGATTCAAGCACACGTATTGTCTACTAACTTCCACGGCTCATCTTCTTCTCCGTTTACTATGTGTGCTATGGAATAGAAGAGATTACAAATGTGAAATATGTGTTGAGATACTAAATTTACCATAACAATTATGATTATAATTCTATCACTAGTTTTACAGATTCTGTGATTATGCAGTTAACACCTTTAAAATAAATGTATCACAAAGGCATTGAACAGCCACTGTTGATTTAATTATCATGTTTTATTCTCACCTTCAAGTGTGATGGGTTATTTGCTGTTTTTAGTTGCTTAAATATTTGAATACAGAATCCAAGAGTTTACCTTTAGCGGGCAACTCCAGACAATCTACATTGATCTACAGCAATAGACTAATGATTTTATTATATAAAAGGACCATAAAATGAAGTTTTTAAAGGAATTGAGTAACTTATTGGAGAGATAAGACTTCACATCACAAAAAACAGAATACAGGAATGGAATTAGAAGTTATCCAGTGCAACTTTAATTTTACAAATGGGAAAACTGAAGCTCAGATGTATTGATCATCTAAGATTACAGAGTCAGTAGTGATTGAGTTTGGACATAACAGAGGCCTGCTGATTTGTAGTGGTGTTTTCCTTCCATGACCTTGCTTGAAATAGAGATCAATAAAAAGTATTATGATGTATACTAGTTTTACATATATTAATTATCAGAGCCTTTCCATTCTAATTTGTACCATATCATTCTGACTGGTGGCTTTCTCTTCACTATTTTTTACATAATCACAATAAAAAGCTACTAAAATACCATGCTTTGTTTAATGATTTATTCTTTATGGCTGTTACAGTTTTCATTTAAAAATCTTTTTTTGTGTCTCATCTTAAGTTTTTTTTTTGTCCCCCAGACTGTCAAGCCAACCTGAATAATGTAAAAGAAAACCTAATTCAGTTTCTTGAGTGGAAGTGATGAAGAGTGTGAGGCAAGCTTAAGGAAAAGTATAGGCTAACAGCACCTGCCCCCCAATGTGGGATATGTGATATTCTTCAGACACTCCTGGCTGCCCAAGAATAGGGGAAAAAAAGAAAGTAAACAGTTGACTGATAGAGATCAGGATGGGAGTCTCCTTCAATTTATGGATAACTTAGTAAACTGCAAGAAAAATGCAATCTTATCTATAGCCTAATCTCCAGAAACCTCTAGACTCCATTTCCTGGAGTCCTAATATCACCCTCATCAAGATGTAAGGGGGTTTAAGTGCTTGCCATGGTGATGTAGGAGAAAAGGCAAATGAAAATTTAAATTCCCTTACTGCCTACAGCCCATTGACAAGTCCTCAAAACAGGCAGAATAACCTCCCTCTAGGAACTCAGTTGCTTGATGATGACACTTTGCTAGGGGCAAAAGGCAATCTTGGCTTAACATTATCTGACACCACCCCGACCCCCGCCCCCCCCCCCCCCAGGATCCTGTAATTCTACTTTAACATATAAAAATTCCTTTGGAAACTTCCTTTATCTCAACTCCCCTAAGATATATGCTGGCAATCATACTGCAAACTTATGGTTCCCTGATATACTTCTGAAGGGTCTCACAAATTAGGTTTTACTGAATGGTAATATGTGGCACTTTCTTAACAGCACCTAAGCCCCTCAAGGTCCTGGAAACCTTGCTTCCAAAATACCTTAGAGACTTACTCTATCCCTAACCCCCTCCCAACCTGAGGGTATATAATTAGTTACTGTCACAACCCCAGTGCAGCTCTTTCTGCCCACGGGTCCTGTCCCCGTGATTTAATAAAATTACCTTTTTGCACCAAAGATGTCTTCAAGAAAGCTTTCTTGGCCCTCAGCTCCGAATCCCCCATCATCACCCCAAAACTTCATCAGAAGGTGTATTTGAATTCAAACACATTATTCCATCTTGCCACCTAAACTAAAACAAGAATTTAGAGAAATGCTCATAAAGGGCCTTTACTGTTGCAGATTGAGCCCATTACAAATATTTAGTCCTGTATTTTTCCAAAATTACTTCTTTTAGCTTTAGCTTTTTCCCTGATAATACAAGATAAATTGCTCAACATGATTGTTAAAAGATTCTTACATTTCCCCAAATAATTTTTCATCACATATGTAAATTTCAGAAGCTGTGAAAATGAATATAAATTAGAACATCTGAAGAGAATGAATTATGTAAAACAATCCATTAAATGTATTATACAAAATTGCTACTTTATTTAGAGTTTAGAGGAAAGCGAGGGCATTTCCTAGAGCTCCCATCGATTACATGGTTAACTTTATATTCTTTTAGGGAGCTGGAGTCACTGTTTTCTGTTGCAAAGCCAGGTATGGGTTATAATTACTGGCATCACAGATTTATTTTTAATTATTCATAAAAGTGATCTAAACAATGGAATCCCCAAATGAAAACACACAGTGCTGTTTTAGAAGCCATCTGTGACTGTTTCAAGCACCAATGAGATGCCAATTTTGTTTTTCATGCCAACTTAGGAACATAAAAAATTGATGTGGTATATATTTTTCAACATATGATTTTTTTCCAGCAGGGATAGTTAAACATCTTATGTATAGGATGTAAAAATATCAATGCTGCTGTATTGTTTTAATGGGAAACAAACATAATGGAAACTTTGAAAGTGGCTTAATATGAACTCATTTGATATAATATGGCAATATTTATCCTCCACTCCAAGTTTGAAATTGGGAAAACACACAAAAAAATAGCTTGGAGTCTAAATACTCAACTGAATGCAAGTTTTCCTATAGTAGCTGTATAAGGAATGTAGTATTAAGCACTCCTTAAATTTGGAGATTATTTGCTGATGAATTGACTACAAAAGGAATAAACCTTTCATAGTTTCTCTGTGTCTGATGTTTGTTCCATATCTTGGCATTTGATCTCAAAACGTCTAAAATGAGAGAAGTGTGGGATGTGAGCTAAGTCTGCAAGCATATCCAGTGGGTACTTTTTTCCTGTGCAGGGTTTTACTTTGTTCCTTGAAGCCCCAGAATCAGATTTCCATATCTTTTTCTTCTTCCTCCTCCTCCAACTCCTCCTCCTCCCCCTCCTTCTCCACCTCTGCTGCTGCTGCTGCTGCTGCTGCTTCTTCTTCTTCTTCTTCTTCTTCTTCTTCTTCTTCATTTGTTTGGTCTGTATTTTAAAACCCATTTATAATGAGACTATTTTTTTTTATCATTAAACTTATAGCCACAGAGAAATCAGCCTCATTCTGTCTGATATTGCTAGATTTGTCCTTGGGTTTTCCATTGCTATTGATTTTTAAGCAAGTAAAAGAGATCCAAAATGAGAGACCTCCATTTGTCCTATGGCTTACCCTGACCTCTGAAATTAATGATTATAATGGAGCCCTACCACAGTCTCCTCTATTGATCTCATACCACGCAGAAACACCATATTGCAGTTGGAGGCTGGGAATCATTTTAATATTTTCTTTCATTTGGCCTTATTGAATCTAAGTCTAGAAGAAAATGCTTAAAGCAGATGCTGTGTATGGAATCATGAATCAGTTTTTTTTAAAAACTACACTGAGAGTTTATCCATTTTAATATATTCCTTTGTCTCAATCAGTCAGTATTTGGGAAGAGAGGATTTAAGTGCTTGCCCTCGAGTTGTCATTTTTCCTAGAAGTACAGTTTATCTTATTTTGATGTCTCATAATCAGACACAAACATCTATTATTGGTCTGTGCCACGTTAATACAGTGACAGTCCCAGGAGCTATTGAGGTTTATGGAACTATTTTATCTTCCTATAAATTGTCCCAGAGCAGCGTGCTTTTCCTTGTTTCCAGGCTGTCACTTCTCAGTACTCTCTGTGTCTCCAGATACTAGTCAATATATGCCTCCTATTTTCATGATTCTAATATGCTGAGGGATTACAGAGCAGATACTAGATTTGTTTTTTCTTAGAGTGAGTTTCACAAAGACTCTTCCAGAATAAAGAGCATTTTCTTTAACATGCAAACAATTGATGTCTACTTCTCTTGGTTTTCAATAAGATTTGCTTTTGGCTTGGCTTCACATTAAGTTTTTTTGTTGTTGTTTATTTCTGAAAGACAGAGAAAGATATAGAGAGACAGAGCACAAGCAGGGAAGGGGCAGAGAGAGAAAGGGAGGCATAGAATCTGAAGCAGGCTCCAGGCTCTGAGCAACTGGTCAGCACAGAGCCTGATGCGGGGCTCGAACCCACAAACTGTGAGATCATGACTTGAGCTGAAGTCTGACATTTAACTAATTGAGCCACCCAGGTGCTCTGCACATGAAGTTTTGACCAAGAACTCAGGCCTAGTTGGCGGCAGTATTATTCTATAGTTCTTAATTATGATAGGGGTCTTTTTAACATAAACAATTTCATGTGGTTTAATCTTATAATTATTTCTTATGCACTGTTATCAGGCCACATATTGCTAGATAATGGGGCACACAGATAAACAAGCTGTTTTGTGAACAGCTTAACCATCAATGTTCTCACTCCTCCCCATGAAAAGGGAAGTCTGAGTCCATGGGTTCAAATGCTAACCTCAACCTGAAATGCCATCAAAGACATACTTGACACAGTCTTTAATCTGGCAGTCTCATTTACACACAAAATTAACTACTACAGACATATAGTATTTAGACAAATGCACTGGGAAATGCAATGCAGATGCAAAGTGGGACACAGATAAGAAGAAACTATAACATGAGAAAGGCAGGATAATATTTGTTGTTGAATTTAGTGGTTGAATAAAATTTCAACATTTTAAATGGAAAGCAGAAATTCAGGAGGACAATTGAGAGCTTCTAGAAGGCAGATAATTGTAAGCAGTGTGGGAAGAATACTTGGATAAAATTGAACACATAGATTGGGACCAATAGAAAGTTGGTATCTATCAAAGTTTCTAAAAAAGATAATTCTGTGCCTTAAAGTGAGCATTAAGTAGAAATGTATTAGTGAAAGTGAATTATATTAGTAAATTAATATGGTAAAGAGCAACCTACTAAAACTAAACCATGAAGAAATAGAAAATCTGAACCAACCAATAATGATTAAGGAGATCGAATCAGTAATCTAAAACTTCTAAGCAAAGAAAAAACTAGATAGCTTCACAGGTTAAGTCTACAAAACATTTACAGAAGAATTAATGCCAATCTTTTAAAACTTGTCCTAAAAAATGCAGAGGAGTGAACACTTCCAAACATATTTAACCAGGCTAGCATCACTCTTATACCAAAGCCAAATAGAGACACTACAAGAAAATAAAATTATAGGCCCCAAACTATGATGAATATAGATTTAAAAATTCTCAATAAAATACTAGCAAACCAAATTCAACAGCACAGTGAAGGATCATACACCATGATCAAGTGGGATTTATCTCTGGGATGCAAAGATGGTTCATCCTATGAAAATCAATTAATGTGATATGCTACATTATCAGAATGAAGGGTAATAATCCTATGATTATCTCAACAGATGCAGAAAAAGCATCCGACAAAATTCAATATCCTTTCATGATAAAAGCTTCACAATAAAATATAGAGGATATACTACACATAATAACAAGCAGCTAACAACACACACCATGGTGAAAGCTAAAAAGTTTTCCTCTAAGATCAGGAAAACGACAAAGTGTCCACTCTTACCACCTCTATTCAACATAACATTGGAAGTCACGGCTAGAGCAATTAGATAAGAAAATGAAATTAAAGGTATGCAAGTCAGAAAAGAAGAAAATAGTCTCTATTTGCAGATGACATGATGTTTTTTATATATATAAAACCCTAACTAGCCCACCAAAACAAAATAAACCAAATCCAAAACCTGTTAGAACTAATAAATGAATTCAGTGAAGTTGCAGGATACAAAATCAACCACAAAAACCAGTTGTGCTTCAATACACTAACAATTAACTACATGGAAAAGACATTAAGAAAACAATCACATTTACTATTAGCATCAAAAATAACAAAATGCTCAGGGATAAATTTAATTAAAGAGATGAAAAATCTGTACACTGAAAATGATAAGACATGATGAAAGAAACTGAAGACACAAATAAATTGAAAGATATCCCATATTTATGGATTGGGAGATATGATATTGTTAAAATATTTATACTACAAAAAATGATCTACAGATTCATTGCAATCCTGAACAAAATCCCAATTACATATTTTAGAGAAATAGAAAAAAATATCCTAAAATTAGTATGGAACCACCAAAGATATCAAATACCAGAAGCAATCTTAAGAAAGAACAAGCAGCAAATATTACACTTCCAAATTTCTATGGAAATTCCAAAAACTATGTTATCATGACATTACATGATAACATGATATTACAAAACTGCATTATCAAACAACATTGAACTGGCATAAAAACAAACACACAGAACAATGGGACAGAATAGAAAGCCAAGATATAAATTTATACATACACAATCAATCTTTGACAAGGATGCCATATAAAACACAATGAGGAAAGGATAGTTCTTTCAAGAAGTACTTTTGGGAAAACTACACATCGATATACAAAAGAATGAAATTGGACTCTTATCTTTAACTACTCACAAAAGTTAACTCAAAACAATTAAAGACTTGAAAGAATACCTGTGACTATAAAACTCCTAAAAGACAACATAAGGAAAAAGCTCCTTGACATCAATACCAATGATTTCTTGGATATGACATCAAAAACACAGCCAATAAAAGCAAAAATAAATAAGTGAGACTACAACAAAATAAAAATCTTCTGCATAGCAAAGGAAATGACAAAATATATAAGAAACTTCTATAATTCAATGGCAAAAAACAAATAATTAAAAATGGGAAAAAGACATGGATATACATTTTTTCAAAAATGATACACAAATGGCCAACAGGCACCTAAAAAGATGCCCAATGTTAATAACCATTAAGGAAATACAAATCAAAGCCACAATGAGATATCGTCTCACACTTGTAAGAATGACTACTTAAAAAAAAAAACCCCAAGAGGTAACAATTGTTGGCAAGGGTGTGGAGAAAAGGGAACACTCACACACTGTTGGTGGGAATGCAAATTGGTGTAGTCACTATGGAAAACAATATGGAGGTTCCTCAAAAAATTAAAAATGGAACTGCAATGTGACCAGGGCGCCTGGGTGGCTCAGTCAGTTAAGCGTCTAGCTTTGGCTCAAGTTATGATCTCATAGTTTGTGGGTTTGAGCCCTGTATCAGGTTCTGTACTGACAGCTCAGAGCCTGGAGCCTGCTTCAGATTCTGTTTGTCTGTCTGTCTGTCTCTCTCTCTATGCTCCTCCCCTGCTCTGTCTCTCTGTCTTTCAAAAATAAATAAACACTAAAAAATTTTAACAACTGCAATGTGATCTAGAATTCCAAAGGGAATTAAATCAGTGTCGTAAAGACACCAGTAAGGAATATATTGCATTAATACTTTCAATTTTCCCAGAAATGATAAATTAAGATCCATCAGTGCAAACTATATTTAGAAAACTAAATTTCTGACTTTAGGGGGAAAGCTCTCAGTTTTTCTCCTTTGAGGATGATTAATAGTTGTGGGTCTTTTGAAAGGGCGGGCCTACGCCAGCCGACTCCATCTTGTTCTGTGTCCTTCACCTTGACCACACCTCCTCCCCTTGAGTAACCCCCCCCCTCACCTGCCTAACAGGACTCGACCCTTCCCCAGCCAATCAGCTGAGACCATAGCCATTACCTCACCAACTGCCCCCAGGCCCCAATAAAATCTTTGTCCTTTTGAAACTCGCTCTCTTTCCCTGGTATCTCACCGCTGCGTCGGTGCAGGTAGGGGATTGAGCTCGAGCTAGCTCGAATAAAGACTCTTTGCTTTTGCATCAGACTCGGCTCCCTAGTGGTCTTTGGGGATCACGAATTCTGGGCATAACACTTTCATATATGGCTTCTATGATATTGGGTCAGGAAATGACAGGGATGTCCACTCTCACCATTGTTCAACATAGTACTGGAAGTCCTACTCTCAGCAATTAGACAACAAAAAGAAATAAGCATACAAATAGGCAAGGAAGAAGTCAAACTTTCACTCTTCACAGACATGATACTCTATGTGGAAAACCCAAAAGACTCCACCAAAAACCTGCAAGAACTGATACATAAATTCAGAAAAGTCACAGGATATAAAATCAACATATAGAAATCTATTGCATTTCTATACCCCAATAATGAAACAGCCGAAAGAGATATCAAGGAATCAATCCATGTGTAACTGCACCAAAGCCCATAAAATACCTAGCAATAAACCTAACCAAAAAGGTAAAAGATCTATACACTGAAAACTATAGACAGTGTATGAAAGAAATTGAAGAAGACACAAAGAAATGGAAAACCATTTCATACTCATGGACTGGAAGAACAAATATTGTTAAAATGTCTACACCACTCAAAACAATCTATACATTAAATGCAATCTCTACCAAAATAACATCAGCATTCTTCACAGAGCTAGAACAAACAATTCTAAAATTTGTATGGAACTACAAAAGACCCTAAAGAATATCCAAAGTAATGCTGAAAAAGAAAACCAAAGCTGGAGACATCACAAATCCAGACTTCAAGCTGTACTACAAAGCTGTAATCATCAAGACAGTATATTATCGGCACAAAAACAGACACACAGATCAACTGAATAGGATAGAGAACCCAGAAATGTATAGCTAATACATTCAAATACATTTGAATCCACAAATGTATAGTTAACTAATCTTCGATACAGCAAGAAAGAATATCCAATGGAAAAAAAGTCTGTTCAACAGACTGGACAGCAACATGCAGAAGAATGAACCTGGACCACTTTCTTACACCATACACAAAAATAAAATCAAAATGTACAAAAGACATAAATTTAAGACAGGAAACCATCATAACCCTAGAGGAGAACACAGTCAGCAAACACTTTGACCTTGGCTGGAGCAACTTCTTACTAGACATGTCTCAAGAGGCAAGGGAAACAAAAGCAAAAATGTGAACTATTGGGAACTTATCAAGATAAAAAGCTTTTGCACAGTGAGGAAACAATCAACAAAACTAAAGGCAACCGACAGATGGGGGAAGATATTTGTAAATGACATATCAGATAAAGTGTTAGTATCCAAAATCTATTAAAAAAGCTTATCAAACTTAACCTCCCATAAACAAATAATCCAGTGAAGAAATGGATAAAAGACATGATAGACACTGTTCCAAAGAAGTCATCCAGTTGGATAACAGACACATGAAAAGATGCTCAACATCATTCATCATCAGGGAAATACAAATTAAAACTACATTGAGATCCCATCTCACACCTGTCAGAATGGCTAAAATTAACAACTCAGGAAACAATAGATGTTGGCAAGGATGTGGAGAAAGGGGGAACTCTTTTGCACTGTTGGTGGGAATGCAACTGGTGCAGCCACTCCGGAAAACAGTATGAAGTTACCTCAAAAAATTAAAAATAGAACTACTCTTTGACCCAGCAATTACACTACCAGGAATGTATCCAAAGGATACAGGAGTACTGATTCAAAGGGGCACATGCACCCCAATGTTTATAGCAGCACTGTCAACAATAGCCAAATTATGGAAAAAGCACAATGAACATCGACTGATGAATGGATAAAGAAGTTATGAAATATATATATATATATATATATATATATATATATACACATACATATGTAATGGAATACTACTCAGCAATCAAAAAGAATGAAATATTGTCATTTGCAACATCGTAGATGGAATTAGAATGTATTATGTTACGTGAAATAAGTCAGTCAGGGAAGGACAAATATATGATTTCACTCATATGCGTAATTTAAGAAACAAAACAGGTAAACATAGGGGAAGGGAAGGAAAAATAAGATAGAAAAAAAGAGAGGAAGGCAAACCATAAGAGACTCTTAACTGCAGAGAACAAACTGAGGGTTACTAGAGGGGAGTTTGGTGGAGGGGATGGGCTAAATGGATGATGGGCATTAAAGAAGGCACTTGTTGGGATGAGCACTGGTTGTTATATGTAAGTGATGCATCAATGAATTCTATTCCTGAAACAATTATTACACTATATGTTAACTAACTGGGATTTAAATAAATGAAAAAAAAGAAGCTAAAAAATGGTAACATAAACTATAGGTAGAAAATGTGGAAAACACAAAAAGCCGAAATGGAAAGTGAAAAACCTACCATATTCTATTGATTGAAACAAACCCACTGTTAATATTTTTTTTAATTTTTTAAAAAAATTCTTACTGTTTTTATTTATTTTTGAGACAGAGAGAGACAGAGCGTGGGCAGGGGAGGGGCAGAGAGAGAGGGAGACACAGAATCTGAAGCAGGCTCCAGGCTCTGAGCCATCAGCACAGAGCCCGTCGTGGGGCTCGAACTCGCGGACTGTGAGATCATGACCTGAGCTGAAGTCGGACGCTTAACTAACTGAGCCACCCAGGCACCCCAAACCCACTGTTAATATTTTGTTATAAGTTTCAGGTAACTATTGACAAATAATGCTACATAATCATCAATTCAAAGTCTCAGTAGTTTATAACAACAAATATTTATTTTTCCACTCATGGGTCTGTGGGTTGGTTGGGCTGATTTTGGCTAGACTTGTGTTTGGCTCCAAGTAGCAGAGGTGGTTTAGGTCCCTTCATGTGATTTATTTGGGGCT
Organism: Herpailurus yagouaroundi; assembly: GCF_014898765.1. Classification (NCBI taxonomy): domain Eukaryota; kingdom Metazoa; phylum Chordata; class Mammalia; order Carnivora; family Felidae; genus Herpailurus; species Herpailurus yagouaroundi. The sequence goes on from NW_024412452.1 coordinate 6,050,108, forward strand.
CAAATATTTATTTTGGGTCCGAATAAGACTGAAGAACTAGAGGGCACTATAATTTTCAAGTGAGATGATATGATGGGATGTAATCTGGGTTGGGAACAGTGGTTAGGGCTGTCGATAGAACAACATTGGTCTTAAGTTGATAATTACTGAAATTGTGAGTTTATTATGCTATACTTTCTACTCTCATATATGTTTAAACTTTTACATAATAAAGAGCTAAATTTGTAAAACAATAACAAAAAGAAAACTCATTTCTACCATTAAAATTTAATTAATGCATTGTTTTTTTTTTTGTTTTTCTTTTTTTTAATTTTTTTTCCAACTTTTATTTATTTTTGGGACAGAGAGAGACAGAGCATGAACGGGGGAGGGGCAGAGAGAGAGGAAGACACAGAATCGGAAACAGGCTCCAGGCTCTGAGCCATCAGCCCAGAGCCTGACGCGGGGCTCGAACTCACGGACCGCGAGATCGTGACCTGGCTGAAGTCGGACGCTTAACCGACTGCGCCACCCAGGCGCCCCTAATTAATGCATTGTTTACTAGAATGTCACTTTCTTGCAGTAGTATTTGAATTTTTTTTAAGTTTATTTATTTATTTTTAGAGAGATGGAAGACACTGTGAGTGGGGGAAGAGCAAGAGGGAGAATCCCAAGCAGGCTCCGCACTCTCAGCACAGAGTCCTATGCAGGACTCAAACCCATGAACCCTGAGATCATGAACTGAGCTGAAACCAAGAGCTGGAGTTTTAACTGAATGAGCCACCCAGGTGACCTGAAGAATCTATCTTGATTATTGGCTATAAACCTGGCTCTTTTACAGGATATTAACTATATGTTTTCAAAAGATGGGGTAGTACATGTGACAACTAAAAAACCTGAAGTGCCTAATTAGGAAAATAGAGAAAATGCCATGTTGAATAATGCTATTTAAGGTTGAGCTATGGTACCATTTTGACATTTAGTGTATTGGAAGGTGGAAGCTTCTAACTAGAGAAATATGTGCCCTATTTAGAAAAATTTAAAAATAGAGAAAAGTTTAAAAATACTGCATTAAAACATATTGAATCTAATCCAAACTATCCGGAAGTAATTGTTATTTTTCTGTATGTCCTTTCATAACCATTACCAAAAGCAATTATCCTGTCATTTGCAACTTGTCATTTTAGTATTATAATATATGGGAAATATTTGTGTCATTAAATTTTCTTCTCTGACATATTTTAATGTCTACATATTATTTTATTGCATTAACATAACTCAGTGTATTGAACCAGTTTTTGAGTATTGTTTTTTGAAATTGTTACTTTTATTTTTTTCACAGTGTACCTGTAACAACTGTCTTTACATTTTAGTTAGATTTTTTTGTAAATATTTGTATTAATTCTGTGTGACAAATTATTGAAATCAGAATTGTTCACATATGGTATGCACAACGTATTAATTTCCTACTGCTCCTGTAATAAATCACCATAAACTTTAGTGGCCTAAGTTAGCACAAATTTATTATCTTGTTCTTAAGACATCAGAAGAGGAATGGGTCTCACTGGATGAAAATCAAGGTGTCAGTGTGGCCGCATTACTTTCTGGAAGCTCTAGGGATAAATCTCTTCAGTTGCCTTTTCCAGCTTCCAGAGAAGGCTCACATTTCTTGACTGGCATAGAAGGTCTACTATCTCCAAAGCCAGTAATGGTGAGTCAGACTGCCATCTCTCTGGTTCTGACTCATCTGCCTCCCTCTTCCTTTTTCAGAACCTGTAGGAAAATACTGGGCATGCCTAGAGAATTCAGAATAATCCTTTATTTTAAGATGGGTTAATCAGCAAAATTAATTCCACCTGAAACCTTAATTCACTCTTGCTATATAACATGTTTGCAGGTTCCAAACATTAGGGCATGTAGGTCTTTGGGAGACCCATCATACTGCCTACCACATATATTTCAAATAATTTTTAATGGGTATTTTCAAATTGATCCAAGTAAATTTTATATTTATAAAACTCTAAAACTCTTAACATTTCGTTGTAACTTGGTTCTTCCCTAATACATTTGTTGAAATATAATTCACATACCTTAAAGTTCACCTTTTTAAAGTGTGCAATTCAGTTATTTAATTAATTAATATTAATATATTTTTAGTATAGTCACCATGTTGTACAACTACCACTTTATTCTGGTTTCATAACCTTTTCATCAATCTCCAAAGAAAACCCGTATCCATTAGGAGTCACTCTCCAGTCCTCTCTTTACCATATGTATATACACACATACTGGTGTCATGTCTAGTTCATCACAACTTAACATATTTATTATTTACTTATAGTTATTTCAGAACATTATTTAACATTACATTTTGCATTTCAATATTCAATGTGTTTGAAATTTATTTTGGTATATGCTATGAGGTAGAGATGCATTTTATTATTTTCCAAGATATAATAATTGTTGCTGCACCACTTATAAGAATAAATATCATTTCTGCATCTAATTAAATTGTAGCCAACATGAAATCCTGGTGGAAGGGAATATTTTCTTGGATATCTATTAGCTCATGTCAAATTGGCTATGTAATTTTGGTGAAATTACCATTTTCTCTTAAACATGATAAAATAGTATACAACATAATTTCAATATTACTATGCATATTCGCTTTTTATTTCAACTTTTTAGTGTTTTCCTACAGTAAATATTCCAGAAGAAATATATGACCTTTTTTTTTCAAATTGAAATGTACGTGAACAAATAGTAAAAAAAAAAAAAAAAAAAAAAACTTAAAAATTTGAATATAACTTTAACTTACCTCACTAATCCAAAAGATGGTATCTCTTTGATATTGTCTTCAAATTCAGTAGCATTTTAGGTCTCTCAATTTATTCAATTTTTTTCTCCTGTCCTTTAATATTTTTCATCATATAGCTCTGAACACTTCTTTAGTGGTTATACCTACATAGTTTGTATTTGTGAATTTGATTGCTGGTTAGAAGATCAAGGAGGTTTCAACAAGTAGATGACATCTGATTTTTAAGCAGGACTTAAAGAATGCTTGTAATTTGGTTATATGGCCATAGAGACAGAGCAGCAATCACGCTGTAAAAACCTTAGGGAAGAACATATGTGTATGTATATATAAATGTATGTATATCTAGATAGTAGAGTATATGAAAGGATTCATTCTTTTGAAATTATTTAGTAACAATGTTGGCGTCATAATTAGAAATTACATTTTGGCAACTATACCTGATCTTTGTTATTATGCAAATTTTAAATGGTTGGCCTCTGCAGTTTCTTGTAGATATTTTGTAGAAATAATGAGTAAGGAGTGTTAAGTCAAGTAACTTAGTATTTAATTTTGAATGACCTTTATTTCCATTACATTCATGCAATGTGTTTAATGATCTATTTATAAGACCATACTAATTTTCTCCATTTAACAGTGCAGTGAAATAATTCTGCAAGAGACAAAACAAATCAATAACATAAAAGTTCAGACCTTGAATTAAAATGAATTTTTTGTCTAATAAGTAATATTATTGTCAGATATTTTATTAAAATATTCTGCCCTACAGGTATCCACGACTTTGTGTGGTTTAAATAATCAGAACCTGAAATTTCATTATAATTGAGTTATTCAATTTTTTTTAATCAAGTTAAGAGCTACCTATTTTTCAGAAATAAAAATAAAAATAAACCAGTAGGGTAATAACACATCTTAACAATTTTCTATTATGGATCATTTTCTTTAAAGGAAATCAAAGTCATTTTTCTTAAGCCAAAAGATTAACATTCTCTGAGCAAGAAAAAAATAAGGAATTTTATCAAAAGTAAATTAATTTTCTTTTATAATCATTAACATTTATAATAAACAATCCATGAAGCACAATTCTTAACAGAGAAGAGGAAATAAAACTCAGTGCATTTAACTATAATAGGTTTAATTGGAACAATTATCAACTGAATGCAGCAATTCAAGCAAAATCAAGATGATTGAATTTAAAGCAAAATCTAAGTATTTTTTATCATGACAAAAACGCTAGAGATAAAGAGAAATAAGAATATTAAAAAGCACATATAAAAGGAATAACTTGACATACTCAGAAAATATAAATACAGTTTGGAATATCAATATCAGAACAAGGGAAGATAAGGAAGAAAAAAATCAAGAAATAAGACAATGAGAAATTACATGGCCCTATGTAAAACTCATAGGATCATTCATCTTTTACCTAATAGTACTCTTCTATTTTATGGCCCATCAGTATATATTTGCCAAACAAATACATTTGTGCTATAAAAGAGAAACTTTTGTGAAGACATAGATAATCAAATAGAAATGTTAAAATAATCAAAGTTTTTTTTGGGGGGGGCGCCTAGGTGGCTCAGTCAGTTGAGCGGCCGACTTTGGCTCAGGTCACGATCTCACGGTCCGTGAGCTCGAGCCCCGCGTCGGGCTCTGTGTTGACAGCTTGGAACCTGGAGCCTGTTTCGGATTCTGTGTCTCCCTCTCTCTGACCCTCCCCCGTTCATGCTCTGTCTCTCTCTGTCTCAAAAATAAATAAACGTTTAAAAAAATAATTAAAAAAAATAATCAAAGTTTTTAATGGATTTAACATGGCTACTGACATAGAAAAAAAGATTTGAAATTTTTTATTAATAATATTTATATTCATTTAGTAATAATATGAACTTCAACAATATTCAATAGAACTTCAGTATTCAATAGAATAAACTCTATTTTCCTCCTCTTTTGTTTATTTATTTTCTTAGAGAGAGAGAGAGAGAGAGAGAGAGAGAGAGAGAGAGAGAGCATGAGCAGAGGAGGGGCAGAAAGAGTCAGAGAGAGAATCCCAAGCAGGCTCCCGTGCTGTTAGCACAGAGCCCAATGTGGGGCTCAAACTCATGAACCGTGGAATCATAGCCTGAGCCGAAATCGAGCCGGGTTTTAACTGACTGAGCCACCCAGGCACCCCTAAACTCTATTTTCATGTGGCTATGGAACATCTATCTGCAAAATATTTATTTATTTTATTCCACAAATTAAAATAAATTTCTAAATGAATTTTATACATTTTACAGACTATAATCTGTGACTATACAGTGACATAGACCCAAAAATAATCACATAAATTTAAATAATCACACAAAGAAACATCTTATACCAGTGTAAAACATCCTCCCAAATAACTTTTTGGTAAAATAACAAATTAAAAACAAAACGAATCAAAATAATTATTAATTATGAAGATCAAGTACACTTAAATGATGTAAATAAGTTAAATTTCTATTTCATATAACATAAAATTTTGGAAAATTAAAATTAGGAAATAAAATGCCCTGTAAAAGAAAATTTCTGCTGCTAGTAATGACAGAGAAGTACCTATGGATGTACTACCCTAAGAAAAAAAATAAGTCTCAGCTAGACCAAAAGTAATTACAAAAGTAACTACCTACAGGCACCAGGGAATGAACAGAAGCAGACAGACCTGAAAGGAGAGTACACAACTGGGGAAGAGGTGCTGAGCAAAATGAGTTCAAGTTCTTGTGATTTTAGTCTGAGATCTGATGCTTTTGGTACAGAGTGCAGTCAGAGTGGGTGCTGATGGGAAAAAACTCACCATATTTCTGTCTTGGGGAACTAGAAAAGTAAATCTAGAAAACTGTGACCACGGGAGGCAATGGGGGCATTTCAGAAAATAAATAGGAGAGGAGGATACACAATTTCTATCAATCCACATTTCTTTTTTTTTTTTTTTAATTTTTTTTTCAACATTTATTTATTTTTGGGACAGAGAGAGACAGAGCATGAACGGGGGAGGGGCAGAGAGAGAGGGAGACACAGAATTGGAAACAGGCTCCAGGCTCTGAGCCATCAGCCCAGAGCCCGACGCGGGGCTCGAACTCACGGAGCGCGAGATCGTGACCTGGCTGAAGTCGGACGCTTAACCGACTGCGCCACCCAGGCGCCCCTCAATCCACATTTCTGAATGTCCTCAAAGTCACACACACACACACACACACACACACACACACACACACACACACACGACTCAAAGAATACCTCAGCTAAGGACAGAAGATCTGAACTGACACTGTTGGTACTACCCAAGAAAAGTTGAATTTGTAAATCACACCCAACCAAAATAATTGGCTAGTAAAAGAGGCAATCTCTTCAGAGAAAAATAGTACAACCTCAGGATAAAATCCAACATTATCTGACATATAAGGAAAGACAGTAGAATATACTCCCAGGAGAAGAAGTAACCAACCAACTGAGACTACCTCTGAGATGACCCAACAATGTAAAGATAACAATTCTTGCAGAAAAAAAAAATTTTTTAAAAAGAGCCAAATAGATGTTCTAGATATGAAAAATATAATATCAGAAATAAATTCACTGGATACGTTTAACATATATATATACAAACAGAAGTTATAAAGGAAAGAGTTAAATGACTTCAGAATAGATCAGCAGGAATCATCTCATATGAAGAACAGAGAGGAAAAAATGTTGAATAAAAACAAAGTTTTAGGTCTATATTAGCTTGAACTGCCATAGAAATATACAATAGACTGGGTGGCTTAAATAGCAGACATTTACTTTTCATAGTTCTAGAGGCTAGAAGTCCCAGACCAAGTTCTGTCATGGTGAGTTTCTGGTGAGAGCTCTCTTACTGCCTTGCAGACACCTGCCTTCTCACGTGTCCTTATATAGCAGAGAGAGTTGTTCTCTTATAATGGCGCGAGTCCTACTGTATTAGTTCATCAACCTTTGACTTAATATAACCTTTACCACCTCCTGGCAGGTCCTGTTTCCAAATACAGTTTGGAGCAACACAAACATTCTGTCTACAACAAGGTCACTGTTAGTACCACAGTCTAACATTTGGCTGGAGTTGCAGGAGACAAGAGAGAACTTGGGGCAGAAACAAACAAACAAAAAAACCCCACATTATTAAAAAAAATAATAGTCCCAAGTTTCCAAATATTAAGAAATAAAGACACTTAGAGATACAATATGATTAATGAAAACCAAACAAACATGCCAAGACACTTTATAAGAAAACAGTCGAAAGCCAAAGAAAAAGAGCTAAAGGTAAAAGCATCAAGAGGAAAAGCACACTTCAAATAGGGGAAACAATGAGATTCATTAACTACTTTCTCATCAGATACTACAGATGACAGAGGAGAGTGCAACAGTATCTTAAACTGCTGAAAGAAAAAGAAAGAACTTTTCAATACAAATCCTATATCCAATGAAATATGTTTCAAGAATGAAGGCAAAATAAATTTTCACATGTAAGAATACCAAGAGAACGGATTGCCAAAGACTTACACTAAGAAATCCTAAAGAAAGGAGGTAACATCAGTAACATGAAGGATTAGTAGGTCCCAACACTTGATTCCCCCCCCCCACACACAAAAAAACAACAAAATAAATAACAACTAAAAACTAACATATAGTGCTAGGAAACGTGTGGGCTACAATAAAGACACAGGAGGAATGCTGAAGAACTAAAAACCAGAGGGTAGCTTCATGGAAAAGCCTAGGAAGCATTTTACCTGTGTCAAACCATCCCCTAGTACAGAGGTGTTCACCTATCAGGAGAAATGCCCTCAGAGGGATTTCGCCCACCATGAAAAGGAGAGCTGGACAGTAAGACTCGCTGTCGTGGACATTTGGGGCCTTTGCTACTGAGGACTCCCACAGTCTTCACTAACACTCGCCCCAGCTGACAGAGCTCCTAGGCATCCCTAGCAGCTAGAGCTACCAACTGCAGTAAGGCATGCCTCCGTCCATGCCCCAGTTATGACCCGTTCCCTGAGATCTGGGTGCCACAGAGCCTTGGCATCTATAGGGCTGGAGCTACTGCTGCTTTGAGTTCCACCTCTGGGACTCAGGTCACGTGACCCAACATGACCTGGGCTGAGCTGCTCCTGCTCTGCATCCATCTTCCAGGTAGCTACATGTGGCCAATCACAGAAATGATCTGCTGCTGTTCCGGGACTGTACCCTAGCACTAGACTTGTGACTGACTCAACATCTCCAGGAGATGCTGCTATTGTACCTTCCTCTCTGGGCCCAAGACACCACTGCTATCTGTCCTCCCAGGGCCCATGCTCCTGCTGTATTCCATTCCCCAACCCCACCCATGTCTCAGTGGAGGGACCCAAACCCTGATTACACAGCAGCTCTGCATACAGCCACAACTCAGGCTGAAGGAAGTGCCCCTGAGCCTTGATAGTTCCATATGTGCCTATTTCCAGGACCCTACCTCCACTGCCTCTGTGACTATATGTGTGCCAGACAGTGTGTGAATAGAGATCCCCTCAGCCAGTACTGATTCCCATTGGCCAAATAAAAAAAAAGGGAAGAGAACCCCAACAGCTTTCACCCCTTAGGACCCCAATAGCCATAGCTGCCACTGCCATACGTGGGACCTCCATAGTCCTGGGCAACATCTTTGCTGACGTTGATCTCAACTGATGAAACCTCATGGAGACCATGCTGCTGTGTACCTCCCAGGAATCAGAGATGCTGCACTGTACCCCACTCAGCCAGCACCTTCATAGCCCACCACCTTCAGGTGAAAGTCCTTCCCCACCAAAGCCACTATGAAGAGACTGGAACAGTCAATGGTCCCTCAAATATGCAGCCATAAATGCAAAGCCAACAGAAACATGATTATTGTGAATCTGCTTCTGGGCTCTCTATCCTGTTTCTTTGGTCTATGTTTATGACAATGCTATACTGCTTTGATTACTATGGCTTTGTAATATAGTTTGAAATCAGAAAAGTATGATGTTCTTTCTCCTTCATTCTCAGTACACTTTGGCTATTCAGGGATTTTTGTGATTCCATAAGAATTTTAGGATTGTTTTTTCCTATTTTTGTAAAAAAATGCCATTAGAATTATATTAGAGATTGCACTGTATCTATACATAGCTTAAGGTAGGATGGATATTCTAACAATATCAATTCTTTGAATCCATGAACATGAGATAGCTTTCCATTTATTTATGTCTTCTTTAGTTCTTTCATCAATGCCTTACAGTTTTCAGTGTACAGATCTTTCGCCTCCTTGGTTAAATCTATTTTCAAGTATGTTATTGTTTTTCAATAAATTTTTACAATAAATAATTTTTTACAATAAAATTTTATTGTAAATTATTTTCTTTATTTCTTTTTCAGATAATGTATTTTTAGTGTATAAAAACACTGCTGCTTTTGTATGTTGAATTGTATCCTGCACACTTGTTGAATTCATTTTTTACTTCTAACAGTTTTTGATTGAATCTTTAGGATTTTCTATATATATAAGATCATGTCATGTGCAAAGAGAGGTAATTTTACTTCTTCCTTTCCATTTTGTATGCCTTGTATTTATTTTTCTTGCCTAATTACTATGATTAGACTTCCAGGTATGATGTTGAAGAGAGTGGTGAAAATAGGCATCCTTGTCTTACTTCCGATCTTAGAGGAAAAGCTTTTAACCATTCACCATTGACTATGATGTTAGCTGTAGGTTTGCAGATGACAAATGAAAGTACGCTATTGCAAGAGTCATTCACCATAAATGAAGTTGTGTAATATCACTTAAATGTAGACTGTAATAAGTTAAATATATTCAATAAACCATAACATTCTTAAAATAATAATCAGAGCTTTAGCTAATACGCCAGGATAATTTGTAATAATAAAAATACTCAATTAATTTGGGGCACCTGGGTAGCTCAGTCAGTTAAGCCTCTCTCTGACTCTTGATTTTGGCTGCTTGGGATTCTCTCTCTCTCTCTCTCTCTCTCTCTCTCTCTCTCTCTCTCTTTCTGTCTCTCTCTGCCCCTCCCCCACTCACACATGTGTGCATGCTCTTTCTCTAAACAAATAAAGAAATAAACATAAAAAATACTCAGTCCAAAAAAGGGCAAAGGACAGTGGGCCATATAGAAAACAAATAGATTATAGACTTAAATATAATCATCTTCAGAATCATATTAAAAGTAAACCAGGGTTCAGCAAATTTTTTCCGTAAAGGACCAGATAGAAAGTGTTTTAGCCTTTTTAAGCCATGTGTTAAAAGCTGAACTCTGCTACTTCAGCACAGAAGTAGCCATAAGTCATGTATAACTGCATGTATGCTGGTTAGATTTGGCCCACAGGTCAGATTTGCTCCCCTGGCAATAGGTTTCTGATTCCCAGTATAAACATCTCACTTAAAGAGCAGATAATGTCTGATTGGATAAATAGCAAGAAGTGACTTTTTCTGATTACAAGAAATGTGCTAATTTAAATATAAAGATATAAAATAAAATAAAATAAAATAAAATAAAATAAAATAAAATAAAATAAAATAAAATAA
>NW_024412452.1:6060469-6147595 GCF_014898765.1 Herpailurus yagouaroundi
AAAATAAAATAAAATAAAATAAAATAAAATAAAATAAAATAAAATAATGGAAAAGGATAAAATATGCTAATGTGAATGAAAGAGTGCTTAAATCCCATGAGTCCATTTTGCACTATAACTCCAAAGTAACCTTCAAATTTTGTCATGTGGCAACAAAGGACTTAGAAATCTCCCTTGCTTTTCTGGGATTACTCTTCTCAAGGTCAGGGTTATTTGCAGGTAGTTGTAGGCACGCAGGGACTTTTTTTCCCCATCAGGATAAAGCTTTCCAAAGTGGTAGTGGTGGGCTGGAAGACAAGACACATTGCTCTTACCTGTGACTTTTTTATAAATCAACTTAATAAAGCCTTGCTCCAATATATTGAGGAGCCTGGAATAACTGAAAACATCAGGTCTAATTAAAAAAAATTTTTTTAATGTTTATTTATTTTTGAGAGAGAGAGAGAGGAGAGACAGCGCAAGAGCAACTAAGCAGGGTAGGGGCGGAGAGAGAGGGAGACAGAGAATCTGAAGCAGGCTCCAGGCTCTGAGCTGTCAGCACAAGAGTCCAAACGGGGCTCAAACTCAGAACCATGAGCTCATGACCTGAGCCAAAGTCAGATGTTTACCTGACTGAGCCACCCCAAAACATCAGGTCTAGACACCCCAAAAACATCAGGTCTAGAAGTGAACTTTGCCCTTGGAGAGGCGTGGCATCTCCAAATCAGATTTTCTCTGGGGAAAAAAACAAAAAACAGCTCTTGAAATTTTCAATTTTACTTTTGTTCTTTCTTTGTAATTATTTTCTCTTTGCCTTATTTCCCTTTCCTTACACTTATTATGTTCATTTTGTTATTCTGTTCTTAATTGCTTAAAGACTTGATTTTGTGTATTTCTATTCATTCATTTCATAATTAAAATACTTGAATTTTGTATTAAATATATTTTGATTTTCTTTTCAGTTTTGTTATTTTCTAAGTAATCTGTAACTGGAAGTAGCTCTGCTAATATCAATGATGTATTTAAAAGGTTGTTTTTATTCCAAATGTTTTTACTATGACTTTTGTGGACTGCATATGGAATTTTATTATTCATTACTAATTAGTTCTATTGTGGTCATGGAATATAACATACATCAAATTTTAAAAATGTAATGAGGTTTAATTTGTTCCTAGTTTTTAAAAAGTATAATTGAATTTATTAGCACATAATAAATACTCAGATATTTCCTAGCACTGTACTGAGATGTCATTTTAATTATTATGCTTTTAGCTACTGCAATCAATTTTAAAGATTAAAAATATGTTATTAACAGTAAATTGTACATTATGTGTATTTTATCATAAAAATATACAGATGAAAAGATCTCATGTACACTCCGTTATATGAAAAAAACACATTACATTTAAAATTGTGTGCATACATTTGTGTGTGTGCTATAACTACATATCATGATTTTTTGCTGTTAATTCTTCATTAAATACAGTTTTAACTTTTTGTGTTATCTGACATATGTCTCATAGTTATTATATTAATAATAATTAATAGTGAAGCAGGTCTCTAGTAAACCCAGAAGATAAAAACTTGGCCAGGACAGGTAATGTTTTTGTTATCACAAAATATACCATCTAGTCAGGGAAAAGAAACAAACACAGATACATTATGTGTGTGTGTGTGTTGCACATGCATAAATATGTGTATATACAGATATATCTGCTTGTGTTTGTATATGTATGGTATATTTGTATGTGTGTCTGCAAGTATTTGTTTAAATACACATATGCTTGTACGTATATACCTATAATTTGTGCATATAATTATTTAGTTATGAAATGTTGGGTAGTACATTTACATACATAATTACTTGGAAAAACAAAAGGTAAGGTAAAGAAATAAGAGTGTAACAGACTTGAATGCTTTAGGATGAAAGGAAGACTTCTCTCTAGAGGTGATATTTAAACGGAGTCCTACATGAAGACGTCAATTATGGGAAAACCTAGAGCACAAGCATTCCAGACAAAGGGAGCAGAAGATGCAAAAGCCCCTAGGTGAAAATGAGCTTGCAATGTGTAAGAACAGCAAGGTCAGCATCAGGGTAACTATAGTTATTGTTACAGTAGCAGGAGACAAAATCATAGAGTAATATTATCAGATTAATGTTTTAAGTAAATCTCTGTGGGCAATAGCCAAAGCTGGAAAAACAGTTTGAAAGCTATTGTATTTGTCTGAGTGAGCAATTTTTGTTTGGAATAGTGGTAACAGTGGGGGTGAAAAAGCGTAGTTAGATCTTAGATATATTTTCAAGATAAAGCTGACAGCTCTTGCAGATTGATTGCATATATTATAAGATCAATGGTAGAATTACAGATTTTAGTCTGAGCAACTGAGGCAAAGGTGATGCCATTTTTTTGAAATGGGGAACAACAGAAGAAAAACATGTATTTGAGCAGAAATAAGATTTCTGGTTTGGTTGCTGTTGTTGTTGCTTTTTATTTCTGTATGTTACATTTGAGATGTACAGTACGTAGGCCAAGTGGAGAAGCCAAGTAGGCAGATGGATAGATGACTTTGAAGGTCAAGAGAAAGGTCAAAAGAGAGGTCAGAACTGGTGATACAAGTTTGAGAATCCTTAGGGTGCCGATGGAATTTAAAGCCTTAGGGCTTGATGAGGTCATCAAAGGAGAGAATGTAGACCTAGAAGTCTGAGAATGAAGTTTGTGCATCTATTGAGTAGAAGGGAATCAAGAGAAATCTAGAAAGAAAAGTAAATGAGACAGAAAAAAAAACCAGGAGAATACTGTGGTTCAGTTTCAGAAAAAGAACTGAGAGAGGAGGAAGAGGAAGGAATGTGATGAAAAATAAGGAAAGGAGAAAGGAGGAGGGGGTGGAGGAGAGGCAGGGAAGAGAGAAGAGAAGAGATCACTTGCAATTACGATGTGGAAAGTTTTTAATGTTGAATCACTGATGTTCATTCAGTATGTGGACAATCAACTTTAAGAGGTTTGCTTTATATGTATTGCTACTTTTAACCTCCAATATGGTAGAAATCAATGCCTGTATATTACCACAGGCCTATGAACTTTGATTTCTTGTTTCTGATTCGATCACAAATATGAATAAGTAGTTGTTTGTGTTTTAGTTTTGAAATAAATTAAGGTCCATTATTAAATGGAATGATTCTAGGCTCTGGTCCCATGTTGATTATTTCAAAGTTTTAATCACCCATTAAGTCATTAAGGTGATTGTTTTTCCAATGGGTGATGATGTAATTAATGATTTAAGTGGGTTTCATCAATCATATTCAGAAAGCCAATTCCTAATACTCTCAAAACGCAAATCAAATTCTTAATTCCTTTTATTCTGTCCTATCTAGTGATGAAAAATAGTTCAGTGTCCACTTGGAAGTGGCTGAGGATGCTTTATTTATTTATTTATTTATTTATTTATTTATTTAGCTGGTAAGTGATGTAAGCAGGGACCCAGTTTTTATATGGATGACGTTTGTTGAATTGATTGAAGTCACATCAGGGTTAGAATAATTCCTGGAATATTCTGATATGTTTCCTGAGAAAATTATATCTCCATTTGTGCGGCCTCGCAGCCAACTGACTATAATAATTACTATATTCTGTTATTTGCTGATATGTTATTCCTATGACAGTTAATATTTTGAATATTTATATGGAAATCGATTAAGTGAAATATATACAAAGGGTTTAATACTCTATATTTATTTTTTTTAAATTTTTTTTTCAACGTTTTTATTTATTTTTGGGACAGAGAGAGACAGAGCATGAACGGGGGAGGGGCAGAGAGAGAGGGAGACACAGAATCGGAAACAGGCTCCAGGCTCCGAGCCATCAGCCCAGAGCCTGACGCGGGGCTCAAACTCATGGACCGCGAGATCGTGACCTGGCTGAAGCCGGACGCTTAACCGACTGCGCCACCCAGGCGCCCCTCTATATTTATTTTTTATAGGTATCCAAATTACAAAAATAATTTATAAAGTCTCAGATTTATAAAGTCTCATAGCCTACATGCAAAATTGTTGATTCAACACATGGAGAGACACTTAAATATGATTTTTTGAATCTCTTCTCAATATTCCTCTCCTATTCCTCATGAAAACATGGAGTCCCCAGTTTTTAAAGCTGTGGCATATGAGGCCTCAATCACCTAGTTTAATAATGGATATGACAGTTTTTTCTTCAAAAGAGGCTTTGTGCTATCTTTCATTGGCTTCTAATGCTTTAAGTTTGAGCCTCTTCAAAATTGAGAATGTTTCACAGTTTTGTTTTTGTTTTAATAAGAAGGCATTTAAATTGTAAGGAAGGACAAAATGAAAACCAAGTGTTTACAGATAAGGGGGATTTCCAATGGTAGCAAATGGAATGAGATGTGTAAGTTGAGCCAAAGAAGAGAGGAATCTAGGTAAGAATTGTTGGTTCAGTGCACCTTTTAGTGGTCTGAGCAATAGAATAATCCTAATAATACCTGTTAATTCTTTATTGAACCCTTACTATGTGTCAATTACTACTCCAAGTGTTTTATATGAATCAGCAGGGATTCTTATGAATAAGCCGGGATTTCTCAATCTCTGCATTATTGACATTTTGGGCCAAATAATTCTTTGTTGTGGGGGGCTGTCTTGTGCATGCAGAATGTTCAGCAGTATCCTTTCACTCCACCCATTAGATGCCAGTAGCAACACCTTTATCCCCAGATGTAACAACTGAAAATATCTCTAGACATTTGTTGAAGTCTCCCTGGGAACAAAATTTCTTCATACTTAATATTCACTGATTTAAGCCCTAAAACAATTTTATTAAACACTTATTTTTGTTCTTTCCATATGACCTTTAGCAAAATTCAGATAGAGTTTCAGTACCTTTCCCAAGATTATGCAGCCAGTAATTAGATACCTAGAATTAAAATCTAAGCACTTGAATGCCATTACTCATGTTCTTAAGCACTGTACTATACTATTTCTCATTCTTTCTCCAATATAACTCATTCTTTCTCCAATATAAGCAAGAGATTATACAACTGAAAAAAGAAATTAACAAAAGAAGGCTTTGATCAAATACCAATTTGTGATATTTCCTAAATATGTCACACTTATTCTAAGAAAGGAGAAATTAGTTGGGTAGTGGCTGAGAGAGATTGGAGGAGATACCCCTGGAGCTGAACTTGGATGGGAGGTGGGCTGAAATCCAATAGAAAACATCATTTAGAAAACCATACCATATTACACAGTAATCTTTCATGTATCCATTTACAGATATTGTGAGTTGAATATATTTCCCTAGGTTTTATACATATGAAAAATAAAACAAACAACAAAATATTCAAAAAGTCCCAATGCCAGAAGAAGTGGCAGTCATATTTGGGTTTTTTGCTTGCTTGTTTGTTTGTTTTTGTTTTGTTTTTTACTACACAAATTATATCATTTGACTTCCCCATAATTCATACTATATTCTGGAGCTTTGAAGATAATACAGTTGGTGGTATAAAAGTTGCACTTGTTGATTTCATAACAGTTATTTTTTGTTATGTTGGTTTCAAAAACTATTCATATACTTATGCTGACTATAATTTTTCAGTCAGAGTAGTTATGAGCCCCCAGAGTATTCTAAATGAGCTTAAGCACTTGCTTTTAGTTCCTAACTCGCATGCATGGAAAACATTAGGGGGCATTTATAGGGGATAGATAGTAACATATCTCCTAGAAAACATTCTGGGAAATCAATTAATGAGGAGCTATAATGTCAATCCACTTTGGGATGGGATGTAGCCAATTCTTGAGTAATGTGTGTTCGAAACATAAAAGCCTTCCTTTCAGGAATCTCTTTCACTTGCTATTAGTGCTGACAGATTTCTGCCTGTGGTAAGTATGGAATGAAATCAGCATCTAACTTTCCTTTTCTGAGTTTCATGTCCTTGATAATTACACTTGCAGTTATGAGTGGAGTAGAGATTACATGCAACTGAAGGTAAATGTCAATCTGCATGTTCAAACAGCAAACAAACTGCTGGGTCAGTTTCTTTTTTGCACTCTGGTATCCAGGAGACCTAGGTACTAATCTCCGTTCCACAACTATCCATCTGAGCCATCCCGAGGAAATGACCTGACTTCTCTGAAATACAATGTCTTCATCTGTAACCTAGGAGTTCAATTATTGGATTTTATATTACTAAAAAAAAAATCTTAAGAGAACTGTATTTGGTGGAAGAGATGATAATGAACATGGTATAGTTGAAATTCTGATGAACAGAGTCATTAATCTTTCACAATATCTGAAATTTCAATCTTACCTTTTAAGTTTTTGTTTGAAGGACATTGAATTTTTGTAGATTTGTTCTTAGATTTGCATTTGGGATATGGATTTTGCTATTAAATTACTTTATATTTTCATTAATTAAAAATTGAGGCCTTGAGGGAATAAGGAAATTTCTAAGAACGTATAAAACTCCCCCATAAATAGCCTTCCCAGAAACCCTAAACCCAAAGCAACCAGGAATGAGGTATGGATAAAAATAAGTATTGAACCTGAGTTGGAACCTGCATTTCATATTGGATATTTTTCATTGGTTTCTAAGTCAATTTCATATTGGGATTTAGGATTTCTGATTTTAGGCAGACACTCATCCTAAGTGTCTAGTGACCCATCCTATGGGTCTACTGATTACTAAAGAAACTGAAGAATCTGTTGCAAGATGTCTAGGACTCCTAATAGGGCTAACAAATCCAGAAAGAAAATCATCGTCAATTCAACACACAGGATAGAAGAAGAGACACTGGAACATGTCTGAAGGAAGCCCACAAGATACACACTACCAGAGGTTGCCCATATTATACAAGTAAGTAGTCCACTCTCATTAATGGAATATTTCAAGGATGCAGAAGAATTACATGTAGCATAATATACACCAAAGTATCATTCAGATTAAAAAAATGTAAGCTATTTTTTCCATATTCACTATAGATATTTTTAAAGAAATAAACATGACAAAGAAACATGTTTCTCTGGATTCTTTCTGAATTTCCTTTATGTCCAGTGAAGTCATTGTGACCTTCATGTTTCAATATACTTATGGTACCTGTATTGTCCAAAATACTATTATACTTTAGACAGAGTAAGCAAAGATACAAATTAATAATTCATGTGTTATTAAAATTTACATTAAAGACATCATTTTGCAATTTCTTGTGATCATTTAACATTAGGTTTTTGACAATTATCCAGTATAGATAGATAGATAGATAGATAGATTTAATTCAATAACTGCATTTCTGCATAGCATTTCGTTGTATGAATATGCCATAATTTATGCATTAAAATGTTGGTAAGTATTGAGATTACATCTAATTTACTGGTTTAGTAGAGATTTCTGCAATGAACATCTTTTTGTACATGGCTTTTCATTCAAATGTGTAAAGGATTCATATAAGGAACAAATATCAAAGTGAACTTTCTGGTCATAAAGTATACATGTTTTTAACTTACATGTTAGCTTTCCAAAGTGATTTCAGTAGTTTGCACTTTCTACAATAGAGTATTAAAGTTCTCTCTACCTCTCTCTCTCATCCTTGTCAATAATTGGTGTTATCAGACTTTCAATTACTCCCAATCTGAGAGCTGTGAGATCTAATCTTGATATTCATTTCAACTTGCTGTTCCATATTTTTTGATATTTGATATTTTCATCAAATTTAAATTCATTTTTAATACATTTTTAAAGTTTATTTATTTATTTTGAGAGAGAAAGAGAGAGAGAATATGAGCAGGGGACGGGCAGAGAGAGAGGAGAGAGATGATCCCATGCAGGCTCCATGCTGTCAGTGCAGAGCCTGATGTGGGACTCGAATTCACAAACTGTGAGATCATAACCTGAGCTGAAACCAAGAGTCAGATGCTTAACCAACTGGGCTACCCAGGCACCCCATCAAATTTAAATTCTAAATAATCAGTTACTGTAATATTTATTTCTGCATTTAGCTAACAGCTATTGGGGAAACAAAACAAAAAAAAATTGGACTTCCCACAGGAAGTGGGTAGGAAGCAGAGCAAAGTCCACATCCATGGGGCCCTCTCATGGCAAGGACTGGCAACTGAGTGTGGGCCTGCCAGGTCAACTGTACCCCTTCCTGGAGGACTAGAGGCTTGCAGATTCTGAGGCTGTGTGGCCCCTCTCTGTAAACTGAGGGCAGCAGCCCCAAGCCCATTCCACTACACCTTGACTTTAGAATAGAAAAATGACCTATATCACCTTTGGGAAGATTTACTAGCTATTTGCAGAAGGTATATATAATACAAAAAAAAAAATCTAGACATTCTGTACGTAAAATGATGAGAGATATATGATAAATAGAATTAGAAAATCTCATGTCTTGTAAGGGCCCTTTTGTTTAGAAAAATCATAGAAAAGAGATGCCCCTGGAGATTACACTTGGAAAAGGAATTGTTAGACCATTTCTGGAAGTGATGATGGGAGATGAAGCAGAAGGTGGTAAGGAGGAAGAGAAAAAGGGTTCTCTGCCAGACTGCTCATATTTAGAAGACATCTTCATATTACAATTATTGTTTTGCGTGTATGTTTTTTCCCTCACTACTGTATATATAGTTGATAATTCTAAGTACTTAAAAATGTATACTTAATGTTTCTAGATATTTCTTGAAGTGCCTGATGTATGTTAAAAGATGTACTAAAGTACACATTTTATATATTTCTTTTGCTAAAATTCAAATAAAATGCAGTTGACCCTTGAACAACACCAGGGCTGGGGGCACCAATCCCTCCTTCAGTCAGAAATCCATGTATAACTAACTTTTGTACTACCTCCCTCCCCGCAACTTAACTGCCATTAGCCTACAGTTTATAGAAGCCTTAATGATAAAATAAACAGTTGATTAACACACATTTTGTATATTATATGTACTATATGCTGTATTCTTCCAATAAAATAAGCCTTAAAAGAAAAATGTTATTAAGAAAATCATAAGGAAGAGAAAATAAATTTACAGTACTGTGCTGTATTTATTGAAGAAAAAATGCACGTAAGCAGATCTATGCAGTTCAAAACCTCCTTGTTCAAGGGTCAACTGTATTGTCTTTTGAATATGGGTTTACTCCATGCAGACATAACATGGATGTGATATATTATTAACTCCATCCAATTCATGCACTCCCAACTGCATGAGTTGGGCTGGCCAAGCCTCTTGCTCTCTTTCCAGCTACTGGTATAGCAGCCAACCTTCCGGAAGTGTTGCCAAGAAAGAGGAAAGAAGCTGGCATTAACCTGGCAAGTTGGTGGTTTATGAATCTTTGACCTGACCCTAGTGAGTCAGATGTTTAATTTTGTGTCTCACTTTTATACGTTTTGCAGAAATTAGTCCTCTCCCTCCATTTGCTGCGTGAGTGCTATGGTCATTTCTCCAACTGTCAGAAACAAAATTGAGCCCTGGCTCACATTGGCCATCCTGGGAAGTGTAGAATTTGTTACCCCTTTAACAGTGGCAATTCTAAAATGTCTAAAAAGAAAAGGCTGAGGAACACAGATAAGTGTTGAAATGGTGGATTGATAGATAATCTCTTTTATAGCTGCAATTCCATAGGTAGACAAAACAAAACAAAAACAAAGAAAAATCATTTGGTAGGTGTGAGAGAATTTAAAAGCCATGCCTCAGCATTGCAGAGCTTCCCTGACAGCCTTCAAGAAGACATGGAAAATAGGAAATTTGCATGTATCATCTAAGGAAGAACTTTTTGGGAAACACATTATTCAATAATTTCTAGAATCTTTAGAAAGAGGGCATTTTCTCAGATTATAGTTCAACTTATTAGAGCAGCACAGACAGGGTAGATATGTTATAATGGATGCTTCAAGGAGAATTTTTATGAGAGGCAGGGATAGTGGAGGGAAGAATTCCTAATAGAAACAAAACTCTTACATCTCATCAGCCAGTACAGAATAAAGGTTTGAGCAGTAAGCTCTGAAAAATATCTCTGAGAATCTGGAGGGGAAGATACAGGTTTTCTTGTACTTTGCTTTGAAATTTTTATTTAAATTTTAAATGGTTAACGTACAGTTCAATATTGGTTTCAGGAGTAGAATTCAGTGATTCATCATTTACATACAATGATCAGTGCTCATCCCAACAAGTGCCCTCCGTAATATCCATCGCCCATCTAGAACATCCCCACCCACCTCCTTCTATCAAGCCTCTACTTGTTCTCTACCTTTAAGAGACTCTCTTGGGGAGCCTGGGTGGCTTGGTCGGTTAAGTGTCCAACTTCGGCTCAGGTCATGATCTCACGGTCCGTGAGTTCGAGCCCCGCGTCGGGCTCTGTGCTGACCGCTCAGAACCTGCAGCCTGTTTCAGATTCTGTGTCTCCCTCTCTCTCTGCCTCTCCCCTGTTCATGCTCTGTCTCTCTCTGTCTCAAAAATAAATAAACGTTAAAAAAAATTAAAAAAAGAGACTCTCATGGTTTGTTTTCCTCTCTCTTCCCCTCTCACCCCACATATTCATCTGTTTTGTTTCTTAAATTCCACATGAGTGAAATCATATGGTATTTGTCTTTTTCTGACTGACTTGTTTCACTTAGCATAACACAATCTAGCTCCATCCATGTGGTTGCAAATAGCATGATTTCTTTCTTTTTGATACCTGAGTAATATTCCATTGTATTGATATACCACATCTTCTTTACCCATTCATCAGTTGATTTGGTCTCTATCCATAGCTAGGCTATTGTTGATAATGCTGCTATAAATATCAGGGTGCAGGTACCCTTTGAATCTGTATTTTTATTTTTATTTTATTTTATTTAAAATTTTTTAAACATTTATTTATTATTGAGAGACACAGACAGGAAGAGCATGAGCATGGGAGGGGCAGAGAGAGGGGGAGACACAGAATCTGAAGCAGGCTCCAGGCTCTGAGCTGTCAGCAAAGAGCCCAACGCTGGGCTTGAACTCACAAACCGCGAGATCATGACCTGAGCTGAAGCCAGATGCTTTACCAACTGAGCCACCCAAGTGCCCCTGAATCTGTATTTTTGCATTCTTTGAGTAAACATCTAGTAGTGCAATTCCTGGATTGTAGGGTAATTCTATTTTTAACTTTTTGAGGAACTTCCATACTGTCCTCCAGAGTAGCTGCACCAGTTTGCATTCCCACCAACAATGCAAGATGATTCCCCCTTCTCTGCATCCTTGTCAACATGTTTTGTTCTTTGTGTTGCTAATTTTAGCCATTCTGACAGGTGTGAGGTGGTATCTCCTTGTGATTTTGATTTGTATTTCCCTGATGATGAATGATATTGAACATCTTTTCAGATAGCAGCACAACAGAGTGTGTCTGTTGTCATCTGGATATCTTCTTTGGAAAAGTGTCTATTCATGTCTTCTGCTAATTTCTTAACTGGGTTATTTGTTTTTTGGGTGTTGAATTTAATAATTTCTTTATTGATTTTGGATACTAACCCTTTATCTGCTATGCCATTTGCAAATATCTTTTCCCATTCTGTCGGGTACCTTTTAGTTTTGTTGATTGTTTCCTTCACTGTGCAGAAGCTTTTTATTTTGATCAAGTCCCAACAGTTCATTTTTGCTTTTGTTTCCCTTGCCTCTGGAGACATGTCTATTAAGAAGTTGCTTCAGCCAAGTTCAAAGAGGTTGCTAACTGTGGTCTCCTATAGGATTTTGATGGTTTCCTGTCTCACATCTAGGTTTTTCATCCACTTTGAATTTATTTTTGTATATGGTGTAGGAAAGTGCTCTAGTTGCATTCTTTTGCATGTTGCTGTCCAGTTTTCCAAACACCATTTGTTGAAAAGACTGTCTTTTTTCCATTGGATATTCTTTCCTGCTTTGCTGAAGATGAGTTGACCATATTGTTGTGGGTCCATTTCTGAGTTTTCTGTTCTGTTTCATTGATATATGTCTCTGTTTTTGTGCCAGTACCATACTGTCTTGATGACTACAACTTTATAACATAGCTTGAAATCTGGAATTGTGATGCCTCCAGTATTGTTTTTCTTTCTCGGGTTGCTTTGGTTATTCAGGGTGTTTTGTGGTTCTTTAACATTTTAGGATTGCTTCTTCTAGCTCTGTGAAAAATACTGGTGTTATTTTGATAAGGATTGCATTAAATGTGTAGATTGCTTTGGGTAGTATAGACATTTTAACAATGTTTGTTCTTCCAATCCATGAGCACAGATGCTTTTCCATTTCTTTGTGTCCTCTTCAATTTCTTTACCTCTGTAGTTAAGTTTATCCCTAGGTATATAATTGTTTTTGGTGCAATTTCAAATGGGATCCATTCCTTGATTTCTTTTTCTGCTGTTTCATTATTGATGTATAGAAATGCAAGTTATCTGTATGTTGATTTCATATCTTAAGACTTTGCTGTATTCATGTAGTAATTCTAGAAATTTTTTGGTGGAGTCTTTTGGGTTTCTACATAGAGTATCATGCTATCTGCAAAGAATGAAGTTTGACTTCTTGTTGCTGATTTGGATACCTCTTATTTATTTTTTTGTCTGACAAGGCTATGACTTCCAGTACTATGTTAAATAGTAATAGTGAGAGTAGATATTTTTGTCTTGTTCCTGACCATAGGAGAAAGGATCCCAGGTTTTCCCCATTGAGAATGATATTAGCTGTGAGTCTTTCATAGATGGCCTTTATGATGTTGAGGTATATTCCATCTATCCCTACTTCATTGAATTTTGTTGTTGTTTATTTGTTTGTTTGTTTTAATCAAGAATGGATGTTGTATTTTGTCAATTTTCTTTTCTGTATCTATTGAGAGGATCATATGGTTCTTATCATTTCCTTTATTAATCAGTATTTATCATACTGATTGATTTGCAAATATAGAATCAGCCCTGGAGCCCAGAAATGAATCCCATTTGATCATGGCGAATAATTCTTTTAACGTACTGTTGAATTCAATTTACTAGTATTCTGTTGAGTATTTTTGCATTCATGTTCATCAGGGATATTGACCTTTTTAGTGGGGCCATTGTCTGGTTTTGGAATCAAGGTAATGTTGGCCTCATAGAATGAGTTTGGAAGTTTTCCTTCTGTTTCTAATTTTTGAAACAGTTTGAAAAGAATAGGTATTAACTCTTCTTTAAATGTCTGGTACAATTCCTCTGGGAAGCCATCTGGCCCTGGACTTCTGTTTGTTGGGATATTTTTGATTACTGGTCCAATTTCTTTGCTGGTTATGGGTCTATTCAAATTTTCTATTTCTTCCTATTTCAGTTTTGGTAGTTTGTATGTTTTTTTTTTTTTCCTGTACTTTCTACATGTAAAAATTAACATGGCTGGATTGAGACTTTTTAGTTCACAATCTTTTTTTTTTCTCTCTTGCAATCTTATAACTGTGCCCTAGACTGATACTTTCGCCTTGCTTTTGCCATTAACCATTTGTTCAGTTGTTTCTTTGTTTTCTTTCTTTCTTTATTATTATTATTGGCACTTGTGTGATTAGTTTCCTTAATCTTGAAATTAAAATAATTCAGTAAAAAATATTTCATAGGAAACTCTAATATTAAGTTTGGCTTGGAAAAATGACCTATTTTCTTTATATAAGGAAATAGTTCCCAAATTATTTCTTTAAATATTATGTCTCCTTATCTGTTCTTGTCTCTCTTTGAAATTTATAATATTCATATATTGAATTTCTGAGCTACATCTTTCTATTTTACACTTCAGATGCATCTCTTTATTCTGGTTTAATTTTGTTTTCTATAGTAAACTCTACGCCACTCATTATCTCAATTTTATTTTTGAATGTCATATTTATGTTTTCATACCAGAGAAATCTCCCCTGATTTCTGAGTCATCACATTTTGTAGCTATCGTGACCTTCAGACCTTATTGAGAAATGTTCTTTAAAATAAAGACATAGATCAATGTTCTTGGTTTGTTTGATTTTTTTGGTAAGTTTCTTTCATAGCTCAGGGACTTGGATTGTTCCCCTTCTTTTGAACTAAATTTGCTTGTAGACCTAAAAGTATACAGTAACTTATTGTCTTTTATTTTTTCCATTTTCCTATTTGTTTTTAATTAAGTGTTCATTTTATTATTTTAATATATACAAGCAGAAATTTTGAGGCAAGGATGAATTTGCAGAACCTTATTTGTTTACAAGTTAGAAGGTTCTAAAACAATTAGCATTCTATAAAAAAAAATAGCATTCTGGTACCAAAAAAAAAAAAAGGCAAAACCATCTCTTGCATTTATAGGTGTTTTTGATAGTTCTTTAAAGGATATAGTTTATTATGTTTAAAAAAGGGTGTGAATTGGGGGGGCTTTGGAATTATGTCATTCTCATATCAGAGGTCCCTATTTTAAGGATATTGACCAGTAGAGAGAGAGCAACAAAAATGATGAAGGTGTACTGAATTATACCCAGCTACCCTAGAGAAAATAAGGCAGGGGAATAATAGAGAGGTTGCCATCCACTATTTATTTGGAAGGGATAATAAATTTATTCCATTGTGCTCCAAATGGAAGAAATTATAGTGAGAATATTTTGTTTAATAAAAGGAAGATATTTACAACATTTAGAACTCTTTGTTGCTAGAGTTGTTGAAGCAGGGCTAAGTTTGAATATGGGAGAGGTTGTATGGTGTTGAGTGGGAGATATCTTGCAAGATCTCCTATCAGTCCTTTTCCTTCTGAGCTCCTGTGGTGATTCCACTAAATATCATGTTTAATTCCACCAGAGTTTTAAGGTTAAAGAGCATTTGTTCTATTCCATTCAAATAAACCTTTATAATTAAAGGAGTGTTTGAATTGTAAAATCTGCAAAGTTAAATTTCATTGCATTTAATTTAGTAAAATTAAAATGCCTAGTGACATCCTGGTTAGAACATTAGCCATATTTAGACTGGTAATTAATGTCTAATTGGACACTAGTACTCAATTTAGTAGTAATGAAATAATGGCTAAAAATACCAACCGGTATTTAAAAAGATATGTGATATATATCCTGAAGCAATTTTCTTAAATGCCAATTATAATTTGACATTTAGAGACTGAGCGATGTGATTGCTGATGAAAGTTGTACTGTGATCCTATGGCACATGGCTATGCATTCTTATTTGAGGGATATGAAAATATTTTGCATAATTTATAGGTTTATTATTGAAAAATAAATATTTTACTTATGGGAAAAAGGGAGTTTTTAAATCAAATATACTTGTATAACAAAGAAACAAATAAATGACTTTTAAAAAAATTACGATATTTTATAAAGAACTTTAAAATAAATTTATCTTTTCTTGAATTTGAGCATATTTGGAATGTCTCTCTGTCATACAACTAGGTAAAGGAACATATTCTATATAATTTTCTGTCTTATTTAGGCAAAGAATTTGGAATTTGATTTCTAGTACTGATTATGAAACAATTTTATATTGTCAGTTAAACACACACTCACATGCTTTAACAACTGCGAAAAAATACCATCTTTGTATAATATTTGATGAATCTAGTCAGAATGTGTTTTAGAAAGAAACTTCCATAATGTTTCTCAAAGTTGAGCCAAAGAATAATTTATTAATCAGAATTTTCCAGAGACACAGAACCAATAGAGTATATATATTATTGAAAAGAAAACCACAGGCCCAAAATGGCATCACTTGGACAAGGCCAAGACAACAAAACTGCACTTAATACTTAACCCAACTGCAGTTTCAACATGCCCCAGAAATGTCAGTCTCAGACAATCAAGTCAGGAATTTTCCGGTAAGCACCAATGAGGTAATCTGTAGCATGGGCCTTTTCTATTCCTCAAAGGAAGATGAGGTAATTTGCATGATAAGACCTCCTACCCTTCCCCCTTAGGAAAGGTGATCTTGCCTGGAACAATTCTTTCTTTCTTTTTTGTGAATCACTTTCTTGCCCCACCTTCCTTTCTATAAAAATTTTCCATTTTGTACAACTCCTCAGAGTACCTGTTAGATGGGATGCTGCCTGATTCATGAATCGTTTCTTCAAGTCAATTACTAAATCTTCACATTTATTTGGTTTAGTTTTGTTTTTTAACTATTTAAAGTCATCAATTTATTATGAATAATTGCCTCCTGAGATTACAGAGGCTGACAAGTCCAGAGATCTGCAGCTAAGTCAGTAAACTGGTATCTCAGAAAGTTGGTGGTATTGTTTCAGTGTGAAAGCTACAGGTTCAGGACCCAAGAAAAGCTAATGTTTTAGTTTGAGTCAGAAGGCAGGAAAAAACCCATGTGCCCGTTTGAAGGCTATCTGGCAGGCATTCTCTTACTCAGGGGAGGGTCAGTCAGCTTTTTTGTTCTATTCAAGACTTCAAATGATTGAATGAGGAGCACATACATTAGGGAAGGTAATCTGCTTACTCATTCCAATGATTTAAATGTTAATTTTTTTAAATTTAAATATTTTAAATATTTTTTATTTATTTTTGAGAGAGAGACGGAGCGAGAGACAGAGAGACAGAGTATGAGCAGGGGAGGGGCAGAAAGAGACAGAGACACAGAATCTGAAGAAGGCTCCAGGCTCTGAGCTGTCAGCAGGGACAGAGATGTGAGGCTTGAATTTGTAAACCGTGAGATGATGACCTGAGCCAAAGTCGGCCACCTAACCAACTGAGCCATCCAGGCACCCCAAATGTTAATTTCATCTAAAGACACCTTCAGAGATATACCAGGAGAATAATGTTTGACAAAAATATCTGGGCACCCCATAGCCCAGTCAAGTAGACACATATAACTAAGTGTAACAGGTAGTATTTTCAGTCAAGGTCAAACATGTTTCATGGAAAATATTTGAACTGAATCCAACAGGACACTTTATTATTGTTACAAGCACATTGGAAACTTTTGAACAGATTACTAATTTCTAAGCTATCACAACCATTTAAACATCAACTAACCAAACAACAAAATCTATAAGTAAAGCCCACAGAGGTGACCTAACTTTACATAATGCCCAAGGTAAATTTTTTTACTACAAACTAAAATTGCCATCCCCCTGTCATCATCATCATCATTATTTAAATATAGTTCTGATGAGGGAGCATAAGGCAAGCTGAGGGCAAAATACAAGCTAGCATACCCCACCCCTGCCACCCAGGTGGGATACTTGTGATATTCCTTGGATACTCCTGGCTGCCCAAGAACAAAGGAAAGGAAAGAAAACAAATGGTTAGCTGATAGAGGTCACAGTCATGCAGGACTTGAGTCTCCATCACTTTGTAAATATCTTCATAAACTACAAGAAAAAGGCAATCTTATTAACAACCTAATCTTCAGAAACCTGTAGACTCAGTTTCCTAGAGGCCCAATATCACCCTCCCCTCCATGGTGATATGGGGAACAAAGGCAAGAAGGAAATGGCAGGCAAAATTAAATTTCCTTTGACCGGCAGCCCATTAGCAAATACTTGAGGCAGATACAGAGTATAACATTTCCCCAGGAACCCTCTACTGTCCTAATGTTAATACCTTACTAGAGGAAAAACAACCTTGGCTTGAGGCCTCAGGTATCTTAGGAGTCCTCTTTAGCATATCAAAGTCCTTCTGGAGGCCTCCCTTTTGCCTTTACCTCCACCAACTCTATTGTATATAACCATAATACAAATAGAGTTGTATATTACAACTCTATTGTATATAAACAACCCCAGTGTAGCTCTTTCTGCCCAGGGTCCTGTCCCCGTGCTTTAATAAAACCATCTTTTTGTACCAAAGATGTCTTCAAGAATTCTTTCTTGGCCATCAGCTCTGAACCCACACCATTCTAAAACCCCATCAGTTCCAGAATGTTTCCTGGATTTATTTATTTATTTATTCATTCACTCATTCATTCATTCATTTATAGTTTATTTCTTTATTTTGAGAGATAGTATAAGTGGGGGAGAGAGAGAGAGAGAGAGAGAGAGAGAGAGAGAAGGAGAGAGAGAATCTTAAGCAGGCTCTGCAGCCTGACCTGGGGCTCATACTGAACTGTGAGACCATGATCTGAGCTGAAACCAAGAGTCGAATGTTCAACCAACTGAGCCACCCAGGTGCCCCTTTTCTGGATTTTAATAAGAATTATGATTAGGTGATCTATTAAGAGTTGGGGGCATCAGATCCTACAGAGTACTGTATAAGGCAAAGATTTCAGGTGACTAGTTGTACTGATTGTTTAGCATATACTTTCAAAAATATTTGCAGAAGATGAAAGCTTGTTTCTCAAAAGGCAAACACTGTAGTTCTAGGTTAACATGACTTTCTAGGTGAGTTCATTTCCAATGGTTTTATTGGGCAATCTCAGAGGAACATGACAGTATTCAATATAGAGGTAAAAATAATGCAGTTACTATACCATTTAGCATTTAATTATGTGCTATTTATTTTGCTGTTGCTTCACATGTGTTTGAGTATTCAGGCTTTATGTACTTCAAAAGGTTTAATGTGGCCCATACCCAGTGTGATGTTTGACACATTATAGAGGCTCAATTAATACTGGCCATTTGGTAAGGCTGTGGACCTGTATCTGCGACATATTTCTATGCAAGTGAATTTTTTTTTATTTAAAAATTTTTTAATGTTTATTTTTGAGAGAGGGAGAGAGAGAGACAGAGTGTGAGCAGGGGAGGGGCCGAGTGGGAGACACAGAATCCTAAGCAGGCTCTAGGCTCTGAGCTGTCAGCACAGGGCCCAATGCTGGGCTCAAACTCATGAAGGGTGAGATCATGACCTGAGCCAAAGTCTGCCACTTAACCGACTGAGCAACCCAGGAGCCCCACAAGTGAATTATTTTTTAGATTCCAAAACAGTTATGCACAGCCAATAAATCATTAGACCAACTGACAGTAACATAAATGGCTGTGATTAACCCAAGAACAAGTAAGTTCTAGAAGACATTTCTTGTTCACTAAAGCTAGATGTATCTAAAATAAAATCGTGGGTGTTCTACCAAAGGAATACTCTTCAAACATCACTGTAAGGTTGGATGCTAGAACAAGCAACACATTAAGTTCAGAATTGAGCATAAGGAATATAGACAGAAGATATTCAACAGTAAATATTAGAGTGAATTTAGGGTAATTATTAATCAGAATTGTTAGTGAAACCAAAGTTAGAACTAGAAAATTGTGGATTGGATTATAGGATTTTCTCTTCTATCATGAATAGTAAATTATCTAATTCAGTTAATTTGGAAACATTGCTAATATGAGGCTCCTTTTTTAAAATTTTCTTTTTTTAATGTTTATTTATTTTTGAGAGACAAAGAGGGACAGAGAACGAGCAGGGGAGGGGCAGAGAGTGAGGGAATCTGAAGCAGACTCCAGGCTCTGAGCTGTCAGCACAGAGGTGACATGGGGCTCAAAGCCATGAACCAGGAGATCATGACCAGAGCTGAAGTCAGATGGTTAACTGACTGAGCCACCCAGGGGTCCCTGTGAGACTCCTTTTAAAAGCTGTATTGTAGACTTAATTTCTACCCATCCTAGAAAAGCTATCTGATCCTTGACAAGAATTATCCTTAGGAAACAAACAAATAAACAAACAAACAAAAGGCAAGAGTCTTGCTTCCCTTCTCGAGTTACTACCTCCCTCTGATTTCAATCTTCCTTTTCATTATGTCAGAAAAGAACACTGCCTTATACCATCAATAAAAGAGGGGGATGTGCATGGACATTTTATTCCCCTCTCAGCTGACAGAACAGGAAAAGGTAGTGCCTGCACATGAAGTAAAATGGATTTTGGTAGCTCCAGTAAATTTGATAAAAGTTAGATGATAATTGGATTGTTAACGCTCACAAGTTGGTTCGAGTTTTTTGTTTAAACTACATTTTTCTTATTTATATGTAAAGGCTGTTTAATGTAAAGGAAAGTGCCTCAAAGTAGAAATCCAAGGACTTAGACTCTACACCTTGATCTTCCACTACTTGCAATTTTAATTAGCTCTACCTACATTTCTGCTATTAGACTGAATGTTTGAGTCCCTGCCCAAATTCCTATGTTGAAATAATTATTCCCAGTATTAGGGTATTGAGAGATGGGGCATTTGAGAAGTGATTAGGTCTTGCGGACAGAGCTCTCATGAATGTGATTAGTGGTCTTATAAAAGAGACCCCAGAGAGGTCCTTAGCCTCTTGCACCATGTGAGGACTCAGTGAGAAAAGACTGGGATGTATGAACCAGGAAGTCAGCTTTCATCAGAACTGATTCTGCCGATGCCTTAATCTTGGACTTCCCAGTCTCCAAACTGAGAAATAAATGTTTGCTATAAATGGCTACCCAGTCTATAGTATTTTTTGTTATATAGTCTAAACAGACGAATACAGTTTCCTTGTTTATAAAATAAAGACGATAATACCTCTAGTACCTATCTTCCCAAACTTAAACACAATAATGCTTTCTTGGGAGGTACAAAGTGATAGGGAAGTAAAGGTGATGGGGAGGGGTGCCTCCGTGTCTCAGTGGGTTAAGTGTCTGACTTTGGCTCGGGTCATGATCTCACAGTTTGTGAGTTTGAGCCCCGCATCGGGTTCTGTGCTGACAGCTCAGAGCCTGGAGCCTGCTTCGAATTCTGTGTCTCCCTCTCTCTGTTCTTCCCCTGCTCATGCTCTCTCTCTCCTTCAAAAAATAAATAAAAACATTTAAAAAAAAAGTGATGGGGAAAGGGAAGTGAGAGTCAGGTTACCAGGGAAAGGAAATGTAGTATGATGCATTACTGAGCTAGCCACAACTTTAAGAGAATACATGGTCATTTGTGACATCAAGTGGGTCATCTTCAAACATGTCATCTGTTACCTTTTAACACTGGATCACTTTGGACAAGAAAGGAAATACATTTATCTGCTGGATCTCCCCATCTCTTGTCTCTCATTGGTCAAATTTTGCCTTATGGCACATTAATTCCACTAAGCTTCACGTTGAATTATTGACTTCCCTCATGCATTTGTTCAAGAAACTAGATCTTATGACTCATAGTGCAATCTTTCACATGAGACTATCAGTGAAGAGAGAAGCCAGATCCACCTATTCTACATGGCTAGGACCTGCATGCTTGTACTAATGTGTCTTCTGTAACAGTGAGCACAATGGACACAGTCAGAGCCCAACTCTCTCTTGAAGGTGGCTACAAGAACAGAGGATATTCACCAAAAGGGCTATGATAATGGTAGTCAAGGTTCTCTGTTGAGCAAGAGGCCAAGGTGCCAGGAGTTGGGTGAGTTCAAGTAAATTTGGCTTCTGTCTAAAACTGAAACATATAATGTAAGCTATAATGGCTTACTTAATCTTTCTAAAAAGTGTCCACATTTATTCTTTTGAGGAATGTCTCAGGAATTACACTAACTGTCTCAGGAATTACACTAACTAGCATTATGAAGTCTGTAAATTTTGGGCAGCAAAGTGTTCCCTATCTCTTTTACATTACTTTGAAACTTTGAGAAGATTATGTGGTTCTGGTAGAACTCATGTATTAGCAAAGCTGTTAAAAATGGTCCTACTTTTCTCAGTCAGGAAAAATCAAGTAATGAACTCTGGCAGCATCATGTGACATCCATTGACAATGCATGGAACAATTTAACTTGCCATTTGTGAGCTTCACAAGGATGCATCTGCCTCCTTTATTAGAGATCATGTCTGGCCCTGGATTGAGAGCCCTTTAATATTTCTGGGATGAGTTGGAAAAAAATTCCATAATAAATATAGGGCATTAAGTAGGATAGACATACCTGATACATATTATCTTTTCATTTGGGTTAGAGAATCAAATCTCCCAGAATTTGAGCCTTATTAATAGTCTACATGATTCATTCACATGACAAGAATGCATTTATCTGCAACGTCTTGGGTAATGGAAAAAGAGTAGATTTTTGTTTAAATAAATTTTAATCAATAATAGGGATTCTACTGAGAAAATGGGACCGAGGAGGCAAGCTTAGGAAGAAGGGCTGAGAAAGGAGTACCACACCCTGATTATGTTTGCTGGTAAAGCTGGGATTCGTGTTTCACTCCTCTTCTCCCTCCCTTCTTTCCATCTCTTTACCAACTATAGTTCATATCCTGTGAATGTAGAACATCTTCATTGAAAGATAAGGGACTGTGGAAATCAGCTAGGCTAGAAAACTCAGCTTCAACTCAAAGTTGTCTCTGAGTGATGCCATCTAGTCCGAATGGAATGAGACAAATATATATTACATTTCTGAGGGTAAAATGATGAAAAGTAAACTGTACATTTTCTTTTAATAATTTTCATTTCCTTTTTACTATATTAGCTAAGAAAGCTAGTTCAAAATCCTTTGAAAAGAACATCTTCCCCCAGGTAAAAGTAACAAGACATTTTAGCAGTATGAGCCTGGGAGCTGAAAACACTCCAGGAATAGGACTCAAAGCTGGAAATAAATTAGATTGAATTCTTCAAAAGTTTTCAACTGCAACCAAATGACAGAAAGTTTTTCCCTTCGTAAGTAGGGGTCAGAGCTTATTAGATAAAGAATATTATTTCCTGGGAGGCAGGAATATTGCTATGCATTTCCTATTGTTTGTGAGTCAGTACTTAGATAGTCTTTTTGTTTGAGAAACTAGTGACTTTCTTGTATAAATAAACAGTTTACTTGGGAAAATAGTTCAAATATTTTTAAGTGTTAGTATTTGTGAGTCAAATATGTTTGAATATATATATGTATGTATTAAAACTGGTCTGATAATAATTATTATAATGGAAACATTTAACATGATAATGATAATTTTCCTTAGAATATTGTAATTATTTAAAATTAATTTGAAGTTCTTAAACAACTTAGGGCATTTTTAATTTTCTTATGGTTGTGTTTTATTTTTCTTTTAACTATAGAGGATAATGATTCTGTACACTACAGCACCAAAGAAAAGAACTATGTGTATTAAGTTAATACAAACTTTATATATTGATTTTTGCACCATGCATTTCCCCATTTTATTTCGTTTCACATAAGTAGGACATTCTCTCTCACAATACCAGGAAGAGGTATGTTATAGGCTTAGTGTGTATCCTCAAAAGAGATATGTTGGAGTCCTAACCCCTTGTACCTCAGAGTGTGACCTTATTTAAAGGTAGGGTCTGTACAGAATTCATTAAGTTAAAATGAGATCATTAGAGTGCGCCTTAATCCATTATGACCTGTTTCCTTATAAAAAGGGCAATTTTGAACACAGAGGCACGTAGAGAGGAAAGATGACATCAACACACAGGGAGAATACTATCTACAAACGTGAAAATACCTGAGGCTACCAGAATGTAAGTGAAAGAGAGGCATGGAAGAGTTTTACTCTCACAGCCCTCAGAAGAAAACAACCCTGCTGACATTTTGATTTTGGACTCAGTCTTCAGAACTTTTGTGTGGCAATACATTTCCATTATTTAAACCATCTAGTTTGTGGTAGTTATAGTAGCTCCAGGAAACTAATACAAGATATTTGTCCAAAGTCATTCTCAAGATGATGTATTTGGGGTTCTGAGTACTCCATAGATAATCCTGGGGAATGACCTACCCAATGTCATTGTTACTGAGTTTAGGGAAATATGATTACTTTGAGAGTTTATTATCACGTAGAAATGCTCTGCCTTTGGGTAAATATAAACAAAAATACTCTGTATATTTTCTCAGTTGAAAAAAAAAAAAGTCCAGCATATGAGAAAATAACAAAAGCGATGGGAAGAAAGAAATGAGATTATAGAATTGTAAAATTCTCTATGGAAGAATTCTAAAATGACCCACAGATTTTTGTTCCCTGGTGTGCAAATCTTATGTAATCCTCACCTGTCGAATGTGAAAGAGACTTGTTAATAAAATGTCGTTTACTCCCAAGATTATGTTATGTTATATAGCAGAAGGAATTTTGCAAATGAATTTAAGTTTCTTAATCAGTTGAGTATCCCGGGTGAAAATCCTTATGAGCAACACCATTTGTGGGCAAGTATCTTTGATTTGGAATTTGTGGCAATAACAGTTTCTTTCTTACACTCTTCTAAAAGCATGTTCTTTGATTGCTATAGGTTTATGTTCAAGGATGATGAGTGATATATGAAGGGGATCTGGAATATGATATGTTGTGAACAAGTAGATGTTATATATGTGTATTATTTTCAAATTTTACACACTTACTGGAGCTTGAGGCATTGTTTTACCTACTTATTTACTGCTCGCAGGCATCATGAGCTCAAGAACGTTTCCAAGATTCTGTAAGCAATTTTTCATCTTCCTTGACTTAATCTAGCATTCCTAGGAAGCCATGGCTAATAAAAAGTCACTGGTAGTGGTAACATAAACTATATTAGATTTCCAGATAATCCTTGACTATTCTGAATAATAACTGATGCATGTCTAGTTTCCTAAAATTAGCTCCAACAGAAATGCCCTTCTTCCCATTTCTTATTCATAATGTCAGCTACTTTTATAACAGGTGCATTTGGAATATATTCATCTTGTCATAAAAAGCAAATCTACCATCTATTGCTGAATGTAAGACAGCAAGGTGGTTCGATGGTATTCATAGACCGTATCATGCTTCTTTTGAGATGTCTTTGCCATCAGAAAATAATGTGACTAGTTTGAAAAGGTTCACTGACAAACCTCTAGCCTGTAACTGAAATGTAGTTTATCTCTATGTTCATATTGATTTTCATAAAGAGAGCTGAAGTTTGAAATTTACCTAATACTTGGATTTTGTACTTCTAAAAGAATTATAAATATGCTATTCTTAGAAACTCTTCAAATATTAAATGACACATTCTGAAAATGTATTATTATGAATTTTAAGTATGGTTTTGAAAATAATTCAGAAGAATTAGATCTTAAATTAGATTTTTCTGTGTGTTGCATTTTTACAGTGAGAAGAATGGCTACAAAATGATATGAAATAAAATTTCAGTCTTTAACTTATGTAAAAGGCAGTTTTAAGTCCATCAAAATAATAAACAAGGGAAAAAGATCTGGCGGATATTTTAGATGTACTTCCAGAAATAAGATAATTATATAAAACATAATACTTTATCTTGTTTCTTTTATTTAGCAGATTAATGGATGAAAGAAGCTAATATATAAAGCTTTTAAGTAAAATTAAGATACTGGCCAACTTAAGGCTATGAATATAAAACTTTTTCACGATAACATGTAGTTTTTGTGCCCTGTGTGTTATCTTTCCCCAATGCACATTCTAAGGAATAAAACATTTATATCTTATAGAATTCTTTTCACCCATGATACAGCATAATGTTACAAAAAACTAAGTTTATTATAAAATATATATTTTTTTATAAAGCTCTACCCTCTTCCATTCTGGGTTCTAATAGTCTACTGTGTATCTATTAAAAACATAATACATCATAAATCAACATTATGATTTAAAGGAGTTTGGGAAGAAGTCAAAATTTTTATTATATTTCACAAATCAAAACAAATCTCTTTACTTTTTGGAATTTTTAGAAACATACCTTTGTTGTATCAAATGAAAGATAACTTCATAGTAATTCTAAACAAAGGGGTAGCATCCTGAATATCTTCAAGTTCCTATGCAATTTGGTATATTAGAACATTTGTAACCATATATGGCTGGTAAATATTCAAGACAATCATTGAGAAAAATGAATTCAAAACTGGACTGTGGAGGGAATAAGGCTGTTTATTACTGTCAAATTTTAAGTCATTACCTACAGCTTAGCCAAACTAGCACTTTGCCATATTTGTTCTTTCTTGTTGCAAGCTTCAGGGATCAAGTGAGTTTACTCATTCTTTTAAGGGGTTGCTACTAACTTTATAAGCTTTCAGGTTTTATTCTCTATTTTGTCTCTTCTGACTCCTAAAGCAGTATAATAAGCATGATCTAAAAGGCACAAAATTATTAAAGCTTAACCCTCCTAAACTATGGTTGTCAAGGTGATGTTTATTATTACTAGAAAATGTTTTGGTGTTATTGCAATTTATTTTAATTTAGACCATGATAAGAAAGGGATTCTTCTTTCTAAGTATCTCTTTTATTAATCCATTTGACTCTATCTTAGCCATTACCAATATAGTATGAGATACTCTCAATTTATTCCAATAATATAGCTGCCTAAATAGTTTCCCTCCATCTACGCAAATATCTACACAGTTTTTGGATAATTAATCCTTACAGAAATTTTTTTCTGAGCAATGCCTCAATATATAGCTTTGGTTATTATTTAAATGTATAAAAATAGATATTTAAAAGAATGAGACAACCTAAATAGTAGCTCTATTCGTTTTTCTTTTCTTCTAATATATCAGCTTGCATACCTTACTTTGTAGACCACTGCAACAAAGTAGATTCTGTTGTTAGTACAGTACTTTATTTTAAAAATAATCACGCTGCTTACTTCACTGAAATCTTTCAATACTAGTCTACTTCTCTTAGAATAAAAGGTTTAAATGCCTAACATGGCTTTAAAACCCTGAATTTTTTGATTGGGTCCAAACTCTTCAGCATTGTCTACTATCACTCTACACCTTTCAGTCATTCTACCAGTGGCTTCTATCCATTTCTTGACCGTTTCATGTCTCACCTGCCACAAAATATATCCCACACAAGGGAATCACATCCATCTGCAGACTGCAGATGGGTTGAGAAGAGGCTTCC
This sequence comes from Herpailurus yagouaroundi, assembly GCF_014898765.1. NCBI lineage: Eukaryota > Metazoa > Chordata > Mammalia > Carnivora > Felidae > Herpailurus > Herpailurus yagouaroundi. The sequence continues at coordinate 6,087,083 of NW_024412452.1, forward strand.
ATGAAGACCAGGAGACTGGTTAGGGGATGTTATTATAATGCTGGAATCAGACGGTATTGGCCTGAACTGCAATGTTTGAAGGGAATGGAGAGAAGGTAAATTTGGGAAATATTTAGGGTTTGGAGGTGTCAGAAGTTGATAGTGGGCTGAATATGGGTTGTGAAGTGAGCGTTGATTTAAGAGTGATTTTCTAATTCTAGGCTTGGGGATTTTTATTGGGGAAACAGATTTGGGGAAAAAAAGACCATGGTTAATTTTGGACATGCTGATTTTAAGATTTTTATGGCAACAATCAACTGCGTGTGAAATACAGAGGAGATGCAAGTCCAGATATTTGGATTTTATAACAATCAGCAGGTGATAATTGGAATTATACAAACAGATACAGTTATTCCATTTGAATATTTCAAATGGCAAAAGAAGAAAGAAAGGGACATCGACTGTGGACAGATAAGAAAATGAAGAGCTTACACATGAAATTGCGGGAAGGTCTAAAAGATATGAGAAAAAGAGTGAAAAGTGTAAAAATCCTCGATGGTATGGTGCATGAAAGCCAAAGGAAGTGCCTTTTCCAAAGGTTGATGATAAGGTAAGAACTAAATATTACTGCAAGGTCAAGTAACTTTAAAATTGAGAATAGGACTTTGTTGTGACCATGGTGAGACCAGGGGCAAGAGGGTTATGGGAAAGCCCCCTGCAACCTGATATGTGCTTGTGTATTTGTTTTATATATATAATTTTTATCAAAATATAATTATATATAATAATTTGACAGAAATTTACCTACCTAAATAGATGAAAAATTAGGGAAAATCAAAATAGATGTAGAAAAACAAGATACAGGTGGAATAAACCTAATGAACAAAAATTTGCAAAAATCTTTTGTTTTTGATGACACGGGCCACAAATTTGGTTCTGAGCTTCCAGAAAGCAAAAATAGACAAAAAAAAATATGATAAGGTATAAGACACAATGAGTTCATTAGGTAAAAACATAAAAGAGGCTCAGGGGAAATATATATAAATAAATAGCACATATATAAATAATTAATATATATTATTTTAAATACAGACAGACTTACATTTTACATATATATGATATATAATAAAACTAATTAATTATTTTAATTAATTTTTTGGTTCAGAGACTTGAGGTGTTACAGCATGATAAACCATGACAAAAATATTTCTTTTCCTTACAATATTCCTCCCTGCTAAACACAAGTTGAAAAAGCAATTTTATAACAACAGGCCAAATATTTTAGTGCAAGTTTGCACCGTCCTCATTTTGACATTCCCTAAAGGTATAATTTAAAATATATAGATAAATTAACGCACCTCGTATATTTTAAGCAATTCTTTTTGACATTTTCTGTCTCTCCTGAGACTTTCACAAAAAGTGGGTAGCTTAGATTTCAGATTATGTGCTTTGGCAAGAATCAGGAGTACAGGTTGCAAGTTTTCTGATTAGGAGTAGATTTATACAAATTAGTGGCAAATAGAAAGGGAGGCGAGGCCGGCATATTCCTCTACAAACTCAGGAGTCTAACCAGTTGTAAATGACTGACTGGTCTGATTCGTTATAGAATTGTATGCAAAGACCATTTGTGGACAGAATAGTCTTCAGAAATAATTATGGGTGACTGAAATCCCAACAGTCTATGTGGTAGAATTTGCCCATACTATCTGCCGTCTCAAGTTTTTCATAGCGGGTATTTTCTACTGCTCAGGATTCCCAAACCATGCAATTTCCTGCTAAAGGTGAGCAGATACATTTCTTAGAAAGTGCTCATCATAGACTTACTTGTCTATGACTTAAACTATTTTATAGAATCGCAATCAAATATTTAAGTCAATAACTTTGAAGGTAATGTTTGTCAAACTGTTGATGTCATTACTGAGTCACTACTTGGGAATCCTTATGTAGCCAATTGCCCCATGATGTCATTCTTGTATGTGACAATAAAATTATATCATAAGCTTGGAGAAAATATGTTTATTCTTAGTGATAGGCTGGTATGCATCTAGTTTATCTAAAATAAATTTTGTGTAATCAAGACAAAAATTAAACACAGGCAGGTTTCCAAAATACATAACCTTTCATACCACCTAACATTACTATTTGATTTGTCAGGATACTAGGCCTATGGATATTGACACTCAGGTGATATTAAAGTATAGGTCTTATAAAGGCACCATTAACCAGCATTGTAAAAATGGTTCATAGACTATAGACATAACCAGTTGTATTACATCCAGTTGTAATGGGAAAAATTCAATAAAGTTTTCAAAATCTTACATTTTTTCCTGACATATGTCTTTAACAGGTGAAAGAGAAAGTAACGGAGTTTAACAATGAAATGCCCATACTGAAAACCTGCTGACTCTTCATGAAAAACATAGGCTTCAGCATTTTAAGTGATATTTATTGAATATCCATATGTTTCAACCATCTGGAACAGATTCATGACAATGAATCAATCAAAATCTCATGTAATTTTATTAGTATTTTCAACAAGCAACTCATTTGAACAAGACACTGCACTCATTCACTCATTGATTAGTTAATTCATTTATTCCATAAATAGATGGCTAAGTTTCTTACTTTGGGTCAGTGACTGGGCTGGGTGAAGTTATGGAGATACAGCAGTTAAAAGAAACTTTTCTTTAGCTCTACTGGAGCTTACAGTCTACTAAATTATTTAACTTAAAGATTTTTAGGTAATTTTTATGTGACAGGTATTGTGCTATAATTTATAAACATAAATTGCTTTGTAACTCTCTTAGTAAATCCTTCAATGGACATTATGTTTTGTGCATATTTTCTTGTTCAACATATTGAGATGCAGAGAATCTGAGTATAATTTGCTGAATTCACATAGTTAGCAAATGTCAGGGCTGGGGTTTAAACCTGAGTAGTAAGATTCTAGAGTGTTTACATTTGGTCAATTGCTATGTGCATGAGTTGAGGGCAAATCAAACAGAGCCTGTAACTCTGAAATATTCCCCTGAAACATTTTTGAGGGCAAATGATGTAACAACATACTATAGAATTTGAAAAAGATTATTTAACGTTGTACCTCTAGATCTGGGAATTTTTTGCACTGCAACTTTAAGGAAGTTGTTTAATCTTTTCAAGTTTTAACTCCATCTCCTATTAAAATTTGATAGTAAAATGTCCAAAGCAGGGTTTCTGTAGGTATGCAGTGAAATTCTAATTCAATTCTATTTAAATATCTTAAGACAAAGTAGTTCTAATTATGTTTTAACTATTCTAATTCTAATTATTATTGTAATTATTTTCTCCTTGGGAAAAAGCTATATTGGCATGGGGTCTGAAGAGGATTGGACATCTAGGTTAAAACAAACAAACAGGGGTGGCTGGGTGGCTCAGTCGGTTGGGCGACCTACTTCGGCTCAGGTCATGATCTCACAGTTTGTGAGTTCGAGCCCCGCGTGGGGCTGTGTGCTGACAGATCAGAGCCTGGAGCCTGCTTCGGATTCTGTGTCTCCCACCTCTCCCTAACCCTCCCCTGCTCATGCTCTGTGTCTGTCTCTCAATAATAAATAAACATAAAAAAATTTTAATAAAAACAAACAAACAAAGACACTAACAGAGTAAACTGGAAGCTACCTAAGACAAAACTTCTAACTTCTTATTTTGGTTAAGGATGGACCTGCAAATGATGATTAAATGGTCCTTGGGGCGCCTGGGTGGCGCAGTCGGTTAAGCGTCCGACTTCAGCCAGGTCACGATCTCGCGGTCCGTGAGTTCGAGCCCCGCGTCGGGCTCTGGGCTGATGGCTCAGAGCCTGGAGCCTGTTTCCGATTCTGTGTCTCCCTCTCTCTCTCTGCCCCTCCCCCGTTCATGCTCTGTCTCTCTCTGTCCCAAAAATAAATAAACGTTGAAAAAAAAAATTTAAAAAATGGTCCAGGCCATTGTTAACAGATGTCTATAAAATTTTTAATTGAATTACTCTTTAGTCCAACTTGAAGTAATTTGGATATCTGGAGTTTTCTCCTGGGATATATTTCTATGCTTTTTTGATATTTGGAGTGGCTTTCTCACTAGGATGATGTAACATCAGTCTTCTATGCAGTTCAGAGATCTATAACATACCTGAAAGCATTTTTAACTCTGCAGGACCAAATTAAAGATGAAAGGGGATGAAGGGAGAAACTCTCATTGAAATATAAATATTTCATCTTTATTAATTCTTAAAGCAGGTAACATGAGTTTTTTAAAAAATGGTGAATTATGATATGTAAAATCTCAGTATTTCTGGTGTGAATATTTTCCCTACAGCTGGTGACTTCTAAAATTAAAAAAAAAGTCTATGCCAGAAAATTTGTCATTTATGTTCTGAATCTTAACTGAGATGAATCAGTTTGGGATATCTTTTCAATTAGTTTAATGCAGTTAGGATTATCTCAAATTGGAAAGCTTTTGTAAGCAAGTGTCTTTGAACAATTATCTTTGCAGAAACATACTGAAAATGTTTACAGAAAGCAATAAAACACTAATATACATTCCCAGTGTTATATTCCGTTATCTTCCTACAATTGCTCACTCTCTCGTTTTATTATTAAAATTCTATAAAGGACATAACAACAACCATAACAAAAATACAAAAGCTCACAACACTAAGCTATAAAACTGATAATCAACATAATTTGAGAAATTGGAATGATGCTCTAATAAAGGTACCTGGTTTTAAAAAGAGAAAAAAACACAAATCTGTGTTTTATCTCACAAGCTGCCCAGAAATCTCTTGAAACTCTCACCATCCTGAAATAATATTGTAAATTACATTTTCCATTTGCAGACTCAGAAACCTGTGTTCTGCGGCTCTAGAAAATGGAGCAGCTATTCATTTCTGAGCCAGGTGGAGGATTGGTGCCCCCTCGTCCTCCTGCCGCCATCTGTTCATAGATACTCAGTTCTCAGAAAACAACTTGGCAGGGCACAGGGATCAAGTAAGGGCTGAATTTAAAGTTTTCCTTTTGTATTGTGGCTCCTACAAATAGTAGGCTTTATTACATAGGCAAGACAGAACAAAAGTCTATATTATTTCATGTACAGAACTGTAGTTTTCTAGATAGTATAAATATGTTTGGAGTATGCTTCTCAAATTTTTGATCATCCCACTATTAAAAGGTGACTACATTTTATTATATGCATATTTATTTATAAACCTTATAGGTATGACTTTATTATATTATTTACATTATAAAATGCAAAAAATGTGAATTTTCAAGATCTAAACAAAATTTAAAAATTTGTTACATTGTCTAATGGTATAAAAGTATTCAATAATTATAGTGAGAGAAATTTGATTAAACTTATTTTGTAATTTGACAATACTGATTGGATGCTCTGTGATATAATGGCTCTAATGTCTGGTTCTGTTAACTTAATTTCTGTGATTTACTATCTGTCATAATTGAAAATGATAGTCCATGAAGAGACATGGATCTAAAGGAAAATAATATTTCAGCCATGCTACTTAATAATTTAGATTATTGTTCTTTTTATCTATTGTGCAAAGTTTTATGTAAAAATCTGTTTGGAAAACTTCTGTAATAATGTCAAGAAGCTTTTTTTACAAAGCAAGGAAAACACATTACATTTTTACGTTTTTAAAAGGTTTAAACACCGGGGTAAACTTCATTAGAAGGACCTTCAGGGGATAATTTTGAACAGATTAGAATCTTTTACCTGTTAGATGTGCAGATGTGACTTTTTTAAATGATACAGTTGCTTAGTTTTTGGTAACAGAATCAGTTAAAACAGAAAGATTGTCAAGCATTTGCAAACTCTGCATAGGATGGGTTTCTTTTTAAAAACTTACTTTCTTATTTGTGATAAAAATGTCACTTGAGTTAAAATAGTAGTTTCGGTGTTTTTATTTGCAAATATAACTTCTAGGAGTTAAAGAAGCACTGGCTGAAAAATGAGAGTATGTCAAAAGGACACAGAAGCCAACCTGATGGAGTTGAAGGAGTGCAATGTTTCCAGAGCTGGAACAATTTGAGTGACAAAATAAATAATGATAGCATTGGATTACAACCCATAGAATACATAAACATTCATGAGTTCATATGGATATAGACACAAAATTGAAAGAAATAAATGAGAGGGAAGAAACACCTCTTCCTTATTTAAGAATTACAATTAATAATAAAAAAGGAATGTGGGAAGCCAAAAATTATCATTATGAGTGCCACACAATGATAATTGCTGCAAGCAAGATCCACTGATAGACTAAAATCAGTAAGCAAAAATGGGAGGAGAAAAAGGATATCTGTAGTCTCAAGGTAAATAAAGTAATATTTATCAAAAAGAAAATTGTTAACAATATAGTAGAAAAACTTGGTAGATACTATCTTAACTAGTTGGTCAAAGTAAACATCACCAGTAATAAAACACACTGACTTTACATGCCACTGAAATACTGCACTAAAAAGGATATGGCATTACTTCTGTTGTATACTTGACAAAAGTTCATGATATCATTCTAATCACAAGGAAACATCAGGCTAACCCAAATTGACTAATTTTCATAAAAAGTGCTGGGGTCATGAAAAGCAAGCAAAGACGGAAGAACTGTCACAGACTAGAGGTGACTAAGGCAACACGGAAACTCAACACAACATGATCCTGGATTAAATGCTGGCACAGAAAAAGTAGGGGAAAAATGATTAAATTCAAATAAGATCTGTAGTTTAGTTAATACTATTGTGCTAATGTTTAACTCATTGTTTTGATAATTTTAGTACGATTATCCTACATGTATACAAATATGGCTGAAAGGGATAAGAATTTCAGGTAAACTGGTGACTGTGTAAAGTAGTAACTAAGTAGAAGCTCTGTATAGATGTCTATCAAAAGTGACCGCAACTGGGGTACCTGGGTGGCTCAGTTGGTTGTTTGACTTTTGATTTCAGCTGTGGTCATGATCTTGCAGTTCATGAGTTTGAGCCCCATGTCTGCTTGGGATTCTCTCTTCCTCTCTCTCTGTCCTTCCCCCACTTGTTCTCTCTAAACAAATGAATGAACAAACAAACAAACAAACAAACTTAAAAGAAAAGTGACCCTGACCAAAGAGCTCTCAACTTATAACCAGTTTGATCCCAGGTACCATTACTCTACTCTTCCTGCCAGTGAATTCTCTGCCATGTAAGCATCCATTCAGGTTAAAAGGCTTCACAACCACTCCTGGTTGTTAAAAGGATTTAAATGCTACTATTCTGGGAACCAATGGCCAATCCTAAATTCCTTTATCCATCTTCTCCCATCTTTAAAGATCTCTGCTCAGCAGGGAGCAATAGCCATGTTAGAGACCTCAGATAAGACCAATACTGCAGGTGTGAGCAATTATGCTCACAAATATTCCTGTTGCTAATATCCTTCCACTGCTATGCAAAGCCTTCAGGATAGCAGTGGGAAGAAATCCCAAGAATATCTTCATTTTGGAAAATGATGGAAACTTCACATTACAGAGGGAGCTTGAGGCTACAGTTTAAATCTTCTATTTTAAATTAAACGTCTCCAGAGTATTTACCTGACATACCTAAGGTGGTGTAAGTGATTAGTAATAGACTTCCTCTAAGGACTGGGTCACTAGATTTTCTTGACACTACTATCCCCTCCCTGCTAAAGAGCAAGTAAATTTCCTTTTGATTCCATGTTTATATTCAATCTATTCTCTTCCTTCTTTTTCTTTTCCTCCTCAGCATCTCACATGGTTTTCCTTAGGACAGCAATTCTTACAGTGTGGTACTCACTTCAGGGGGCCTGTGAGGTCAAAACTACTTTCCTAACAATGCTAAGATGTCTTTTTCATTCATTCTTTCATGAGTGTCCAGGGAGTTATCCAGAGGCTGCATAGTGTACAAAACTGAAACGCAGAGAATGCAGAAGCAGACATGAGAATTTAGAGAATCCAGAAACCTGACATTAAAGAAATTTCCAAAAATGTAAAATAATGTCACCATTTTCAGGGTTATTATTTTAGAAAATTCAGGCATTTTGCATTAAAGTAGTTTCTTTTTATTAGTATGTAATGACTTATAGTGCTAATTTTAAATGAATTTCCATGTAAATATTTTTAAAGTGCCTCAGTTTTAATTCCTAATGTGGTAAATATCAATACATATAACTGATATAAACAAAAGGTCCCTGGAGTCCTCAGTACATTTAAGAATAAATGCTAGATGAGAAAGCTTGACATCACTTCCCTTAGGTAGTTATTTCCCACTTATCCCCAGAAGGAAAAGACACATGGAAATGTGTCACAGTCATAGAAGAAACATGGAAAGTAATAAAAGGCATTTATTGATATAACTTTTTTTTTTAATTTTTTTTTCAACGTTTATTTATTTTTGGGACAGAGAGAGACAGAGCATGAATGGGGGAGGGGCAGAGAGAGAGGGAGACACAGAATCAGAAACAGGCTCCAGGCTCTGAGCCATCAGCCCAGAGCCGGACGCGGGGCTCGAACTCACGGACCGCGAGATCGCGACCTGGCTGAAGTCGGACGCTCAACCGACTGCGCCACCCAGGCGCCCCTGATATAACTTTTTAAACAAATGTTTATTTATTTTGAGAGAGAGAAAGAGAGAGCATGAGTGGGGGAGGGGAGAGAGAGAGAATCCCGAGCAGGCTCCACGCTGTCAGCACAGAGCCTGACGCGGGCTCGATCTCACAAACCGTGAGATCATGACCTGAGCCGAAACCAAGAGTTGGATGTTTAACTTACTGAGCCACCCAGACACTCCTAATATAACTTTTAATATTGTCTCACTCACTATATTTAAAGTCATTTTGTATTATTTCCTATACAATATCCTCAGCACTAGCCTATATTTTGTTACTTTGGGCAAGCTGTTTAACATAACTGGATCTGAAACATCCTATTCTGTAAATGGATAACCCTGTTGATTTCAAAGATTTTTTAGTAAATATTAAATAAAATAATGAATGCAAAGTTTCTCATACATGCCTGAGACATAACAAATGCTTGAAGTAAAAATTTGGATGACCAGGTAGTGGTCAGAGAAAATGGTAATAGCAGGGGTGCTAATGGACATGTAGTGGCAGTAGCACCAATTATTGTATGGGTGTGACAGATCTTAGACGTTCAGCTCAAAAACTTGTTACATGTGTGTTTAACCACCTTATCATCACCCAGGTTAAGATACATTTTTGTTGTGTTGGCTTTGTGTATTCTTTAAAAATTGCGACATTCTGCAACAATTCTTTAAAAATTGCGACATTCTGCAACGATATCAAACTACAGAAATATCAATGTTGTAAAACAAATTACAGTGCTCAATTTGGTAAATTAATGCAAACAAAGTGGTAAAAGTACATAATATGTAACATATTAAACAAATATTTAGCTTTATTTGCACAGCTAAGGCCTTCAAGTCCATCAGATCTTGATTCAAAAGTTAGTTAAAAAGTTAGCTTCTGATCTGCCTTGGTAAAATTTTAACTCTTGCTCTTATTTTTTATATAACTGTTTCCTTAATTTTTTTGTCTTCTTAACTTAAATCTATTTAATGTTTTATGTAATTGACTTATCTGCCTTGCTCATTAGTTGTAGCTGCAAGCAAGCAGACAAGAAAAAGATGTAAAAGGCATCCAAGTTAGTAGGAAGAAGTAAAACTGTCACTTATTCGCAGATGAGAAGATATTATAGTAGAAAACCCTAAAGACTCCACCAAAAAGCTATTAGAAGTAATAAATGAATTTAGTAAAGTTGTAGGAAACAAAATTAACATACAGGAGTTTGTATATTAATGAAACAGCAGTATGAGAAATTAAGGGAAAAAAATCCCATTTACAATTTTACCAAAAAGAACAAAATGCCTAGGAATAAATTTAACCAAGGAGGTGAAAGACTTGTATTCTAAAAACTATAAGACATTGATGAAAAAAACTGAGGGTGACACAAACAAATGGAAAGATACACCATGCTCATGGATTGCAGCAATTAATATTGTTAAAAATGTCCATTGGGGTGCCTGGGTGGTGCAGTCGGTTAAGCGTCCGACTTCAGCCAGGTCACGATCTCGCGGTCCGTGAGTTCAAGCCCCGCGTCAGGCTCTGGGCTGATGGCTCAGAGCCTGGAGCCTGTTTCCTATTCTGTGTCTCCCTCTCTCTCTGCCCCTCCCCCGTTCATGCTCTCTCTCTGTCCCAAAAATAAAAAAAAAATAAAAATAAAAACGTTAAAAAAAAAAGTCCATTCTACCCAAAGCAATCTACAAATTATATGCAATAACAATAACTTTTGTCACAGAAGAATAAATAATTCTAAGACTTTTATGGGACACCAAAGACTCTAAATAGCCAAAGCAATCTTGAGAAAGAAGAGCAAAGCTCAATGTATCACATTCCCAGGTTCTAAGGCACACTACAAGCCTGTAGTAATCAAAACAGTATGGTACTGGCACAAAAATAGATACACAGATTAATGAACAAAATAAGAGAGCCCACGAAAAAACTCATGATTCTATGGTCAATTAATCTATAACAAAGGAAGGCAAGAATATACAATAGGGAAAAGACTATCTCTACAGTAAATAAATGGCCCTGGGAAAACTGGATAGTTACATGCAAAAGAATGAAACTGGACCAGCTTTTTATACCAAACACAGAAACACACTCAAAATGAATTTAGGACCTAAATGTGAGACCTGAAACCAAAAAACTCTTAAAAGGAAACTTAGGCAGTAGTCTCTTAGTGGCCTTAGCAACATATTTATAGATATGTCTCTCCAGGCAAGGGAAACAAAAGCAAACATAAATGATTGGGATTACACCAATATAAAAAGCTTTTGCACAGCAAAGGAAACCATCAACACAACGAAAAGGCAATCTACTGAATGGGAGAAGATATTTGCAAATGATACATTCAATAAAGACTTAATATCCAAAATACATAAAGATTTTATACAACTAAGCCCCCCAACCCCCCCAAATAAGCCAACTTAAAAATGAGCAGAGGAAAAAAAAATCTAAAAAAACCCATGTTTATTTATTTTTGAGAGAAAATGAGGGCATGAGTTGAGGAGGGGCAGAGAGATGGAGAGAATCCCAAGCAGGCTACGCGCAGTCAGCACAGAGCCTGATGCGGGGCTCCAACTCACAAACTGTGAGATCAAGACCTGTGTGGAAACCAACAGTTCAATGCTTAACCAACTGCACCACCCAGGTTCTGCCTAAAGAACCTTTTTTAAAAGGTTCTTCTTTTTAAAAAGAAGACCTATGAGTGGCCAGCAGTGATGTTGAGGAGCATCACTCACCATCAAGGAAATACAAATCAAAACCACAATGAGATATCACCTCACACCAGACAAAATGGCTAGTATCAAAAAGATAAGAAATAAGTATTGGTGAAGATGTGGAGAAAAGGGACCTTGTGCATTGCTGGTGGGAATGTAAATTGTTGCAATCACTGTGAAAACAGTATGAAGCCTCCTCAACAAATTAAAAATAGAAATACCATATGATCCAGTAGTTCCCCTACTAGGTAGTTACCCAAAGAAAAGGAAAACACTAATTTGAAAAGTTATATGCATACCTATCCTATGTTTATTGCAGTGTTATTTATAATAGCCAAGATATGGAAGCAAGCTAACTTTCCATTCATATATAACATATATATATATATTTTTCCCATATATAACATATATGTATTTCCATATATAACATATAACATATATATATGTGTGTTACTCAACCATAAAAAAGAATGAGAGCTTGCCATTTACAATAACATGGATAGACCCAAAGGGTGTTGGTTATGCTAAGTGAAATAAGTCAGAGAGAGAAAGACAAGTACAGTATGATTTCACTTACATGTGGAATCTAAAAAAAACCAAAACAAATGAGTAAACAAAAAACCAGAAATAGACTCATAAATACAGAGAATAAACTGGTGGTTGCCAGGGGGCAGGAGGGATGGGCAAAATAGGTGGAAAGGATTAAGAGGCACAAACTTCCAGTTATAAAATAAAGTCACAGAAATAAAGGGAATATACAATATAGGGAATATAGTCAACAACAATAAAAATGATGTATTATGTAAGCGACTTATCTGTCTTGCTTATTGTATGTCTTCTCCACTAGAATACCAATTAAAGAAAGAGTGGTTAATTCATGCTTTTATGCTCAGTTCCTAGAAGATACTGTGAGATAGCAATGTGCCCATTCAAAATTTGTTAAGTATTGAAAGCCTGGTAGGTTTTAAAAATATGGATAATGTAAATGCAAAATTATGACATTACAGTTAGTATTAAAATATGAATGCTGGGGCGCCTGGGTGGTGCAGTCGGTTAAGCGTCCGACTTCAGCCAGGTCACGATCTCGCGGTCTGTGAGTTCGAGCCCCGCGTCGGGCTCTGGGCTGATGGCTCAGAGCCTGGAGCCTGTTTCCGATTCTGTGTCTCCCTCTCTCTCTGCCCCTCGCCCGTTCATGCTCTGTCTCTCTCTGTCCCAAAAATAAATAAACGTTGAAAAAAAAATTTAAAAAAAGTAAATAAAATATGAATGCTGATAAAAAATAAAGGTAATAAAACAAGAGTTGACAGTTTTCTTTCTTTTTATATTTTTGTTTGTTCTGGTCTTCTAATGCTATTTATTCAGTAAATTAAAATCAAGAGAAAGCAGTAATGAGAATATGAGAAGGAAGGCATGCAACATGATTTATCCTAGTTGTTATATGACCTTAGAATGACTGGTGACAAAAAAGACAAAAAGCCAATTTGATAATTAATCCATAGTGGTTGATATTACCAGCCATATGGTAATAATTTCTCCATGCTTCAAATGCCAATATTTCCACTGACCTTTCGGAAATATATATTTTTTCAACCGTAAGTAAATATCTAATGACAAGAACTTCCCATTTTATGGAATTGTTGCTGAATCCTCTTACAGACTATGTGAAACAAAATGTGCTATGTCAGGAATTTCCAAAAATGAATACGGAGGACAGATAATTTAGTAAAATAGAACTGCTCTAAGATGATGAATGATGACTCATATGAGGCTTTGATACACAATAGGAATCTATTCAACAGTAGCGAATGGAGAAAATCATGGTGAGCAAAAACATGAGACTTATCTCAAGGAATAGATGCTATTGTACAACTCCAACCGTTCATTTTCACTTAAGGATACAGACCCAAAGTCATCCTATCCTACAATTTTGGTTTTTTCCACAGAAGATAGAAACCTATGCTTTTATGTAAAATCTTTCAAATTTCTAAATTTTAACCTTTAACATTTAAAAATTTTTTTAAGTTTATTTATTATTGAGGGACAGAGAGACACAGAACATGAGCAGGGGAGGGGCAGAGATAGAGGGAGAGACACAGAATCCGAAGCAGGCTCCAGGCTCTGAGCTGTCAGCCCACAGCCGAACCCGACATGGGGCTCAAACCCACAAACTGCAAGATCATAACCTGAGCCAAAGTAGGTCGCCTAACCAACTGAGCCACCCAGGTGCCCCAACATTTAATTTAAATGTAAAGTCAGGTGTAGTCAACAATTTGTTGGGAGAAAACATCCTAAAGCTGAAATGTGGTCACAGCTATCAGTTTCGACTTCTCCCATTTATCAGTGTTTACTCACAAACCCAGGTACATACCAAATGTCCATTCTGGTGAGCACAAGCTCAAAATACGGAGCACACCTTTCTATATACAGTTGTATTCAGTTACTGAGTAATATATTCACACACTTGAATTATGATTTCAGAAGAGATTTTTAATTTTTTGCTTTCATTGCTCTTTACTTGAAAGGAGCTCCTAAAAGGCTAATTTTCACTGCCTCCAGTATCTCTGTCAAACAATGAATGATAGATACATTTGCTCTTAAAAGAAATTCTTTTTTTTTTAAGTGAAGGAAACTACTATCATATTTTTTTCTGATGTCCAACTTTTGTCACATCTTTAGCGTATGCTTACAACTTTGAATTAACTTAACCCCACTTTCTTTGTCTGTCTTTAGGGGACATCCAGAAAAAATGAATTATGTATCTTACATGTACACTTAATTTTACTAGGAAACACCCATTGCCATCACTCAGTCTATCGGATTTTTTCCTTTTAACAACAGAGCCAATTTTCCAGCATCTTAATCATTTTCACTGCTTCTTCCTGGATGGTCTCCAAATTATCTGCATCCTTAAATTTGTAGAGCTTGTAAAAAAGTGTAATCTATAGAGATAATTAAAGCAAGAATTAAGTATTGCTAAATTCTCTTTTGACAGTGATTGTGAAAGTCCGTATTTCATAAAAATGATGTAAAATGCAGTAATTTTTCACTATCCTGCACTTGCCCTCTACCTTTAGAGTTATTATCTATTTAAAATAATTGAATAATTTGGAATAGCAGGAGGTCAGGACATAGTGTTCATGAGAAATGGAGGTATGAGTGGGGCAAATTGTGTCTAACAATAAGAGAACTTTCATGCAACAGAGGGAATCCACTCCACTGCAGTCACATGTTGATGCTTTTATTCTTGTTTCAACATCTTTTAGGTATGATTATTCAGACTAGGCACCTGCGGTGAAAACTTTTTGCCTCTCAAAGTGTTCCACTTGGTTTTAGGTAATTTGAAGTGTCAGAAAGCTGTTCCTTAATTTTCTTCTTGCAAATAGCACCCAGTGAATGAGGAGCAGAGTTAGGATTTGAACCCAGGGCTTTACTTTAGAACCCAAAGTTGTATGAAAATAATACAGTTCCATAGACATCTTTTCCACTTGCCATAATAAATGGGCCAAAAATTAAATAGTTCACATCATCTCAGGCGGACTTCTTACATGTTCGAGTTATATAAATATTGAGAAATTCCAGGATTTCTGGCCGAATCTCACAACAATGTAGTATCAGTGTGCCCATAAAAATCAGAGAACTACTTGGAAAATCACAGAATAGTATCTAGAGACTATTTACTGACATACTGAATAGGTTTAATTAAAAGTAGTATCTCTCTTCCTCCCTTTGGTAAGCCAGGAGGCATAAAATAGGTGAATAGTTCAAAGCATGATATTTAATTTGCTTATATTTGTTTCTACACTATATGCTATAGGAATAAAGGCATAGGAAACAAAGTGTTTTATCAATGTAGATATTTTTTAGACTACCAATATTTTCTTCATCAATGAAAACACATAAAAAATATGTGGAAACTGACCCTTTACCAATTTACAACGTAATTCTTTAAATTGCAGTTTGCTATTATTTTCAATAATTAACAAAATAAATTCCACTGTATGTATCATTTCATATAAAAACCAGAAGCACATGATTTTATAAAGTATATTAACTTTCAAATTAAAAAAAAATTTTTTTTGAGAGAGCGAGCAAGCACAAGCGAGTGTTGGGGCGGGGGGGGGGGTGGGGAGGAAAAGCGAGGGAGACACAGACTCCAAAGCAAGTGCCAGGCTCTGAGCTGTCAGCGCAGAGCCTGACCTAGGGCTCGAACTCATGAACGGTGATATCGTTACGTGAACCAAAGTCGGACACTAAACTGACAGAGCCACCCAGGAGCCCCAAAGTACGTTAACTTTTATATTTTAGTTATTGATTAAAATTTGAATTTCAGATACTATTCAAATGAATGTGCTTGGTTAGCATTTTAAAATATTTATCAATTAACTTATTTCTGAATGAATCAATGTAAATAATCTAGCCCAAATGTAACTTACTTTTCTACTTCATATACATTTGAACTCGGTTTGTGGTATGGAATTTCAGGAGAAGAAAGAAACCGCCTGTATTATTTCCAGGATAGACCAAAATGTTTTTTTGTTTTTTTGTTTTTTTAATGTTTATTCTTGAGAGAGAGAGAGAGAGAGAGAGATAGTGAAAGTGGGGGAGAGGCAGAGAGAGAGGGAGACACAGAATCCAAAGCAGGCTCCAGGCTTCGAGCTGTCAGCCCAGAGCCCGACGCGGGGCTCGAACTCACGAACTGCGAGATCATGACCTGAGCCGAAGTTGGACGCTTAACCGACTGAGCCACCCAGGCGCCCCCAAGATGTTTTTTTAAAAAAACAGTACAAAAGTGGTATTTGGTGTTTGGGGCCGATATTGTGTCATGTTTGGGGTCTAGGGTTCAGGCGACTGAGGAAATATGGTAGGGATGTTTCCACTTTATCATATGCAACACTTCATCTATGATGAATATTATATTCATCTATGATGAATATCACTACATTTCTTTGTGA
This sequence comes from Herpailurus yagouaroundi, assembly GCF_014898765.1. NCBI lineage: Eukaryota > Metazoa > Chordata > Mammalia > Carnivora > Felidae > Herpailurus > Herpailurus yagouaroundi. The sequence goes on from NW_024412452.1 coordinate 6,103,326, forward strand.
CTGTTGTAGAACAGTATCCTTCCTTGGATGTATCTTTTTTGATGACTTTATTATTTTGCCAATATGTATTTTTGTATTAAGTAAATGAACACATTATCATATGTTATTTGTATAATGAAAAGCAAATAAAAACTTTAATTCAATCACTAGAATAACAAAATATGATCTATAGCTTCCTAGTATTGGGGGGAAAATAAAAAATGATCTTATCTGGAGTGTTGGCTTGCCTCTCCCAGTTTATGTAGGACACAAAAGTTATCCCTGTATTGCTTGAACTTGATAGGTTTACAGAATAAACTACAGTAGATGAACAAACTGCCAGAAGTGCCTGGAAGCCAGGGAAAGACTCTAGAAGCTAATCTGCTTCTTTCACAGCCCAGAGCTCTACGGAGTCAGTGATACAATCACAGACATTAGACCAACAAGCAAGGCAGCTCCTGTTTTGAGGAAGAGAAAAATAAGCTGCCACAAATGCCTCACAACTTTATTATTGCAATTGATCACATTTATGAAGACCTCATAAAGTTGCAAACAGTTATAATACAAAAAAGCAGTTATAACAATGCAAAGTGGTCTATCATCACCTCTTGATGACAACTTTATTACTGCTGTGGACCAATATTGTACAGGGGAATCTAGTAGCCATAAGTTATTTTGAAGTGAAGCAGCACAGCAGGCTAGAGTATAACTGTATAAAATTTATTTTTTATGAGATGCAATAATTATATCAAACAGTTACCAAAATGTCTGGGAACTACAGGATCTATTAAGATACCACAACAGAGACATCTCCTTTATGTTCATTTGGAATGGCAATAAGCATTACTACCTGAATAGAGAGACAGGCTCTTGGAACTCATCCTTGATTTGCCAATAAGTTACTGTCGCAGGTGACTGGCAAAGATGAAGTTTAATAATGTGCGGTCTCATGGAGCTCAACAGAGCATGAAACTTAAGGGCCTCTAACCACAGAAGGGATTTGGCATTCACTGGTATCTAATTAGGAGTCAGGAAGAAAAGAATTTACTATTACCTGCGGACTATTACGTCTTTATTCTTGAACATTTATAGTGTTGGTTTTTTTTTTTAAGAGGGTAACAAGCAAAAGAAAACATAATTATTTTCCTGAGGAACTTTGTGCAAGCAAATCTGATTTATCAGATTAACTGGATGATCAGAATGTCAAACTGTGAGTTTCAAATATGTTGTCTCACCTTCAGATTTAGGACCAGGACTCATTTTAGGAATCACCAAATTTCTGAGATTGTACTAAATCTGATTTGAATCACTTCAGTATTCTAGCATCTTCTGTTAACCCTGAAGTCATGTATATATTTTATTATGCATTCAGAAAATGTTTATTAAATGTTTACTACGTGTCAAGATTGCTCTGGGCAAAATGGGAATAAAATTAGGATTGCAGAAAAATGTGGTCAGAGGTTGATTTGGTTTATACACTTCCTATAAAATATTTTGTTAGAATTACCCATTTGGCTATCTTCTGAATAGAGAAGATTTGGCTATCTTCTGAATAGAGATAGCCAAGATGTAAAGAAAGCAGTGCAGTGGCCTCTGTATAACTATCATGGAAGCTCTCCATGTAACTCTGGGCATGTTAATAATAGAACTGCTTGCCAAAGGGAAGTAGTTTATCCTCGTGGTCAATGAGGCTATTTCTGAGGGACGTCTTTCCTCCATTTTACTGGGAATTCACCTCATTTTTTTATTGTTAGCCCACTAACAATTTGAAATGTCTTGATCTTGACTAGTACTCCTACATATTTGGTTCCTATCACATTTAGTTCCTACCATGCTTGGTGGTCTGTCATTTTGATTCTCACTCGGGTTGGACTCTGGCTTTCTGCAGTGTATCTGGTATGATCATCCTGCTGCCTCTGAGTTTCACAGTGTCATGAGTGAAGGCTCAGGCCTGAGGACCTGAACTATGTCCCATAATTGAGATAGTATCATGTATTACAAAATTTAGTGGTGGTTAGTTGCAGTTGTAAATACAAAATTAAAATATAAATACACTCTCAGGCTATAATGTTTAAACAAAATAGAAATACCTAGATTAATAAGTCAAAGTCCCCATTCACACACATTTAAATTCCACATTCTTTCCCACTATTTTCCTATATGGTTTTTGTTCCTTATACTATTTTATAAGGACATTTGCTCTTAATTTTTATTTTGGTTTACTGAATTTTCTAATCTATCTGGAGATTTTTTTTTTTTTTGGTTGTATGTTAGATAAAAAGTTGTGATGGATAGCTTCCATTTTCCTCTCCTTGTACACTTTCCATACCCTTTCCGTTTTTATGCTCCAAGAAGCTGATCTCTCTGGTCTGGATCAAAATGTTCATTTATTCTCTGTTTTCCGCTTGATTTTGGACAAAGGAAGCTGTTAGCAACAGTTCAGAGGCTGGGAGGAGAGGAAGGATGAAGTAATTACTTCTTTGGCTTTCTTCCTTCCAGGTGTCCAGGAGGTGATTGTGCACCTTTACCAGACCTCCAGTCCTGTAGGGCACCCTTTCCCATAGCTACTTTCTCAGAGTCCTGGTAAATGCTTCCTCCTTCTTCCCTGTAAGGCCAATGAGTGGTAAAGTCTTTTATTGGTGCTAGCCTCCGAGGCACTTGATTATCTAAGGCTGGTTGCCTTTTATCTGCTTATACTTTCTTAATGTTTCTTCACCAATTCCTCCTCAATTATCCCAAAGCTGGAACCTTAACTGATTGATTTGTTCTCACTTTAGGACCTAATATTTCCACCTGTCAGATTGAGTGGATCTCTCTTCACAGATTCCTTATCAGTTTAATCTGTAAATCAAAGAAAATAGAAGTACTAACCTCAGGCTCTTAAGTTAAATGAGCTACAGTATGTAAAGCACTTATCTTTCTGCCTAGGGCATGGTAAAGTATCAGTAATATCACTGTTTTTAGATGGCAATTTCTTCTTGCCACCTACTTCTTGTCGTGGACCCCAACATCAAGAGTTTTTTTATGTTGTTTTGTTTTTATTAAGACTTTGGCGATCTATTCCCCTTAAACTCTAAATATAAAGCTAACCTGCCATTTCACAGTATGGTATTCATCTCTCAATATCTGATTAGAATTCTGAATATTACTGGGATACAAGAATTGCATCTTACCTGGAATCCAAGTATGTGTGTGTGTGTTTGTGTGTGTGTGTGTGTGTGTGTGTGTGTGTGTGTGGATACATACACTCCATTACTTTAACTTTTATTGTCAAAAATAAAAGGAGTACATTGCAACATTAATTTTTATGTTTAAAATTTTATTAACAATGTAGCTGGGATCCTTTTTTTTTCCTTGCTTTTTAAACACTTCTCATTAAAGAAGCTATTAAATTTGCAAATGTATTTTGCAATTTTCTACCTTATCACAATTATTTAATATTACATATAATTTTTGAGTGAATCCCTTTTGTTTCTCTTTCATAGAAACCAAATATTTCTACATTCTTTATAACATGAAAGAATCTTTCCTAACACTTTTTTTCTGGATTCTGAAGTGCATTGTTTTGTGATGAATATACTAGATACCCACAATAATAAATTCATTCTTTTTGTCTTTATTTTTCCATAAGCTTAACTCTGTTCATCAAAAGGCTAGATGTGGACAGTTTTTATGGTCTAGTTTCTGATCAGATTAGTGGCTTCAGGTTAAAATAATGTGCTCCGTCTCTGCATCTAGTCTAATCCTGGTTGATCGTAGCTAGCGTTTGTCTGGTATAGCTTTGCTGAGTGCCATCTTGTTTGCCTTTCTCTATCTGATTCTCTTAGAGTCTAAACAAATAAGGCACATTGAAATAGATGTTTCTTAGGGTGTGTTATGTACAGGGATATTTTTCTGCTCTTCCAATTCTATTTGTGACCCCAAATCATAAAGACATATGAATTTCTCTCCTCATGGAGTTTAACCACTCACTAATCTTATGAATGAAGTGCCTCAGTCACAGAGAATTTAAGCACTTGTCCAAAATTACACATCTAGTTAGTGTTAAAACTGGGAATAAAATCCAGTATAATGCACAGGAAAGAACATTGGTTTTGGAAATATGAAACTTGTGTTCACATTCTTGCTTTACATTTTTTGATCTATAGCTTGAACGATCTAATTGTCCTCCCTGTAGTTCAGCTTTTGGAATTGAAAATAAGAAGGAAAATACACTTACTATAACAGATTGTGGTGTGAATCAACTGAAAAAATGTATAGGGGAACCTGCACAAATGTCAGTCTACTGCTCCGAGAACATGCTTTTCTGCCTCCTTATACTGCTTTGTCTCTTTTCTTTTCTGTATATATAAACTTTAAGTACTACCAGTCATAAGAGATTAATCACTTAATAGTAATACTAACTCAAACATTACTATTTGATATGTTACCTATATTACTATCCTATGGAATAATCAATCAGACATACTGATTGACTGACACATTTACACATTTTTATTTTGAAAAAAGGATTTCAGTTAAACAATCTCCTATTACTGGAAACATCTCATTTCCCCCACTTTCTCATTGAATAAAGATTTTAATTATAGCTCTGTTTAAATTACTTAATCTTGTTGTAGCCCTAAATACTCTCAAAAACTATATTTGAAGGAATACACATATTTTTAAAAATTTTTTTTTTCAACGTTTATTTATTTTTGGGACAGAGAGAGACAGAGCATGAACGGGGGAGGGGCAGAGAGAGAGGGAGTCACAGAATCGGAAGCAGGCTCCAGGCTCTGAGCCATCAGCCCAGAGCCCGACGCGGGGCTCGAACTCATGGACCGCGAGATCGTGACCTGGCTGAAGTCGGACGCTTAACCGACTGCACCACCCAGGCGCCCCTACACATATTTTTTTAAATTTAATTTTATTTTTTAATTTACATCCAAGTTAGTTAGCATATAGTGCAACAATGATTTTAGGAGTAAATTCCTTAATGCCTCTCACCCATTTAGCCCATCCCCCCTCCCACAACCCCTCCAGTAACCCTGTTTGTTCTCCATATTTAAGAGTCTTTTATATTTTGTCCCCCTCCCTGTTTTTATATTATTTTTGCTTCCTTTCCCTTGTGTTCATCTGTTCTGTGTCCTAAAGTCATCATATGAGTGAAGTCATATATTTGTCTTTCTCTGACTAATTTCGCTTAGCATAATACCCTCTAGTCACATCCACATAGTTGCAATTGGCAAGATTTCATTCTTTTTGATTGCCAAGTAACTCTATTGTATATATATACCACATCTTCTTTATCCATTCATCCATTGATGGACATTTGGGCTCTTTCCATATTTTGGCTATTGTCAATAGTGCTGCTATAAACATGGGGGAGCATGTATCCCTTCAAAACAGCATAAACTGTATCTCTTGGATAAATACCTAGTACTGCACTAGGTCATGGGGTAGTTGGGTCATGGGGTAGTTCTATTTTTAATTTTTTGAGGAACCTCCATACTGTGTTCCAGAGTGGCTGCACCAGTTTCCATTCCCACCAGCAGTGCAAAAGAGATCCTCTCTTTCCACATCCTCACCAACACCTGTTGTTGGCTGAGTTGTTAATGTTAGCCATTCTGACAGGGGTGAGGTGGTATCTCATTGTGGTTTTGATTTGTATTTCCCTAATGATGAGTGATATTGAGCATTCCTCCATGTGTTGGTTGGCCATCTGGATGTCTTCTTTGGAAAAGTGTCTATTCATGTCTTTTGCCCATTTCCTCACTGGATTATTTGTTTTTTTGGATGTTGAGTTTCCTAAGTTCTTTACAGATTTTGTATAGTAACACTTTATCTGATATGTCATTTGCAAATAACTTCTCCCAATCTGTCTGTTGCCTTTCAGTTTTGCTGATTGTTTCCTTCACTGTACAGAAGCTTCTTATCTTGATGAGGTCCCAATAGTTCATTTTTGGTTTTGTTTCCTTTGCCTCTGGAGACATGTTGAGGAAGAAGTTGCTGTGGCCAAGATCAAAGAGGTTTTTGCCTGCTTTCTTCTCGAGGATTTTGATGGTTTCCTGTCTTACATTGAGGTCTTTCATCCATTTTGAGTTTATTTTTGTGTATGGTGTAAGAAAGTGGTCCAGGTTCATTTTTCTGCATGTCGCTGTCCAGTTTTCTCAGCACCACTTGATGAAGAGACTGTCTTTATCCCACTGGATATTCTTTCCTGTTTTGTCAAAGATTAGTTGGCCATATGTTTGTGGGTCCATTTCTGGGTTCTCTATTCTGTTCCATTGATCTGAGTGTCTATTCTTGGGCCAGTACCATACTGTTTTGATGATTACAGCTTTGTAGTATAGCTTGAAGTCTGGGATGGTGATGCCTCCTTCTTTGGTTTTCTTTTTCAAGATTGCTTTGGCTATTCAGGGTCTTTTCTGATTCCATACAAATTTTAGGATTGTTTGTTCTAGCTCTGTGAAGAATGCTGGTGTTACTTTGATAGGGATTGCATTCAATATGTTGATTGCTTTGGGTAGTATTGACATTTTAACAATATTTGTTCTTCCTATCCAGGAGCATGGAACCTTTTTCCATTTTTTGGTGCCTTCTTCAATGTCTTTCAAAAGCTTTCTACAGTTTTCACTGTATAGATTTTTCACGTCTTTGGTTAGATTTATTCCTAGGTATTTTATGGGTTTTTGTGCAACTGTAAATGGGATCGATTCCTCAATTTCTCTTTCTGTTGCTTCATTGTTGGTGTATAGGAATCCAACCGATTTCTGTGCATTGATTTTATATCCAGCCACTTTGCTGAATTCATGGATCAGTTCTAGCAGTTTTTTGGTGGAATCTTTGGGTTTTCCATATAGAGTATCATGTCATCTGTGAAGAGTGAAAATTTGACCTCCTCCTGGCCGATCTGGATGCCTTTTATTTCTTTGTGTTTTCTGATTGCTGAGGCTAAGACTTACAATACTATGTTGAATAACAGTGGTTACAGTGGACATCCCTGTCTTGTTCCTGACCTTAGGGAAAAGCTCTCAGTTTTTACCCATCGAGGATGGTATTAGCATTGGGTCTTTCATATATGGCTTTTATGATCTCGAGGTAAGATCCTTCTATCCCTACTTCCTTGAGGGTTTTTATCAAGAAAGGAGACTGTATTTTGTCAAATGCTTTCTCTGTATCTATTGAGAGGATCATGTAGTTCTTGTCCTTTCTTTTATTGATGTGATGAATCACATTGATTGTTTTGTGGATATTGAACCAGCCCTGCATCCCAGGTATAAATCCCACTTGGTCGTGGTGAATAATCTTTTTAATGTATTGTTGGGTCTGGTTGGCTAGTATCTTGTTGAGGACTTTTGCATCCATGTTCATCAGGCAAATTGGTCTATAGTTCTCCTTTTTAGTGGGGTCTCTGTCTGGTTTTGGAATTAAGGTAATGCTGGCTTCATAGAAAGAGTTTGCAAGTTTTCCTCCTATTTCTATTTTCTGGAACAGCTTCAAGAGAATAGATGTTAACTCTTAAATGTTTGGTACAATTCCCCTGGAAAGCCATTTGGCCCCGGACTCTTGCTTTTTGGGAGATTGTTTATTACTAATTCGATTTCTTTACTGGTTAGGTGTCTGTTCAAATTTTCTATTTCTTCCTGTTTCAGTTTTGGTAGTTTATATGTTTCTAGGAATTTGTCCATTTCTTCCAGATTACCCATTTTATTGGCATATAATTGCTCATAATATTCTCTTATTATTGTTTTTATTTCTGCTGTGTTGGTTGTGATCTCTCCTTCATTCTTGATTTTATTTATTTGGGTCCATTCCTTTTTCTTTTTGATCAAACTGGCTAGGGGTTTATCAATTTTGTTGGTTCCTTCAAAGAACCAGCTTCTGGTTTCATTGATCTGTTCTACTGTTTGGTTTTTGTTTGTTTATTTGTTTTTGTTTTTTTGATTCAGTAGCATTAATTTCTGCTCTAATCTTTATTATTTCCTGTATTCTGCTGGTTTTGGGTTTTATTTGCTGTTCTTTTTCCATCTCTTTGAGGTGTAAGGTTAGGTTGTATATCTGAGACCTTTCTTCCTTCTTTAGGAAGGCCTGGATTGCCATATTCTTTCCTCTTATGACTGCCTTTGCTGCATCCCAGAGGTTTTGCGCTGTGGTGTTATCATTTTCATTGGCTTCCATGTACTTTTAAATTTCCTCTTTAACCTCTTGGTTAGCCCATTCATTCTTTAGTAGGATGTTCTTTAGTCTCCAAGTATGTGTTACCTTTCCAAATTTTTTCTTGTGGTTGATTTCGAATTTCATACGTTGTGGTCTGATATGCATGGTATGATCTCGATCTTTTTGAGAATACACATATTTATTATTGATTATACCAAACAAGAAGTGATTATTTATGAAAATTTCTTGTAGTTGGAAACAATATAGCATAGGCATATAAATTCTGTTCTATTTTCATTTGAATATGATGATATAAAATTAAGCATTTTTACTGCACCTTTCTTTAAACTGCCTCGGGGATATGTGTTAACATTAATTAAAATACAAAATAAAATTATTAAGCAGAATTACATTCTTTACAGTATTCCAAGTCTTATTACAGGGAAATATTAGAAGGAAATTTAACTTTTCAATGGTTTTTGAGGGACTGCCATTTTTAATCAATGTGACATATGTGGGAGTGACACCCTAGAATGACACCCTGGAGCCTATAGCTTTCTATTTACATTTATTCATTCGATACACTGATTGCCTCAGAAAAACAGGCACACAGATGGGCTCTTTTTTTCATTCTTCATCTTTTTTATAGAGATGAAAGTGACAACTTATTAGGTAAAAATAAGGTGTGAATAATAAAGCAAATTTATAGCTCTATTCAAGGTGAGAAGCAGGAATATAGAGTGAGGTCCTTTGTTTAAATAATTCCCTTTTTGCCCACTTTTAGCACTGTGGGAGAGCATTTTTATTTTATTTATTTAGTTTCTGAGGTCAGAAATCATTCTTGGATTTTGAGTAAACAATATATTATTTAAATTTGCAAGCATTTCCCGTGACACAAAAGCCTGGAGTATATATAGTCAGGATGCAAGATCTTGGTTAGTTCTATTGCTTCAGACTCAGTTCCACTGAATCTCTGGAGATCAGCCATCAGTTCAAGGCCTCCTGCTTGTTCAGGTTAGAAGGAAAACATATGGCACCTGAATTTTTCAAAAACTTTTATCACTCAGGTTTCTTGATATTTTAAAGTAGAAGTGATTTACATGAAAGTACATTTTTACAAAATCCTGGACATGAGGATCTAGACTGGGCTTCTAGGAGTTACTCTCAGAGCAGTAGCAAACAATTGGCTTATTAAGGGATCTACATCAGAGAAATAGGTCTAAGGGCTTCCAGGACACACTGTCATAGCCATTGATGCTGCTCTCACTGCCACTACCAATAATGCTAAAAATTTCCCTTCTACTCCCACAAAGTTGATGGCTAAAACGCTGCTGCAGAAACACTCAGTGCCTCTACAGCTCAGCTTTTCAAGAGCAGCAGCCAAGGCAACCAAAAGATGGCCTGTCTTGCACTTCTGACTACATGTTGAGCGGATCTACTTTGTAGAATCAAACTCCCATTTAGAGCTGCAGCTCTAAGGGAGTCCGGGAAATATTTAATTTGGCTTTCAAGACTCTGAAACACAGGGCAACACTCCAGAAAGAAGTTAAAATGGACTCTGAGTACCAATTCTTCTTATTCAGCATGTCCTTTCAACATGGTGTCTTAGTGTCAGAGCTTCCTCAAGGACTTCTAAGTACCCCCAGTGAACTCAAGTATGCTATCAACACCACTACCTAAAGTCAGCATTATTTATAAATTTTATATTCACAATTTTGTTGTGACTGCCACCTTATAGTCTCTTGTGGAAGACCTCTCTGCTCCAGGCACTGGATGTTTACAGTTTTAGCATCGTGTTGGAACCCATTCAGAGAAGTTAATCTTGGTATCACTTCCTTAAATGATTCCCAATCATGTTCTGTTTCACAAATAGTCTTCTATTTTTCAGGTAAACATGCCCTCCTAAGGGTCTTTTAATAGACCTAACGTAAGTTTTTATTTTATTTTCAAGTATCTATCATGTGAAAGCATGCACAACTACCACTGAAGGTAAGCTGTATGTTTTATACCTTGTAAACTCAGAGATTCTGGTCTTAAGAAAAATTAAGGTAAACTTCATCTGTAGATTCTTTGATTTTTTTCCCCTTATTTTATAGGCTGGGACCATAGCTCTGTGGATGTACGATAATTCTAGAAAACAGATTTTTGAGGGCATTTTTTTTTTCTGGGCAAAATAGGGGCAATTATGGTCAATTCTTCCAGGACATTAAAAGGGATTTCTCTGTTTAGTATTGAGATTGGCAATGGTAAGTAGTGAATCTAGCATAATACGCCCTGGACATTGCAGGTTCTTCTTTGGGCTCCTCTCCACACAAGTCATGGACATTCAGCTATTTCACAAAGCTATCTGCTGTTCTTTTATAGATTGCAGTCGTCATCATTTTTCAGAATAGAGAATTACTAAAAAAAATATCCCACACAGAATAATTATAATCAAGAAAATGTGAAGAACATTCAGGAGAGTGCGTTTTCTCAAGGATGCTGACAAGTGAAAGACAACAGCAATAATGTTAATATTATATACTTATATGTGATTGTTATGATAATGAATATTGGCACATCTTCCCACTATTAGATGTTTTTTAAAGTTTATTTATTCTTTGAGAGAAAGAAGGTGCGAGTGGGGGAGGGGCAGAGAGAGAGAGTGGGAGGGAGGGCATCCCAAGCAGGCTCCACACTATCAGTGTGAAGCTAAAGTTGGATACTTAATGGACAGAGCCACCCAGGTGCCCCTTCCCACTATTAGTTTTAAGGGCGAGTATATTATTCTTGGCGTCAGGAGAAAGTGAGAAATTGATTTCAGTCTTAGTTCTACCACCATATCCCAATTCATGGTACTTCTCTCTTTCTAGTGGTGCATACCAGAACATTCAGTTATCCCCGGGTTCTTTCTTTCTTTACAACTCACATTCAATCCACTGAGAAACTCTTTCAGCTCTACCTTCAAAATAGATCTAGAATCTGATGACTTTTGAATACCTCAACCATGGTCTGAGTCGCTAAGATTTTTTTCTTTATTTATTTTGAGAGAGAGAAAGAGTGTACACGCATGCAAGTGGGGGAGGATTAGAGAGAGAGGGGGAGGGATCCCAAGCAGGCTCCATGTTCGGTATGGAGCCCGACGTGAGGCTCGATTTGATTCCACAAACGAGGAGATCATGACCTGAGCAGAAATAGAGAGTTGGAGGATTAACCCACTAAGGCACTCGGGAGCCCCTGAAGAACTTAGATTTCTTACTGGTAGTAAAGCAAGAGCTTGCTAACTGGCCATCTAGCTTTCCATCTGTGCCTTTCCCACTCAGCATAGCAGCCAGTGATCCTTTTAATACTTAAGTTCTGTTATTTCACTTCTGTGTTCAATGTTGACTGTATTAGTTTGCTAGGACTGCTGTAACAACGTATCACAAACTTGGTGGCTTAGCCAATATACAGTTATGTTCTTACAGTTCTGGAGGCTAGAACTCCGAGATTAAACTGTTAGCAGGGCTGGTTCCTTTTGAAAGCTTTGAGAAAGAAATTGTTCCGTGCATCTCTCCTAGTTTCTGAATGGACTATTGGCAATATTTGGCATTTGTTTGCTTGAGAAGCATCACCCTAATCTCTGCCTTCATCTTCACCTGGTGTTTCCCCTTGTATGCATTTCTGGCTTCAAATGTTCCTTTTTTTTTTTTTTTTTTAAATAAGAATGCCAGTCACATTAGACTGGTGCCCACCCTGATGATCTCCTCTTAACTAATAGCATTTGTAATAATCTTATTTCCAAATAAGGAGGTCATATTCTCAGGGTCTGGGGGATAGGACTTCAATAGATGAGCTTTGAAGGGACATAATTCAAATCATAACACCTACCAACTCTTCACCTCTCACAGAATAGGAGTCAACAGGCTTACAGTGGCTTTAATGTGACCCATCAGGACCGGAATCACCACTGCCTCTCTAACCATACTCTCCAACTTTATCATTTTGCTCTAGCCACCCTCTCCTCTTAGGATTATTGTACTGGTTCTTCCCTGTGCTTCATACAGTCTTTGCTCAAATTACAAATGTTGAATGTCCTGGCTTGCTTTGTATTTTTGCTTAACTGTCACTCTGGCAATGAACCTACCCTGACTACCTAAAATACACTTGACACTCCCCCTTTTTTCATACATTTCTAATATCCTTTACCCTATCTATTTTAGCCAAGTATTACCAAGTTCTAACATACTCTATTTATTATCATTTATCTTTCAAAAAGTTTATTTCTTTTCCTTTCCACAAAAATGTAAGATTTTGGCCATTATTCTATTCTAAATATTGACTGCAATGCCTAGTATTAAAAAAAATGGCCCAATATAAATGAATTGAATGTTTTATCAATGTAAAATTAACAGTAAGTATCACATGAGAATCTGATCAAAACAGAGCCTATATGTGGACAAGAGTGGTCCTCTCGTATCAAATCTGGATTTGGCATACAAATATAATTTGGGATTGTTTGCCAGTTATATGGGTAGAAAGAGTTTCGGCAGCAGTATATGAGAATGCATCTTATTAGGTGAGTATATATTTAAATGCAGAAAAAGAAATGTACATGCCAAGAAATAAAAGGTGAAACTTAATAGAAAATTCACAGGAAAAAAAGATTGGTTCACTATAATTTTCCTTTAAGGGAAATGGGATTAATTCATATGAACTCTCAATCATCAACAACTGATACAGAGTCACCTGAGAAATCTTAACAGATGGGAAAAGTGAACAAGAATTGTGGAGCTGACTCACATGATGGTAGAGCTATGTACAGAAAAATCATGACTCCTGTTGATGCAGTATCTGGAAATGTCCTATTTCCTTTTCTTCTCATGTTGTGTTTTATTGAACTGTTCCGTGAGATATTCAAATATCTTTCTAATAAACTGGCTTCCCTTCCCTTTTTTCATTTAAGTTAATCAGAGGAAACTTTTTGCTTTTTTACAATTAAAATTCAATTTTATATTAAAGATTTCACACAAACAGAAAATAATATAACACAAGCCCACGTTGCTTCTTACACCCCACTATTTCATCTTGGATTCCCCTTTGTTCTAATAAATATACATATGTATATATAAAATCTATAAATATTATTTATATGTAATTTACATATATAATTCAGAATTTAAAGTTGATTGTTTTTCCACAGAAATTTCATGATCTTATTCTACTATATTATGGTCTCTACTTTTTTGGAAGCCTGTGATCAGTCTAATATTTGTTAGGGATACAATTTCTTAACTTTCTTATCATTGCTAAGATTTTTCAATCTTATTAGGATTCTAAATATTCATTATGTAGTATCTTAGAAGAGACATTAGAGTTTGAGAGTTTATGTCTATAATCAATTCTAGAAAATTCTCAGCAATTGTGTCTTTAAAGGTTGCCTATCCCATTCTTTGACATTTCTCATTTTCTGTATTAACTTTTCACTTACTTTTTTCTCAGTGCCTATATTTTTGCTTTCTGTAAGTATTATCTTTTTTTTTTTTCTTCAAATTTTCCCATTATTTTTTCCTAAGCATGTAGTTCTTTTTTAAAGGGTATCAATTAGGGGTGCCTGGGTGGCTCAGTCAGTTAAGCGTCTGACTTCAGCTCAGGTCATGATCTCACAGTCTGTGGGTTCTAGCCCCACGTTGAGCTCTGTGCTGACAGCCTGGAGCCTGCTTCAGATTATGTGCCTTCCTCTCTCTCTGCTCCTCCCCCACTCATGCTCTGTCTCTCAAAAATAAATAAATGTTAAAAAAATAATTTTTAAAAAAGGGTATCAATTACCTTTTGAAGTTCTTTTATACATTTTCACACTCATATCTTTTGCTCTTTATGCTCTATTACTTGAAGACCTCAGCACTCTGATCCTGCAGTGCTTTATGCCTGTGTCTTCATCACAGCAGATTATTTCCCCATATCTTTCATGATTTCATGCTGTGAAGTCATGGTTTGGAGGGTGGCAGGAGACAAGCACCCCTTGGGACTGAATTCATAAAGCAGATCTACTAAGGGATTAATGTTTGCTTCCTAAAAAGCACTCTGGTGATATTACCTACCTAGAACTAATCATTGTGTTAATTTCTCATGTTTAGGATTGTGAATCAACATGGGTATCATAAAATCATTCCTAAAACTGATGGTTGCATGAGCTGTGGGATTACATATTTTAGGAGAAATTTTCTTTTCCAATGAGACCAGACAGAGACAGACAAGCTTCCGTGTCATCACCCTGTGGTGGAGGAGGAATTTTTTTTCTATTTCCCCATTTCTCTCTGGGAACAATCAGCTTTGTTCAGTCATCACAGTTCCAACTGTCTACCCTCTCTCTACTCGTCACTAAGCCCAAAGCCCTCAAGTTACTAAGACATGCAATTCCCTTCACCCCTTCACTCCAGTTTGCAAGGCAGCCGCGGATTGTTTCCATACTTATTCATGTGACTTTCAGTCACCTCTTCAATTATTATTGCTATTTTTGTCTTGCCTGTAATTTCTTTCTTTGTTTTGACCCTAGCTATACTTTTAAACATTTTTATTATGTATTTCTCCAGCATTTTTTGCATGGCCTTAGTTCCCCATCGTGCTAGTTTTCATCTTGAGAATATACAGGACACAACATCATACCTAGATCTAGCATGGAGTATCTTTAACCATGCAACTTCAGATTTTACAAGTAAATAATATTTTAGAGAGATAGAAAGATGTAATGAATTCACTATTCTTTTAATATAGGAAAATATATTAATTGAGTGCCTTTATTTTCTTTCTACACACCTAACTCAGCTCAGTGTAACCAACATCTGAAACAGCCTCTTCTCCTTTAGAAGGAGTGGGCATAATTTATGTCAAAGCCCAACAAATATCCTTCTGTGCAGGTGAGACTCTAGTTACAGCTTGGCTAACAACAGATGGCATTATTTTAACACAGAGAAATGCTGAGTGAGACACTGATTCTCTCTCAAGAGTAGTGACAGCCTGAAATTCTTGGCTTAAATGAGACCCTGATGATTGGAATTCATAAACCTGGACAGGAGAGAGACTCATCTACTGCCAAGTGCATAAAACACCTTTAATTACAGTCACATTGCTGAAGGTTAAATAAGCCCCATGTAAGTAAAAATAAAAAGAGAAAAATAAATATTTTATTTATAAAAATCTATTTAATTATCACCATCTTTTGCCTCAATAGTATGAAAATTCTGGGGTAAAAAATACAGAAATAAATAATAAAGAACACATTGAAGCTGAGAAAAAAAATCAAAGCAGGTTTTAAGCACATTTATTTATCTCAGTTAGTGCTATGGCTCCACCTGTAAAACGTGCCCAGAATCTGGCTCTGTCTTAATTTTCATTTCCTTGATCTGATCTGATCTAAGACATGGTCATTTCTTACTAGTACCATTGCAATAACCTCCCACTGGTCTCCTAGCAAGCCCCATTCTCTAGTCTATTTTCAACATACAATATTTTTTCATTTTATTTTTAATTTTCAAATGTGCAAAGAAGAATATAAAAATAATCACCATGTATCCATCATCAGCCCTCAACAATTCACATTTTGGCAATTTTGTTTCATCTACACCATCTTTCCTTCCTCCGCTTCCCAGTCCCTAGCAATTCTTTGAAACTGGAGTCAGATCAAGTAAGATGTCTTCTAACAACTTTCCAAAGGATTCCAAACTCACAGAAAGGGGAGAGAAGCCCTGGCCCTGCCTGGGCTCATGTTCCTTCTCCATAACCTTCCATCACCAGCACCATCTCTCTACTCTCTTCCTTCCTCAGAGGCCACCTGCCCCCTCCTGGTGGCTGGAACACTGAGGCCTGCTCCCACCTTAGAAATCTTCATTTGTTGCCCACTCTGCTTAAAACTCTCTCTCCTCTCCCACCTCCCTCCCCCTCTGCAAACAGAGTTTTTGAGACAATGTAACTTGTGAGACATTTTCTAGGTATTCCATTTAAAATGATAATCCACCCTAAACCACCCACCAGCACACCTTACCCTGTCTTGTCTGCTTTATTCTTCACCATAGCACTACTTTGTTTACTAATGTAGCTTCTATGCAGATATATATCTAGCCTTGTATGTAAGTGGTACTTCATAAATATTTTTTGAATATTAACATTGACTACATATATCAAAGTCTTGAGTGAATTTGAAATGCTAAGCATGTTTTAATCAATGACATAACATGCTATTTTTATATTTTTAAAAAATAGTTTAAATGTGCAGCTGTGTTATAGCCTAAGAGGCTATGTTACAGCCTAAGTGAAACCTTCTCTGTTGCTGTCAGCCATGCTAGTGACAGCATTAGATTCCCTGAGAGAAACCAACTTCTTAGGAGTGTGGTATTTTGTTCCAATTAAGAGTGCCAAAGTCTGTGCTAGGAGGGAAGCATGATATGATGGTAAATATTTAACAACCAGCTCTCTGAGGGAGAATAAACAGCATGATTTAAAAAAGTTAATTTCAAAGGCATATACACATACTACCACCATAGCCAATTCAAGCTACCAATGTGAAACCCCAGAATATGGATTTGGGAAGAGATGTCCTGCAGCATACCATTTTAGAACACTTCTACCGCATATATGTGATAGATTCAAGAAACCTCAAGGATCTAGATGAGGTATCAGCAAGTGATGGGCTGTGGTCCAAATATGGCTTGTCATTTATTTTTGTAAATAAAGTTTTATTGAACACTGCCAAAGCCATTCATTCATGTATTGCCTATGTGAAAGCTTTCATGCTACAAAGACAGAATTGAGTAGTTGTGATGCAGACTTTATAGCCTACAAAGCTCAAAATATTTCCTATCTGGCCCTCTACTGAAAACATTTACCACCACTGGCCTAGACTATAGAATACAGTAAAGTAATTAAGCATTGGTGGGTTTATTTGTTTTTAATATATTTTGTTTACTTCTAAGTTTATATATTTTAATAATGGCTGTGTTTATCTCACAAAACTCTTAAACATTTAATAACTGGCTCTCGCAAGTCAATACTAGCCAGAGTCAACACACAACTGGGGAGCAGGACTTCTTTTCATTCTTTTTTTTGTTTTTATTATTATTTTTTGGAGGGGCAGAGAGGGAGGGAGAGAATCTTAAACAGATTAAGCCCCAATATGGGGCTTAATGTCACTACCATGAGATCATGACCTGAGCTGAAATCAAGAGTCAGATGCTTAATGTTAATGACCAACCCAACCCGGCACCCCAAGGAGAACTTCTTAAACCCATTTTCTTTAACTAGTCCTATCAGCTAACCCAATAACATTTTGATAAGCTTAGTACAATTATATAAAATAAGTTTGCTTAGAATATACATGTTAATCCTACTAGGGGATTTAGCAATGAAAAAGAAAGACAGAAGCTAAAAAGGTGTCATTTAAATGGAGAATGACTGATGAGAGGAAGAGGACACATGAAAATGTGGGAACAGAGTAGTTTAATCAGAAGTAATGGCAGATGCAGAGGGCCTGAGATTGAATCCAGTTAAATGTGTTCAAATGAGAGAAGGAAAGCCATAATGACTCAAGTATGGTACGGGATAAGTGGATGAGAAAAGAGATGAAGTCTGAAGGGTAAATGGGTACTTTGTACGCAATGAGTTTTAAAATTTTGCTTAGTATAATCAACAATGACTGAAAAGTTTTCAGCTGAACTACCACCTAATCTGATTTGAATATTCCTGGCTGTGTGGAAAAGGAGCAGTGCAGGGCAACAATGATGTTAAAGAGACTCCTTCAGAAGACTGTTGACCAGCTAAGGATGAGTTGGGGTAAAGCTGTTAAAGTAGAATAGGCAAGAAATGATCAAATTCAAGATATACTCAGGTACATTTTAAAAGTTAAAGTCTTTTGTTTCAGTTATTGCCCTATGAATTCACTAAATAGTCACATTATTGTAATTATCGAACACTTCCTAGTAGTATTCACTTCACCTCCAAACAGTTCACGTGAGCATAGAGCAGACTCTAACCTACATGGTGGACATCAGGCCTTGTCATTGCTTTCCATTCATATAAGCCAAACCTCACCTGGCTCTGCTTACGTATTTGGCAAATTCTTCCCCACAGTACCCCTTCTCAGGCCAATTCCAGAAAAACCCCCACAATATGAATTGTTTGTATGGAATACAAATATGTAACCAAGATTAAATTCCACAGGAAAATCCCCGGCTAGCCCTTTTGGCTACAGTATGAGAACAGAGAAGGAAATGCTCCTTTTAGTTTTTATATTGCCATAATTGTAATGCAAATTGTTGGAGACAAATCTAATTTGTTGGAGGAAAGATCAGAGGGTGATTATGTACCATATATATACATATATGTATGTATATACATATTATATATTTTTTCTTTCCCTTATAAAGAGGTCAGCTTGCCATTATTCTTGTCTTGTGGCCTCTTCTCAAGGAAATACAGAGGAGACAGAACTTCCTTGGTTACAGACTCTCAGTTATTTTTTGAATACTACGGTGCAAGCCCAGACATTCAATTTATAAACATTTCCTAACCCCCACTGCTCAACCACAACAACTGAATTCCTTTATGTGGACAGTGAACACTTTACTCGGAGAGTTACGGGTGGAGTGAATTTCAGTGGTTATCCTCCAGGGCCTCATTTACTCTGTACCTTCTCTTGTGGGCCATTGTTGATCAATGATCTACACCACCCAGTATCATGACATAGTATTGATCAAGAGCCTAGTTAAGCATGGTTAAGTGTGGGAGACACCTAGGTTTGATTTCTAGTTCTGGTGCTTTCTCGCTGAATAACCTTGCTGTGCTGCCATTTCTTTATATCCCACTTCATGGTTTTCTTATATGTATAAAATGAAATAAAAGTCACATAGTACAAGATAAATAATACATATTTTTATATTTGCTCTTAGGTAAAAGATAGGGCAAAGTCAGAGATTTCATAGATCCAATATAGAAAATATGGTCAGGTTAATTATCTTCACAAAAGTAAGGGATATAAATAATTCTGAGATAAAAGGAAAAAGCTAAAATGACAATATTAGGGGAGTGGGAAGGAGTTCAGTGTTCCTGTAATAATGTCTCCTGGCTGTCATTGTAGTTCCACTCTAAAATTATCCTCTCCAGGTGCACCTGGGTGGCTCAGAAGGTTGTGGGTCCCACTTCGGCTCAGGTCATGATCTCGTGGCTCGTGAGTTTGAGCCCCGCGTCAGGCTCTGTGCTGACAGCTCAGAGCCTGGAGTCTGCTTCTGCTTCTGTGTCTCCCTCTCTCTCTGCCCCTAACCCACTCACATTCTGTCTGTCTCTCTCAAAAATAAATAAACATTAAAAAAAAATAAAATAAAATTACCCTTTCCAGTTGTTTTCAACAAAATCCCACCAAGGGAAATTCCCTATGGCTTTACTCAGCAGTGAAGATACTGGGTTCTTCCAGTCCTGTTCTGTCTAAGAAAGTAGCTACTCAGCCACATGTGGCAACTGGGCACTTGAAATGTGGCTACTGCAACTGCAAGTCTTAACATTAAAAAAAAAAAGTTCTATTGAAGTTTGATTGATATACAAAGAATTACACATACTTACTGTGTACAACAATTGATGAGTTTGGACATATGCAAATGGAAGGTTTGAGTTTTAATTTTATTTACTTTGAATTATTTTACTTTATTGTTTTTAAAAAAAATGTTTATTTTGAGAGAGGGGGTGCAAGTGGGGAAGGGACAGAGAGAGAGAGAGAGAGAGAGAGAGAGAGAGAGAGAGAATATCCCAAGCAGCCTCCTGCTCAGCACCGAACCCAATGTGGTGTTCAATGTTCAATCTCAGGACCATGAGATTAGGATAAGAACCAAAATCAAGAGTTGGAGGCTCAACCGACTGAGACATCAGGTACCCCTTACTTTCAATTATTTTAAAAATAAATTCAAAAACTGATATTCAATTCAGTAATTGGGAAACTTTAAGCTGGGAACAACTTGGTTATGTCAATCTGCTCCAATTGTAAATTTATGAAATCTAAATGTAGATCCTTTTTAGGAAGCTATCTGTACTACTTTTCATTCTTTTTCTTTTTACTCCCCTGACTAGATAATGTCAAAGGATCTATGAGGTCACTAATTTTTTCTTCTGATCTAAAAATAGTCAAACTCATAGAAAAAGAGAGTACAGAGAGGAGGGTAGATGGCGGCGTAGGAGGACGATGGGCTCACCGCGCGTCCTGCTGATCACTTAGATTCCACCTACACCTGCCTAAATAACCCAGAAAACCACCAGAGGATTAGCAGAACGGAGTCGCCGGAGCCAAGTGCAGATGAGAGGCCCACGGAAGAGGGTAGGAAGGGCGGCGAGGCGGTGCGCGCTCCACAGACTGGCGGGAGGGAGCCGGGGCGGAGGGGCGGCTCGCCGGCCAAGCAGAGCCCCCAAGTCTGGCTTGCAAAAAGCGGAGGGGCCTGATGGACTGTGTTCCGACAGCAAGCACGACTTAGCGGCTGGGAGGTCATAAGTTAACAGCTCTGCTCAGAAAGCAGGAAGGCTGGAGGACAAAGGGAAGGAGAGCTGCTGAGCCCCCGGACGACAGAGCTCAGTTTGGTGGGGAACAAAGGCGCTCGCCAGCGCCATCTTCCCCGCCCATCCCCCAGCCAAAATCCCAAAGGGAACCAGTTCCTGCCAGGGAACTTGCTCGCTCCGCGCAAACACCCAACTCTGCGCTTCTGCGGAGCCAAACCTCCGGCAGCGGATCTGACTCCCTCCTGCTGCCACAGGGCCCCTCCTGAAGTGGATCACCTAAGGAGAAGCAAGCAAGCTAAGCCTGCCCCTCCTGCCCCTGTGCACCTTGCCTACCCACCCCAGCTAAGATGCCAGATCCCAGCATCACAAGCCTGGCAGTGTGCAAGTAGCCCAGACAGGCCACCCCACCCCACAGTGAATCCCGCCCCAAGGAGAGGGGAAGAGAAGGCATGCACCAGTCTGACTGTGGCCCCAGCGGTGGGCTGGGGGCAGACATCAGGTCTGACTGCGGCTCTGCCCACCAACTCCAGGTATACACCACAGCACAGGGGAAGTGCCCTGCAGGTCCTCACCACGCCAGGGACTATCCAAAATGACCAAGCGGAAGAATTCCCCTCAGAAGAATCTCCAGGAAATAACAACAGCTAATGAGCTGATCAAAAAGGATTTAAATAATATAACAGAAAGTGAATTTAGAATAATAGTCATAAAATTAATCGCTGGGTTTGAAAACAGTATAGCTGACAGCAGAGAATCTCTTGCTACAGAGATCAAGGGACTAAGGAACAGTCACGAGGAGCTGAAAAACGCTTTAAATGAAATGCATAACAAAATGGAAACCACCACAGCTCGGATTGAAGAGGCAGAGGAGAGAATAGGTGAACTAGAAGATAAAGTTATGGAAAAAGAGGATGCTGAGAAAAAGAGAGATAAAAAAATCCAGGAGTATGAGGGGAAAATTAGAGAACTAAGTGATACACTAAAAAGAAATAATATATGCATAATTGGTATCCCAGAGGAGGAAGAGAGAGGGAAAGGTGCTGAAGGGGTACTTGAAGAAATAATAGCTGAGAACTTCCCTGAACTGGGGAAGGAAAAAGGCATTGAAATCCAAGAGGCACAGAGAACTCCCTTCAGACGGAACTTGAATCGATCTTCTGCATGACATATCATAGTGAAACTGGCAAAATACAAGGATAAAGAGAAAATTCTGAAAGCAGCAAGGGGTAAACGTGCCCTCACATATAAAGGGAGACCTATAAGACTCGTGACTGATCTCTCTTTTGAAACTTGGCAGGCCAGAAAGAATTGGCACGAGATTTTCAGTGTGCTAGAAAGAAAAAATATGCAGCCGAGAATCCTTTATCCAGCAAGTCTGTCATTTAGAATAGAAGGAGAGATAAAGGTCTTCCCAAACAAACAAAAACTGAAGGAATTTGTCACCACTAAACCAGCCCTAGAAGAGATCCTAAGGGGGACCCTGTGAGATAAAGTACCAGAGACATCACTACAAGCATAAAACATACAGACATCACAATGACTCTAAACCCATATCTTTCTATAATAACACTGAATGTAAATGGATTAAATGCGCCAACCAAAAGACATAGGGTATCAGAATGGATAAAAAAAACAAGACCCATCTATTTGCTGTCTACAAGAGACTCATTTTAGACCTGAGGACACCTTTAGATTGAGAGTGAGAGGATGGAGAACTATTTATCATGCTACTGGAAGCCAAAAGAAAGCTGGAGTAGCCATACTTATATCAGACAAACTAGACTTTAAATTAAAGGCTGTCACAAGAGATGAAGAAGGACATTATATAATAGTGACAGGGTCTATCCATCAGGAAGAGCTAACAATTATAAATGTCTATGCACCGAATACCGGAGCGCCCAAATATATAAAACAATTACTCATAAACATAAGCAACCTTATTGAGAAGAATGTGGTAATTGCAGGGGACTTTAACACCCCACTTACAGAAATGGATAGATCATCTAGACACACGGTCAATAAAGAAACAAGGGCCCTGAATGAGACATTGGATCAGATGGACTTGACAGATAGATATATTTAGAACTCTGCATCCCAAAGCAACAGAATATACTTTCTTCTCGAGTGCACATGGAACATTCCAAGATAGATCATATACTGGGTCACAAAACAGCCCTTCATAAGTTTACAAGAATTGAAATCATACCATGCATACTTTCAGACCACAATGCTATGACTGGAAATCAACCACAGAAAAAAGTCTGGAAAACTTCCATGAGCATGGAGGTTAAAGAACACCCTCCTAACGAATGAGTGGGTCAACCAGACAATTAGAGTAGAAATTAAAAAATATATGGAAACAAACGAAAATGAAAAGACAACAATCCAAACGCTTTGGGATGCAGCGAAGGCAGTCCTGAGAGGAAACTACATTGCAATCCAGGCCTATCTCAAGAAACAAGAAAAATCCCAAATACAAAATCTAACAGCACACCTAAAGGAAATAGAAGCAGAACAGCAAAGGCAGCCTAAACCCAGCAGAAGAAGAGAAATAATAAAGATCAGAGCAGAAATAAACAATATAGAATCTAAAAAAACTGTAGAGCAGATCAACGAAACCAAGAGTTGGTTTTTTGAAAAAATAAACAAAATTGACAAACCTCTAGCCAGGCATCTCAAAAAAGAAAAGGGAGATGACCCAAATAGATAAAATCATGAATGAAAATGGAATGATTACAACCAATCCCTCAGAGATACAAACAGTTATCAGGGAATACTATGAAAAATTATATGCCAACAAATTGGACAACCTAGAAGAAATGGACAAATTCCTGAACACCCACACTCTTCCAAAACTCAATCAGGAGGAAATAGAAAGCTTGAACAGACCCATCACCAGCGAAGAAATTGAATCGGTTATCAAAAATCCCCCAACAAATAAGAGTCCAGGACCAGATGGCTTCCCAGGGGAGTTCTACCAGACGTTTAAAGCAGAGATAATACCTATCCTTCTCAAGCTATTCCAAGAAATAGAAAGGGAAGGAAAACTTCCAGACTCATTCTATGAAGCCAGTATTACTTTGATTCCTAAAGCAGACAGAGACCCAGCAAAAAAAGAGAACTACAGGCCAATATCCCTGATGAATATGGATGCAAAATTCTCAATAAGATACTAGCAAATCGAATTCAACGGCACATAAAAAGAATGATACACCATGATCAAGTGGGATTCATTCCTGGGATGCAGGGCTGGTTCAACATTCGCAAATCAATCAACGTGATACATCACATTAACAAAAAAAAAAAGAGAAAAACCATATGATCCTGTCAATCGAAGCAGAAAAGGCCTTTGACAAAATCCAGCACCCTTTCTTAATAAAAACCCTTGAGAAAGTCGGGATAGAAGGAACATACTTAAAGATCATCAAAGCCATTTATGAAAAGCCCACAGCTAACATCATCCTCAACGGGGAAAAACTGAGAGCTTTTTCCCTGAGATCAGGAACACGACAGGGATGCCCACTCTCACCGCTGTTGTTTAACATAGTGCTGGAAGTTCTAGCATCAGCAATCAGACAACAAAAGGAAATCAAAGGCATCAAAATTGGCAAAGATGAAGTCAAGCTTTCGCTTTTTGCAGATGACATGATATTATACATGAAAAATCCGATAGACTCCACCAAAAGTCTGCTAGAACTGATACACGAATTCAGCAAAGTTGCAGGATACAAAATCAATGTACAGAAATCAGTTGCATTCTTATACACTAACAATGAAGCAACAGAAAGACAAATAAAGAAACTGATCCCATTCACAATTGCACCAAGAAGCATAAAATACCTAGGAATAAATCTAACCAAAGATGTAAAGGATCTGTATGCTGAAAACTATAGAAAGCTTATGAAGGTAATTGAAGAAGATTTAAAGAAATGGAAAGACATTCCCTGCTCATGGATTGGAAGAATAAATATTGTCAAAATGTCAATACTACCGAAAGCTATCTACACATTCAATGCAATCCCAATCAAAATGGCACCAGCATTCTTCTTGAAACTAGAACAAGCAATCCTAAAATTCATATGGAACCACAAAAGGCCCCGAATAGCCAAAGTAATTTTGAAGAAGAAGACCAAAGCAGGAGGCATCACAATCCCAGACTTTAGCCTCTACTACAAAGCTGTCATCATCAAGACAGCATGGTATTGGCACAAAAAGAGACACATAGACCAATGGAATAGAATAGAAACCCCAGAACTAGACCCACAAACGTATGGCCAACTCATCTTTGACAAAGCAGGAAAGAACATCCAATGGAAAAAAGACAGTCTCTTTAACAAATGGTGCTGGGAGAACTGGACAGCAACATGCAGAAGGTTGAAACTAGACCACTTCCTCACACCATTCACAAAAATAAACTCAAAATGGATCAAGGACCTGAATGTGAGACAGGAAACCATCCAAACCTTAGAGGAGAAAGCAGGAAAAGACCTCTCTGACCTCAGCCATAGCAATCTCTTACTCGACACATCCCCAAAGGCAAGGGAATTAAAAGCAAAAGTGAATTACTGGGACCTTATGAAGATAAAAAGCTTCTGCACAGCAAAGGAAACAACCAACAAAACTAAAAGGCAACCAACGGAATGGGAAAAGATATTTGCAAATGACATATCGGACAAAGGGCTAGTATCCAAAATCTATAAAGAGCTCACCAAACTCCACACCCGAAAAGCAAATAACCCAGTGAAGAAATGGGCAGAAAACATGAATAGACACTTCTCTAAAGAAGACATCCGGATGGCCAACAGGCACATGAAAAGATGTTCAGCGTCGCTCCTTATCAGGGAAATACAAATCAAAACCACACTCAGATATCACCTCACGCCAGTCAGAGTGGCCAAAATGAACAAATCAGGAGACTCTAGATGCTGGAGAGGATGTGGAGAAACGGGAACCCTCTTGCACTGTTGGTGGGAATGCAAATTGGTGCAGCCGCTCTGGAAAGCAGTGTGGAGGTTCCTCAGAAAATTAAAAATAGACCTACCCTATGACCCAGCAATAGCACTGCTAGGAATTTATCCAAGGGATACAGGAGTACTGATGCATAGGGCCACTTGTACCCCAATGTTCATAGCAGCACTCTCAACAATAGCCAAATTATGGAAAGAGCCTAAATGTCCATCAACTGATGAATGGATAAAGAAATTGTGGTTTATATGCACTATGGAATACTACGTGGCAATGAGAAAAAATGAAATATGGCCTTTTGTAGCAACGTGGATGGAACTGGAGAGTGTGATGCTAAGTGAAATAAGCCATACAGAGAAAGACAGATACCATATGGTTTCACTCTTATGTGGATCCTGAGAAACTTAACAGGAACCCATGGGGGAGGGGAAGGAAAAAAAAAAAAAAAAGAGGTTAGAGTGGGAGAGAGCCAAAGCATAAGAGACTGTTGAGAACTGAGAGCAAACTGAGGGTTGATGGGGGGTGGGAGGGAGGAGAGGGTGGGTGATGGGTATTGAGGAGGGCACCTTTTGGGATGAGCACTGGGTGTTGTATGGAAACCAATTTGACAATAAATTTCATATATAAATAAAAAAAAAAAAGAAAAAAAAAGAGAGAGTACAATGGTGATTGCCAGGGGCTGAGTGGAGGAAGAAATGGAAAATTGCTGTTCAATGGGTGGAAAGTTTCAGTTATGTAAGATGAACAAGTTCAGAGAACTGCTGTACAACATTATGCCTATAGTTAACAACACTGTGTTTAAAACTTTATAAATAGGGGAGATCTTATATTAAGCACTCTTACCTCAAAAAACAAACTACATGTGGATCAAGTATTTCAATAAAAACTTAGTGTTTAAATTGAAGTGCTAAGTGTAAAATACATCACATTTTTAAGATTCAGTACAACAATTAATGTAACACAGCTTGATGGTATTTGAATTTTAAATGTTTATTTTTGAGAGAGAGACAGAGAGAGCATGAGCAGGGGAGGGGCAAAGAGAGAGGAAACAGAGGATCCTGAGCAGCTCTGTGCTGACAGCAGAGAGCTCAATGTGGGGCTTGAACTCATGAACTGTGAGATCATGACCTGAGCCAAAGTCGGATGCCTAACCGACTGAGCCACCCAGGCACCCTGAGGGTAGTTTTTTTTTTTTTAATTTTTTTTTTAATGTTTATTTATTTTTGAGACAGAGAGAGACAGAGCATGAATGGGGGAGGGTCAGAGAGAGGGGGACACAGAATCTGAAACAGGCTCCAGGCTCTGAGCTGGCAGCACAGAGCCTGACGCGGGGCTTGAACTCACGGACCGCAAGATCATGACCTGAGCCGAAGTCAGGTCGGCTTAACGGACTGAGCCACCCAGGTGCCCCACCTGAGGGTAGTTTTTAATGTATTGATTATTTATGGAAATAATCATAGTTTGAATACTTTAATATAAATCAAATATATTTGTAAAATTAATTTCAACTGTTCGTTTTTACTTTTTTCAATGTAGCTATTAGAAAATTTAGCATTTCATTGTGGCTTACATTACATTTGTGTATATACATATATATATATTCTCTATTTTCCATGTGATAACACTGCTCAGCTCTTCCTAAGAAGATAATAGGGGATTTTTTATTCCATGTGCTTTAACGGGATGGACTTTTATGCCTTTTGGAATTGAAATATGAAAGCAAATCTAGTTTAAGCTGGAATAGGAATATTTTCTATACATGTTTTGTCGAATTAAACTATCTCTAAATCTGAAGAAAGGTGGAAATTACTCCATTCATACTCTGATCTAAAAAAGAAATCTGCAGCAATGCCAACAATATTCACTTTACCTTTTCTGGAACAAGCACATTAAGAGGAAAACGACCATCTCCAAAGGCAGCTCATTCTATTTTATATAAGTGTTAATTCTTAGAAATGTCTTATTTATAACAAAATATTTATTTTTTAGTTATTGCTCCTTAGTCTGGAAAAATTAGGAATTGATTTAATTCCTATTTCATGTAGCACCCCTTTCATATAGCTATCATCCATCGGTCTTGAAGGCAAGTAATGATATTACAGCACCCTTACAAGCAGCAGCCAATTCCATCCTCAAGCATGGTGCCTTTTCCCCAAAGCTTATGTGGGCAGTCTGATCCTTTTTCATTGTAAAACTCATTTTGCAAAGCTCTCATTATTTGGAAAATCTCATTTCTAGAATTTGATGTCTCATCTTTTTCTTCCCCCCATTAGTAAATAAGAACCTTCCTAACCATAAACTATTTTATGGCTTTTTTCCAAAATGGTTCATTCTCATAATCATTGCTGTATTTTACCTCTGAGCTGTATTGGTGATTTTTCTGTCAAGGCTTGTGGTCTTTAGCATGATTCCTACGATCCTTTTTATCTATTTTCCATTGATATTCCCCAAAATGTCCTTAGGTACGTTTGCATTATTTTGGTATATTATTTTTCTTATTTTTTTCTTTAATATGTGTTCCTTTTCTTTATTTCTTCTTTCTTTCTAAGTTCCTTGGTATTAATGTTTGGTGCTCTAAAAGTTTGCCAGTACTCCATAATCATTATGGAAAACAGTAAAATACAACCAATAAAAGGAAACAAAGAAAAAGTATCAATAAGTCTGTAATACGGATAAAGTCATTTTTAATATTTTAGATAATATCTAGTAAATTCTTATCTGTAGATACAATTTAATGTACATTTTAATAAACTCTACATGAGATTTTGCTATCCCTATAATTTAGTACCAGTTTTATTTACTAATCAGACACACTAAACAACTGTAATAACTGGTAAATGTACACTTGCAGTATTATGTACTGATTACATGACACAATGTTTTAATCTGTTCAAAATTTAGGTGGCATTTTTTCTTGTTTATAAGCAACACTGTGAGAAACATTAATTTTAACATATTTTGCGCAGTTTAAAACACCTGGCTTGGGGCGCCTCGGTGGCTCAGTTGGTTAAGCATTTGACTTTGGCTCAGGGCATGATCTTGTCGTTCGTGGGTTCGAGCCCCGCATCCGGCTCTGTGCTGACAGCTCAGAGCCTGGAGCCTGTTTCGGATTCTGTGTCTCCCTCTCTTTCTCTGCCCTTTTCTACTTGTGCTCTCTCAAAAATAAATAAACATTAAAAAAAATAAAAACAAAACAGCCTTTAGGATGATTCCTCAAACATAAAATTGATGAGTAAGAGATTTGGGAATTCTTTAGTCTTTAATATTCACTGTTAAAATTCTCTCTAGTAAGGTTATATCAATTTCTAATCCAACCTGTTTGGTGTTGAGGCACTAAGAACACATCATATCATTCTTCTACAGCTTTACAAGTCTGATAGACAATAATGTTAGTTTGATATTGTTGTAACTAATACCATCAAACATTTTTGTTCAAATATTTGTTGGCCATGTAAAAAGGCTGTTTTGGATTTGTTTTATGACTGCACATTTTCATTTGGGTGTTTTCTAAATAGATTTGATTGAATCTTTTATTGTAAATATTTTTATCAGTGGTGATTTGAATCCATAAGCCATTTGTTACTTTAATATTTTGTTATTGTTAAATTTTCACAATTTTACATGGTCAAATCTTCTTTTTTCCAATTCTAATGTTTTTAAAACTTTAATGAGGTAGTTGGTGAACAATGAGGATAAAGAGTGCCATTTAATAAAATGGCACATAAATCCATACAATGGGCATATTTTATTATACAAGTAATCATCTTATTCTCGATACCTTCACTTTAAAGTAGAAGGTGGAAGGATGTTAAGCAAATATTATAACCATCTTTTTTATCTTCTCGCATGCATTTGTTAAAATTAAAGTTGTGGCCTAATTAATGTTTAACTCTTAAAAAACAATTTTATTCATTTCTGTTCTTATCAAATCCATAATACAGTTTTGGGTAAGCTATTATAGGTTAAATGCCCATTATTCAGATGAATCTGTATTAGCTAGGCATGAACATCTATGGGCATTGATGTTTAGAGACTGTTGAAGGTAATATATTTTTGCTATAATTACAGAAGCCAAATATCTTTAGTTATACATAAATGTGTTCTTGAAGGCCATGTGCAATAGATGAAATACCAATGAAATGTAGAACTTATAATTTCTTCTCTGGATCAAAACCTTGTTTTGCAATGCAAAAGAAATGGATACCACTGTAAAAATATAAGTTTGACCACCTACAACTAAATGGCCCCTGTTTAATGTTTTATAATCTAAAATGCAATTGTGAAAGTTGAAATACTTAAAACAGGCAAAGGTCAATATTCTTGCAAATTTTATTTTAAAACTTGCAATTAGTCTTGCACATAATGCAATTAACTTCTATCATTGACTAGAATCTCACAAAGAGAACCAATAACCTCTTGTTATTTGTCCTGTTATTCAATATTCCTATTTTTATTACTTTCATTAAAGTCTTCTTGTTTCTTATCTTTATTATTGGAAGAACCATTGAATGAAAGTGAGAAACAGTGAGATGCTCAGATATAGTGTGAGATCTAAAAAAGAGTGGTTCACACAACCTACAGTAAAAGACTTGTATTAATAATGATGAATTTCGCTTCCCTTTTGCAGCCATTGCTGGAGCTGTAGCGGCCAACATGAAGTTCAATCTGTTTGTGACCTCTGACTGGAGCAAGAACCATAAAAGGCATTTCAGTGCACCTTCCCACATTCGCAGGAAGATTATGTCTTCCCCTCTTTCCAAAGAGCTGCGACAGAAGTACAACATTCGATCCATGCCCATCCAGAAGGACGATGAAGTACAGGTTGTGTGAGGACACTACAAAGATCAGCAAATTAGCAAAGTTGTCCAGGTTTACAGGAGGAAATACGTCATCTACATTGAATGAGTGCAGCGAGAGAAGGCCAATGGCACAACTGTACACGTGGGCATCCACACCAGCAAGGTCATTATCACTAGACTAAAACTGGGCAAAAACCGCAAAAAGATCCTTGAATGCAAAGCCAAATCTTGCCAAGTAGGAAAGGAAAAGGGCAAATATAAGGAAGAAACAATTGAGAAGATGCAGGAATAAAGTAATCTTCTATATGACATTAAATGAAAACGGTTACAATTTGAATTTCATAGAAATGTAATAAAAAGTAAGCACGAGAAAGACCCCCAAGATCTAAGATTTTGGTCTCTGAGTCCAGAATTGGTCATAACTTTCATGAAAACAATCTTTTAAAAGTACAAAATTGGGGTGCCTGGGCGGCTCAGTCAGTTAACCGTCCGACTCTTGACCTCAGCTCAGGTCAGGATCTTGTGGGTTCGTGAGGTTGAGCCCACTTTGGGCTCTGTTGTCAGCGCTTGGGATTCTCTCTCTCTCCCTTTATTGGTGCCCCTCCCTTGCTTGTGCACACTCTCTCAAAATTAATAAAGTTTAAAACAATAAAAAAAATAAAAAAATTATATACATTACACCTCCCCCTCCGATTAAGCCCACCAATTGTTTTCCATCTCCTCTAGAACAGTATCTGAACTCCTTACCTTTACACATAAGAACATCCCTCATTTATTCATCTCCTCAATCTTATTCATCAGCACTTTCAAGTTCTACTTTTTTTCCTTCCAGTTCCATCAGAATTATGTACAACTCTCTAATTGTAATACACATGTTAATCCCAACATTTCCCCCCATTTCTAATCTTAAAAACTCATCTGTGTGACCATGCTTTAGAGGGTCCTCATCTCTAAAACATTCCCTGATATCCTCAGGCCCTACCAGAGTTAATCACAGTTTTTTTCCACTTCCTGCTGCCACTTTCTACCCTCACCCCTCTAATTCCACTGTACTTATCATTCTTTGGTTATAGTTGTCTCTCATAACACACTGTGAACTCTTTGAGAGCAGGAACTGTGACATATTAATCTTTGTATTTACAACACTTAACACAGTGTCTGGCATATAGGAAGCATCTAATAAATATTTGTTGGATAAATAAAAAATAAATGAATGAATAAATGAATGAGAAAGTAACTGCTCTTAAAGACCTTGGGAAAATAAAATGACTTTTGAAGTAATCCAAGTTATATGAACAGCACACACAATTTGGTCTTCAATGTTCCTTTGCCACAAAATTTGATTTAATGTCAAGAGAGGAAAGTAGCTATGGTGGCTTATTTCATTGACTAAGCATTTTTGGGGCCAAAAGAAAGCAGATGTGACCATTTAGGAGGGTATTTATCTTACAAAGGGCATTAGGACTGTAGAGAAAAGGCTATGAAATCACTCTTTTCAAAGAACACAGAAGTGAATTGACGAGGAGTTTAGTAAGTGGCAATTTTGTAGCTGGCTGTGTTCCTCCAGTTTGTCATTGTCACTGGAGAAGTTGCCAAACCACAGCTCTATCCCAGGATGAAATTAAATATAATTTGGTTAACTGAAAATAGTCAATATTCACAAATGCATAGAGACACTTATAGCTATACCCCAAGTTAAAATGCCAGGTTGATTGCATTCCAATCATAAATTAACAAGTGTTATTATTAGCTGTTCCAGTAAAATAGAATTTATATCACCATACATATTAGACACTTTCTAAAGATAAGAAAGTAGTCCTTTTTTGTTTTGTTTTGTTTTTTTACTTTTACTCTGACACTATCATCAACAACAACAAAAACAAAATTAGGGAAGAATATACACAAAAATTTAAAATATTGATTTTATGTGAAGAATTATTATTAACATAGAAATAAAGGGACATGCCTGAAGAATAAAGGGCTTCTGCATCTGTTCTCTCTCCTTTCTCAATCCAAACTAGGATCCTAACTAGTGTTCCTAACTAGATTCAGTGAAGAACTATAATGTACTGAATGCCAAATCCTTGGTTTATTGAATTGTCCTCTTTTTCTCTTGGCTAAAAGCTTTTGTGGTGGAGCTTAAGCCCCAGCAAACTGCATTTTTCTCCTCATGAATAAGTTCAGGTAAAAGGATGCTGCATTTTCTGGGACTCCTTTCTGCTTCTTTGCCAGGAAAGGTGAGGAATAAAAATTCTTCCTATCTACATGAAAAATTGCAATGGGGGAAGATAATTTACTGAAATATTAGTGTGTATGCATTTTTTTTTCTTACAGTTCTCTTCCCTTCCTGTCAAGAAGATAGACGGACACTTTTGTCATCCTTCCTGTAGAATTGGGTGGGTCTGACAAGGCTCAGGCATCATGCTTATGGAGGGAAGGAACTAGACAGAAATAGAAATGTAATAGCTGGATATTTCAGAGACCAGGTGGGAACTGAGGTCTTCAAATTCTGTGAGCCAAGAGGTCTCTATGCCAAGCCCAGGACTCTGGTGAGGAGGACACCTTGAAAATGCAAGGAAATCTGTTGATAACACCCTGGGGACAGGATCATAATTTTGTCTTCAAATTTATTATGGAGGTGGCACTACTTTTTAAACAAGGAAGGTCTCTTCAATGATGCCATCTTAGAAAAGGAAGGTATGTGTAGCAATTGTGGTAGGTTAGGGATATATATATATATATATATATATATATATATATATATATATCCTTCCTGAAGGATGAAGTACCACTTTACAAGTTACTGAGGGTAGACAAACCATTGCTCTAATGGGATGAAGTGCTAGTGTCAGATTTACTTGATTTGAGTAAAATACAGCAATGCAACATTTCTGTGTCACCACCAAGTTTGTAGAAATGAGATTCATTCCTGAAAAATCAATTAAATAAGACACTCATTTATAAAATGAAGGATACTGGATACTAGGAGAACATATGCTTGAGATAGGGAGTGATGGGAAGTTTGAAATGTGGGGAGTGGGCAAGAGAAAGTTAAATCCTCACATTGGTGTTGATGAAGATGGCAGGGTGCAAGAAAACTTTGACTCAGGGCATTTTCCTTCTCCTACATCATACTTTTCTTTTTCCTTTCCAAAACTTTGTTTGTAGCTTTTCTGTGATTTTGTTCCCTCTTGGATTCTCAGATACACAGCATTTCCTTCCAACACAGTACCCAATGTGAGACCAAATGACTTTGTAAATAATTTAGAAATATGTCAGGATGATACCTGAGGAACTGCACCCAGGCATTCTGTTGTAGAACTGTCCTTAGGAGGCACATTGCCCTCTTACCCAACCTAGGACTTTGGAATATTGCTGGGCACGAGTTCTCCTCTGTGCAAGGACTGATATGTATAAATGTATAAACACGTTCAAGTAGATTACAAAAACACAAATGTGCACGTGCCTGTGAGTTGCTATCCATT
Organism: Herpailurus yagouaroundi; assembly: GCF_014898765.1. Classification (NCBI taxonomy): domain Eukaryota; kingdom Metazoa; phylum Chordata; class Mammalia; order Carnivora; family Felidae; genus Herpailurus; species Herpailurus yagouaroundi. The sequence goes on from NW_024412452.1 coordinate 6,137,182, forward strand.
GAGAAACCATAACACATACAAATTAATAAATAGTAACTATGTTGACATTAGTATTCTTATATTTGTTAATTTAAACTGGTTTTTTTTTAAACAATTCCTAACACATTGAAGTTCTATAAAAAAATCAGAATTTTAGGACAAAAATGTAGCCTCTCAAGAGCTACAGACTTTGACAAAACCAAATTATTTCTCTATGTCTAGTTTATCTGGCTGTGTCCATTTGGATCACCAGAACCTCAGGACAAAAGCAGTCAGACAGGAATTTTTTTGTTTGTGAATCAATATTTCCTGAATGCTTCAAGAGTGGCTTTTTACTTTATAGACTGACAAAACTATGTAGTGAGCATAACTAAGTGTGTTTTTGGTAGACTTAATTTTATTCAACATGTACGTGTACATAACTTACTATGTTCTAGGTGTTGAACTCTGTGCTGGGGCTTCAGTGGTTAAAGTCACAGATCCTTCTGGCATGGAGTTGCAAGTTTAACGAGAACTATAAATATAACTATCATCATAAATTTAATCATAATTATAAATATATGGCAATTATAACTGTGACTGTAATTATGACTATAAATATACCTACAATTATAGCATTTACTATTTAAAATTATTTATAACTACTAATAAAGGACCCACAGAAAATTTGGTGTGTGTTATCCCTCACCAAGAATTAGATACAACCCTTAATAATCGGATAAGGAATTCTAGTTAGGGGGTATTTTGTTTGGAAAAAGTGTTTTTCTCCCAAAGATGGGGATTCCTCTTGTACATTCTTCATCTCCTGTCCCATGTGTCTGTGCTGGAACATTGGCCTCTTGCTTCAGAGCACTTATTTCTAAACACAGATGACTTCTAGACTCTGCTTGTTTAATTCCATGAGTAACATCATGAGCTACCATGTAATTATCTCAGAAAACAATATTTTATTTCTAGGGTCTCTGTGGAAAAACAATGTTTTTTCATTGGGATCCACGCTACTTACTTGTGTGATGAGAAGGATATGATAAACCCCTTTGCATGAGAAAAACTATCTGCTGCTTAAAGTCAGGGCTGAAAACTGATTGTTTCCTTGAATAAGAGTAAGATCTCTCCCATGTAGCACTGATAAGTCATCCAGGAGTATCAACCTGGATGGTATTTTTAATAATGCCTTTATTCCAAGTATTACTGAAAGTCAAAAATACCACTTGACTTTATTTTAGACTTTATGAACACAATTTGACGTGCTTATACCCTCTGATACAGATGGCAGACTTCAGGTAAGTGAAACATTAGTTCATGTCGTTTGAAAGTCAAAGCTTGATTACCACAGTATGTATACTGGAATATTTATTTGCCTCTGAGATAAAAACTTGAAATGAAAGGAGGGACAGATATATGTAACAATTGCAAGTCCAGATTTGAGTAATTAAAGTTAGAATGAGAGAAAAAAGATAATTGTAATAATGACTTACAGTTTATAAGATGTTTTTTATATAACATCCTCTTTAATGCAAAGAGCAAGAGAGTCTATGAAAAGTGGCAAGAGAAAGCATATAGAAACAGAAAAGAGATTGTGTTGGGCGGAGGTGGTCAAGGAAACACAGATAAGATTTAAGTTTAAAAGGAAGAACATATCAAGTAAAAGAGTAATGTGAACAAAACCTGAGGCAGGAAATCAAAACTGTGTATGGCAGAATGCATAGTACCGTTTACATAGGGTTTTATAGAGTGTATAAATAATAGAATTCTGCTGTTAAAAGAGATAACTTGTAAAATATAAGCCAGAAATATTTACCTCAGATTATTTATAGCCATGAATGCCTGACTAAAGAATTCCGTTGCTACTCTCTTGGTTAATGGTTTTCAAACTTTTATTTTGTTATTCTTGCTCTTTTTTATAGTTTTAAAGCTTCTTTTGAAAGAAAGTTTATGCAGAATTATAAACTATGGGAGAAGAAGAAAGGGAGGAAGGAACAGAGGGAGGGAGGTGGGGGAAGGAGAGAGAGAGAGAAAGAGAGAGTCCTGCCTTCTTAGCCACTCCTCAAGGGGCCCTACCTCACACTGATGTAACTCTAGGCTCCACAGAACAGTTTGAAAATCACTATTCTGGATAATCAAAAAGCTTTAATTTTTGTGTGTGTGAAGAAAATTTACTGTAATTAATAAAATGGAAACATAGATTTTTCTAAGACCAGTAAAGAAAGCAGAAATTCCCATTGGACTTCAAAGCTTCCTTTTCCATGGGTTAATCATACCTACTAATGGGTCAGTCACCAGAGAGCACCAGTTATCCAACAGCTGCTCTTTACAGCCACAGCAATGGCACACACTAATTCTGCCAATTTGATACTTAATTTTACTGAGGATGAGAGTATAATGCAAGAGAAATAAATACAAAGACTATTGAAAAATCTACATGTTTAGTCTTATAAGATGTGCTCTAATTTTCTTCAGGTTATGATTTATTACGAGGACCTCTTCCTTCCTGGCTCCCAGTCTTCCCACCTCCAAAAAATGGTGCCATCTGGACATCTGCTTCCCTCAAGGCACCAAGAGCTCCAAGAGACAGTGAAAGCTCCAGAGAATCAGGAAGTACGTTGCTCTACTGCGTACTTACCTTCTCAGTTTCCATTTCCATCTGATACCTGAGCACTGAGAATTAATTTCACAACTGCAGGAAACCGCAGCGTTTAACATTAGCTGTTCATAACTTCATCTCAGACTAAAAATCATCTCAGTATCATTCAACATGCCCCAAATTCATTCACACCAATGTACCTTTTTATCATATAGAGGTAAGCAGAAGACAAGGAAACAGTACTCCAGGAAAGATGCCAGAGTCCAGAGAAGTTAGAGCACTAACTGATGTTTTTGTAGCAGGAGTGGGAAGAAAAAGATAGGCAGGTTACATATCTGAGGAAGAATGGACATATTTAGTGACTGCTGAGACATGGGTAGAGAAGGTGAAAGAAGTAAACAGATGCTCAGACCGCCAACCCTGAAGGCTGGAAGAAAGGGATGACAACTCTACAAATGAGATATTCAGAAGGGTGAAAAAGTTTGCGTGAAAGTGAGTTTAGTTTTAAATATGTTGATGACTTTGAGGTGTTGGTGAGAAGTCCACAGAGATTTGTCTTTCAAAAAATGAAAAATATGGGATTAGATTTCTTAAAATAAGGCTGGGCTGAAGATTAGTTCCCTGAGGACTTCATTTCAGAAAAGGCATTGAATGACCTCTATCTGGATCCTCTAAATAAGAACTCTATGACTCATGGTTTCAATCCATTTATATTGCCTAATTCATAATTTTTCATATCTACTTTCCTTACTAAAACATTCAAATCATAGCTTTGAACATAGAAAGAATGAGTTTTAATTTAGTTCTTGGAAAGAACAAGGTGCACTGACCATTGAAGTCTATCTAAAAAGAGCTATAAGAACTGAGAAATTGCATGCTTTGGAGATACTAGAGAAAATTGATTTTTTACTTGCTAACGTGAAGTGCACATTTTTGCTGAAAATACCCATAGCCTTAGCAGCAGAGTGGTAGCAAATGGTTTACTCAGACTTCTAGCACTTTAGCATTCATCAAACCTAGACAGCAAATTTTGGGGAATTTCCTAGATCCTTGGCAATGCACTTCCCCATTTTAACCAGGTGTTTCTACTTCTCTCTCATTTGTGGATTCAGGATGCTTGACTCTTTAATATTAGATCTTGGAAATGATAGGGAACAAGTTGTCTCTGACATAGAAGGCTTTTATATTGGCATCCAGCTCCATTCATATCCTGGTACTTGTGATTTTTAGGCGTATTCTTGCCTGTACTTTGATGAAAATCTGAACACCGTAATCACTTATTTCTTGCTTGCTTATTGAGTTACTGATTTCTGTAATAGCCTTTGAGATATTAGATTCTTACAATAGTAGCTCCTTATGCTACATTCTTCACAATTTTGAAAAATGAAATTAAATAAAATTAGAGATTCTATTTTGGTTCTTCATACATCCATATGTACATTTTGGTTCTTCATACATCCATATGTGCATTCTGAACCCTTTACAGAGCCTTGAACAGGTTTCAGGTTCACACTGAGGAAGGTCTTGGAAATACCGTGGATTTGCTCTGGAGCAGTATTTCTTAAATTTCTGTGATAAAGGGTAGTTTTTATTTACTTTCCAATCTGTCACAGACTGAAACTTTTATATAATACCCTGTACACAAGACAAATCTACAGATCACATGCTTGAATGACATGGCAAAGTCAGGTTGCTACATATATTTCTAAAAATTGTTCTAAATTTCTAGTTATTCATTGTGAATCAGTAACAAGCTTAAAAAAATAAAACATTAGTTATTTGTTTTTGTGGACAATCCCAGTCCATGAGCCAACATTTCAGTTGCACTGCATTTAGAATATATGCAAATGTATTAAAGTTCCATCAATCTTAGAAGTGTTTTAAGGGTAAAAGTAAAAAAAAAAAAAAAAAAAAAAAAGTACACCCAAGATCCCTCAAAGCTGTATTTACCATATTATTAAATGTCATTGTTTAGTTATTCCTCTCTGTAACCTTAATCCCTAATATCTTTGAATAAAATAATAAACAATAATTATATCTTGCACTATTTACTGAATGCTTACTATACACCAGGGACCAAGATAAACAATTTAGAGATCTTATTGCATTTAATGTTCACATCAACCTTATGAGGTAAATAATTTATAGATGAAGACTTGAGGTATAGCAAAGTTAATTATCTTTTCAAAGTCACACAACTTCACCACTACAGAGTAAAACCAGCCAAAGCATTTGCATCCCCCCAAATAAAAATTAATTAGATTACAACCTTGTCTATTCTCCAGCTCTGAGAATATACTCTGGGTATTGGGTTGGATTCACAGTTCCCAATTATCCTGTAAAAATTATTATAGACACAAATTCCAACCTGTAGGTCATTATACCATGGTCCTCTACATACTGATTATGGGTAATAAGCTGTAATTGACTCCAGAACCCAAGCAAATGCACAGAACTACAGAAGATGCAAGGGTCATTTGTGCACATATTATTCATGAACATCCATGGAGCAAGGAAGAAACCAAAATAAGATTAATCTCACTTAGATTTATACACTTTCCCTTAGGTTGACAGAGGCAGATTATGAAATATTTTATGGTAGTCTTGAAATTTGACCATATATCCTCATCTCTCCAAAAATGTGCTGAATATGATTTCTCATTTTAATAGTTAATAAAGGGTGACACTCTTAATTTCATGAACTTCCCATTACAGGAAATATTCAATATAGTGTGAGTGGAGACTCTGTTTTTTGTTCTCCTTTACACATCTCTAATTATGAGACAAAACTCAGCAGTAGTTTGGACCCCTATAGCAAATAACAAAGTTTTATAGAGAAGTTAAATCCCTATGTTGTACACCCAAAACTAATGTAACATTGTATGTCAACTATACTCAAATAAAAACAAATAATAAAAAAAAAACAAGGTTTTAACAGTATAATGGAAACCATGAAAACATTTCATCCCTCAAATTCTGTCAGGGAATCCTGGGGAGATATTCACAACTAACAAAAAACGTGCATATTTGCCAAGGTCGGTTATTATTCTGTCTGTATTTTATTAGACTCACAAAATCGTATTTTAAACTAGTGGTGACACTAGTTGTCTAGTCTCCTGGAGACACTATAAAAACAAAGCATTTAAAAGCAGTAATGTGTCCAGATAACTCTGTAAGTTACTTTTGTGTTTGTTAAGGTTTTCACAGGGCAACTTTAAACTTAAAATTCACCCAGCCAACTATGTATATTTTAAATATTTTACAGGTAGGTGGCCTGTATTTATAATAGTTGGCAGACTTGCAGCTCACAATGGTGGGTGGTAGGTGCTATGCTGACATTTGCAATCATTCTCTGAGGTACTGGTTCAAGGACAAAGCATATCATGAGGACATGCAGTCAGCAGCTGGTAGTCATGGAAAAAAGATTTTATCTTGTATTGTGCCACTTCCTTCTGGTGTGTGGGTGAATTGGAAGGTGATGATGAATATGCAGTGGCCACTAACTGTCATCTAAATCCAGGTGTCAGGACAAGGTATAAGAGTGGAGGCAGATATGCTGATGTGTGCAATTGCATGTGCATTCATTATTATGATCATTAATAGAGACTCCTCCCTCCCCTCTGTCTTAGTGCCAAACCTCTCCTCATTCTTCTCCTCTGTGCCCATATTTTCTTTTTTAGTTTAGTATACTTGGCATCCTTTCTGGTGTGGGGCATCAGTACATTTAGATTTCCAACTACCTCTCATAAAAATGCAAATGATCTTTAAAAAGTTCTCTACATGTGTGTACATACACATGATCCGATTCACAACTTGAAAAGACTTAGGATCCTATTGTGATTATTTAAAAACACATCCACAGATTTTTTTGATGCTCTTATATTCAAAAAGAGAAGCATAATTCCCCTCTCCCTAAATGTAGGCCACATTTAGTGATTCACACTTAACAAATAGAAAGTGACAGAAAAGAGAATGTGTGATGTCCAAGATTAAGACATAAAAGACATCATGTTTTTCTCCTCACTCTCTGGGATTACTTTCCAGCTGCCACATCATGAAGACACTCAAGCAGCCCTATGGAGAGGCGCCCTAAGCAATAACCCTATGGCAACGTACTGAGCAAGGAGCTGAGGTGTCAGGCTAACAACCCTGTGGGTTACCATCTTGGAAGCAAATTTCCAGCACTTGTCCACCCTTCAGATGACAGCAGCCCTGGCCAACTATGTGAGATCTTTAGCTTGAATCACTTACGTAGGCCCCTCTTGGATTTTTAAAAAATTTTTTAAAAAACAGTAGACCCACAACATTACATTACTTTCAGGTGTACAACTTAATGATTTGACAGCTCTATACTTTATGTTATGTTCACCACAGTGCAGCTACCATCTGTCACCATACAACACTGTTACAGCACCGTTGACTACATTCTCTATGCTGTACCTTTTATCCCTGTGACTTGTTCATTCCATAACTGGAAGCCTGAACCTCCCTCTCCCTTTCACCCATCCCTCTTTTGATTTTTGACTCTCATAAAATGTTTCAGAAAATAAACATTTATTGTTTAAAATTTTTTTAAATGTTTATTCATATTTTGAGAGAGAGAGACACAGCACAAGCAGGGAAGGGGCAGAGAAAGAGGAAAACACAGAATTTGAAGCAGGGTTCAGGCTCTGAGCTGTTAGCACACAGCCTGATGCAGGACTCAAACCCACAAACCACGAGATCATGACCTGGGCCAAAGTCAGTTGCTTAACCGACTAAGCCACCCAGGCGCCCCAGAAGATTTGTTGTTTTAAACTGAGGTCATTAATTCTAAGGTAATTTGTCTTGCAGCAATAAGTAATAGGTATGCCCATGCTTCCTTATGTAATCTGGTTGGATAGTGTCTAACTCTATGTCATCCAGTGTGGCTAAGCCATTACAATCATTTTGACAAAACCACAAGGAAAGATGCAGAATTATGGCAAGGGCCCCCCGACACTAAAACATGCCTAACCACATGTCATAAGGTTCTGCCTGCAATGGCAATTTATTTTTGTAAATCACTCTACACTTAGTGGAATTCAATGCATAAATGTAAATACTAGGCAATGTGTCATTTGTTACTTTAGCTGTTGTGTCTTGAACATCTACTATATGCCAGTATATATTCTAGATACAGTTAATCCAAAGATACAAAAACTAACATAATTGATCCCTTGCTAAAAAGATTATTTAGTTAAGGGATATATAAACCTGCACAGTATTTCTTTTTAAAAAATTTTTTTTGATGTTTATTTATTTTTAATAGAACACAAGTGGCAGGGGAGGAGAAAACAGAGAAGGAGACACAGAATCTAAAGCAGGTTACAGGCTCTGAGCTGTCAGCACAGAGCCTGACGTGGGGCTCGAACTCACAAGTCGTGAGAACATGACCTGGGACAAAGTCAGTCGCCCAACCAACTGAGCCACCCAGGTGCCCCATCCTACACAATATTTCTATTTGGAAAATGTAAAATACACCTACTGTAGAATGTATAGTAGCTCCTTAAATGGAAAACAATTGAAAGATTCAATCAAAAATTGAATCTCCTTGCCTGTTCCTCTCTCCTCCTCTCTCTGTGCACGTATGTGTGCGTGCGTGCGTGTGTGTGTGTCTGCATGTGTGTATATATAGAGAATCATTTGTGTTCAGGAATCATCTACTCGTTTTGTCATTTCCTATTTCCTGGGGATATAATATTAGTATGGCTTCAATGCAGAAACAAGAACGATAAAGCAAAATGAGCAAGATACTAGAGGTCATATACCTCAGCTATTCTCTAAATCTGCCCTTGACGAGTTATATGTCTTTGGGAGAGTCACAGTGTTTCTGGAAAACCTTTACACAGTAATGCTGTGGTGTGTGTGTGTCTCTCTCTCACTCCCTCAAATTATTCTTGCTGAGTAAACAAGGGCACCATTATTCATAATTCCCAGTAGTGCTCTGTTTCAAGGGCTTTTTGTTTGTTTAAAAGTAAGGTGCAGTTGTTCATAAATCTATGTTTTAAAGTACTTCTCTAGCTTGTCTCTGGTGGTCATAGTGCCTCCATCTTTTCTTTTTATATTGACTTGTGCAATTACTCCCTCTTCTTTTCTCCAATCTTAGTAAGAATCGCATGGGGTGGAAAAGTTAACTGATATGTGCACATACGCCATCCTCCATGACCTTACCTAATGCCACAAGAAAAATGTCGACAGTAGTCATAAACTGGATTTCTGATTTTTAGTTTTCCATCTTTAAAATGGGGTCATGTCCTCCATGAGTCAATCAACCACTACTAAGATTAAATATTCAGTGTAAATTGTCCTTACTCCTTTAAAATTTTTTTTTTAAATGTTTACTTATTTTTGAGACAGAGAGAGACAGAGCATGAACAGGGGAGGGGCAGAGAGAGGGAGACACAGAATCCGAAACAGGCTCTAGGCTCTGAGCTGTCAGCACAGAGCCCAACGTGGGGCTTGAACTCACGTACTGCGAGATCATGACCTGATCCGAAGTTGGATGCTTAACCGACTGAGCTACCCAGGCGCCCCCAAATTGTCCCTATTCCTAATACTGTGCTGTGATATTATGGAAAAATCTACCCATGGGTCTGTGAAATTATGTCTTTATATGTGAAATATGAGTAGTGCTACTGGCGTCCATCATTTTAATAGATGTGTTCCTGAAAACTTCTTATAAATTTGCATATCATGTTTACTATTTACCCATATTTATACATATTTTTGTATAATTACTGTAATTTTTTGCATTATTTTCTCACATCATTTTATATCATATTTCTTCATAGTCCATGAAGCAAATGACACCTCTCAATCTAGCAACACAATTCTCAAGAATAAAAAAATCAAGGCTTAAAATACAATAAGGCACACAGGTTGCAAAGGAGGAACCATAAAGCTTATAAGCAGAAAAACAAAAAAAAAATTACTGTCATATGTTTTCTGTATAAGAAAAACTAACAGAGTCTCAAGAGAATACTCCAATGCAGATAATTATATGCATGGTAGTTAAGAAAGGGAATAAGAGACACCAGGCTAAAGTTATTGTTCTATTCTATTGGGCAGAAAGAGACTGAGGGAGTAGTCAGGTCACAATGGGCAGGAATCAACAAGTTTGTAAATTACTCCTGAATGCCTCACATGCTCGCCTCTGACAACAAATGACAAATACTCACTGCTGAGTTACTTTTTAACTGTGGAGAAATAATTCATTTGTTTGACATTGCTCTCCCACAAAGGGGGGGCTTCTGCTGTTTCACCTTTGCAATTTAAACATTTATAGTAAAATTAAATTCTATTACTTATTGTGGCTGTGTACCAACTTAAACTGCCATTAATCACAAAGGCAGAAAATACAAAGGAGTGATTTCAATGCTGTGTCTTTTAGGGATTGAAAAGGAGCAGGAAATCAAATGCACAACTGGAAAGAATAGGGACTAGACAATGGCAGAAACAGAAGAACCATGCATTTTGGGACCTTTTATGTTAAAAGTTTTAATAAATTACCCTGTAATTCAGAGCACACGTATTGAATTTGTAATATGTTATTTTGGGTAACAAATACAGAACTTGATTAAGTAAATGCCGTGTTACTTCTACAGCTGGCACTACTGTGGACAAAAGTTTTTTTTTTTTTTTAAACTTAATAAGGAAAGTGTTTCACCTGTACTTGTTACCAAGAATTTATGTTCTTATTTACAGTTTTCACTTTATCTTGTGATCTGAGTTGGTAACATTGAAATGGAGAAATCCTTGGCTTAGAAGCATCCTGGATTCTTAGAGACCTGGGTCTACCACCTGCTCTCTATGTGTTATGTGTACTCTCTG
>NW_024412452.1:6147605-6219403 GCF_014898765.1 Herpailurus yagouaroundi
AGACCTGGGTCTACCACCTGCTCTCTATGTGTTATGTGTACTCTCTGTGGCACTTTTTAAAAATATCCATAGATTCTTTTCATTCCTCCTATCAAGAAAAAGGATTTAGGGGCACCTGGGTGGCTCAGTGGGTTAAGCATCTGACTCTGGATTTCAGCTCAGGTCATGATCTCATGGTTTGTGAGTTCAAGCCTTGCATTGGGCTCTGTGCTTGACAGAGTGAAGCCTGCTTGAGATCCTTTCTCTCTCCCTGCCCCTCCTGCATTCTCTCTCTCTCTCAAAATAAATAAACTTAAAAAATAAAGGAGAGGGATTTATATCCACTCCCTTGAAAACGGTCAAGGCTTTGGGATGGTTTTGAGCAGCAGAGAAAAGCAATGCAGTTTCTTTATTGTTCTGCTTAAAAACTCACTCTTGAAGGGTTTAGCTGTCTTGTAGGAGTTTGACTGCACTGTTATGCTGACATATTGTGGGGAAGCCCAAGTCTTCGCCTTAAGAGACAACACTTAAGAATCACAGGTAAAGAGTCTAAGACTTCACAAGAAGAGAGAGGTTCCTGGAGAGTCCTACTGGGCTATTATACCATAGTTCTAGATCTAGCCATGTGTTAGCTGCAACTGGATGAGAGAACCATGCTATAACTCCCCAACTGAGTGTTCTCTGAATTTCTGAATTACAGAATTCAACAGAGAGAATAAAGTAACTATTATTTTTTTAAGCCACTAACTTTTGAAGAGATTTGTTAGGTAGGATTCTCTGGACCTCAGTAAAACAAAGACAGTTGCTGTATCGCAGGGAAGACAAGAGGTGCAGATATATGTATATCATCTGACACAGAGCAGGCATTCAGTAAATTAGAGTAATTATACTACCAAAATTTTATACTTTATATAAATCCTTTATACTTTATATACTTTATACTTTATATAAAGGCTTGATAAATAGAGGAAAACTTTCTGTCAAAATTCCATCTTCCTAGAGTAACAGGCATGAAATTCTCTACAACTGAGTTGCCCAAATTGAATTTGATTTGCTTAAATCCAGTTCAGTCCGTCTCAAACTATACATAAATGCCTGGATTGGGAAAGTAGTCCAGTGTCAGTCAATCTGGGCTTTCTTCCCATCTTGGATATTCCCAGAACTACAGAGAAAGTACCTTGTTCTGAAAGGAGTTTCACTCTTGATCAGGAAAGGCCCTGGGTATCATTGCTTTGTTCCTGGATGTTGTATCCCTCCTTGTGTTTCCCCACCCCTGTCTAACAGAGCTACCCAAGGCAGAATTTTGCAAGGCTCATTTATAGTGGTCCTTCCCATTCTCTGTGGGTCCTCCTTCCCCAGTGATTGCATTGAAGTAGGAATCTTTGTTGAACCTATCATTTTAGTTCCCTTCTCCACAGTGGCAGCACAGTTATTTTTTCATACCCAATGCACCAAATATTCACACTAATCTATGCTCCCATATAATATCCTCTAAGGAGAATCAGCTGGGAGAACTATGGTTAACTATAGTCAGGCATCAGAATGCAGAACAATGAAAGAGCCCCTTTCTAATGGAAACAATTCTAGTACCATTCTAGGGCTTTTGGTATAATACAATTTCACTTAATATTTAATAATAAGCGTTTCATGTTTTTACATTGATTTCCTAAGTACAATTTATTCCACTCTTGCATTAAAAAAATAATTTTCCTATTGTTTTATTTATTGGTTTTTATATATTAAAATATAATTATAACCCCTGGACTATTCTACAGTACTTTGTTTGCATATTTTGTTGAAAAAAAGCAAAAGTAAAATGACTGATATTCTTTGATTTTGATCAAATTACCTAGCATTTAATAACAGCTACTATTCTTCATTTTATATGCAAACATGTGTTTATAGGTCTAAGTACATCTTATGTATATGTATACATGTAGGTACATAAGATATATGTATGTGTATGAATACAAATTTGGCATGGTATATGCTACTGACATTGTGCTAATTACAATGAATGACCTCAAAATATCTAACTTTTCTAGTGAATTTAAAACAATAGGAAATAATGCTATTTTTTATTAATTGGTTGTTCAATTCCTCGGCCAAATTAATTTGGATTTCAACCTTGTGCCATGCCACAGTTTTACTACTAAACAGCTATTAACAATGGCTTAAAAAATCTTCCACAGATTTATGAATTCATCATTACAAAATAATTCCATGTCATTAACAACTTAAAGGCAAAGTTTATCATTTCCCCAAAGCAATACAAAAATTTAAGACCTAGTTATGATTTGTTGATTGCTAGACAATTTATTCTATTTTCTGTGTTAGACTCAGGGGAAAGATATGGAAACAATTCCTATTTACTGTTATTATTCAGGTTGATATATGTTTATTTAGTGTGGTCCATGAAAAAAGAAGAGATCATAAAATGGACAATTCTGTTCTCAGAGTCCCTTTGGAAATCAAGCATTCATAGAAAATAACATTCCTACACTTAAGGAAAAGATGTCTTTCTTATTTTCCTCAAGTTTCACATTATGCACAAAACACTTGCTTAGAGTTATAGAATTTATGGGACTGTTGCCTTAAAATTCTGCCCTGACAATAACGGCTTGGAAATCATTCTGTCTGCTGCTCCCCTCAATGCAGCACACATAGCCAGTCTCCGTTTGTATTTATCGTGGTTTTCAAGCATTGGTTCCCAGTAAGAATAAAAGGAGAAAAGAATAATGAGATGTTGGTCACACAGACTTCTTTTGCCAACACATTATGTTTGAGTATAATATTGTGTGGAGCCTTTCTTCTCATACTGTTAAGTTCTTTAGTCACGTAGGATCCTAGGGATTCGGCATCCTTTGAGTTTCTGATTTTTAAAATAATATCTGTGATTTCTTTTTGTCTGTTCCCCTGGATAATGCCCACATTTTTCACTCATATGAATAGAGACCTAGAAGTAACTGTGGCTGTTCTGTGGAATCATGGAATCATGGAGATGGTATAGTACAGTTTCTTATTTTACCAGGAGGCAGAAAAATAGTAACTTGCTCAAAGGCAAATGGCTACTGGAACCTGAGCTGAATTTTACATTTCAAAGTTATGTCCACCGTAAAATACTACATTTCCCACATTGGTAAAAAATAGGAAGGCTGTCACATATTTGGTAAAAGTAAATTTAAAAATATTCTTACACATTTGAAGTGTTTTTCAGATCTTGTGTAACAACATAAGAAACTGAAGAATTAACATGTGCGGAGATTGGTTGTAGCTCTAGTAACTGGAATGAAGAAATGGCCATGGGAGGGACACAAGTCAACTTTCTCAGGTTGTATGTAATCTCCCGAAAAATGCTTTTATTTGCTAGGTTTTGATATCAAGGTTAATATAGCTTGTAAAATAAATGGAGATGTTTCTTCTCCACTCTTTGCAGTAAAACACATTAAGAGCTATAGATAGTATCTGTTTCCTGATGTTATACTAATACTTACTTAAAAATCTTCTGAACAGACCCATCACTCTTAAGTTGGTTTATTGCTAATTGCTAGAAATATTTGTCATTAGAACTTTTAAAATAAATTTTGAGTTAATTTTAGACATACATTTTATCAAAATTTTAAATGTTAGCATAAATCCATTTAATTTCTTTGGCTTATTAATTTCTTTGGTTTATTCATATTTTTCCCTTGCTCTCATAATCAGCTGCACTAGGTTATACATTTTAAAAAATTCTATTTTATTAGCTTTATGTTGTGATGCCAGCTCTTTGCTTTCTGTATGCTTCACTTTTCTGTTTTAAAAATAATTTCTGCTTTTTTCTTTATTAACTTTTTCTCCCTTGCCTTAACTCATTTTGTTTGTAATTTCCTAGCCTGTTTATTTTAATATTTATTGAGTTTGCATTCTTTGTAACAATGAAAACATTTAAAACTATGAATTATATCATGTGTAATTTTTAAAAATTTGTCCAAAGATTACATAAATGCACACTCATATGCTACATCATAGATGAATACATATTAATGCAGATATATGTTCTCAATATATGTTCAATGATGAGTAGCTTACAGAATTAAATTGCAGTTGTACAATTTGTATAGCTGGGTTATATTTGCATGCTTTTTAAGCTTAACTTTTAATTTTTAATTTTTCTATATTTAGTGTGAATTGTTCTTGTATTAAGAAATATAATGGCACTTCCTGTGGGATTTTAGTTCCAGGAGGAAATAAGCTACATTTCTTTTCTCAACATCATGTACTCTATTGGTAGCATTATGCTAACCACATAGCTGTTCCTCAAGTATCTGAAGCATCAAATTGAATTCACATACTTTTAAATACCCAATACCCAAGGCTATTCATGTTTCTCAGAGATAGGACTCTGTATCTTTGGACATTATTGATAATGCTAACTTGGCATAATCTTACTCATTTTCCTTCTAGACTCATTAATATTAGCCTACATTGGAGTTCAGAAATCCTGGCCACATGACCAAGGATGACTTTACACTGTAAGCCTAGGAATACACTCAATACATTTCCTAACAGATCTCTAAAACAGTCTTCTGGCAAACAAACTCCCTTCCATTGGTCAACTGTGAGAAAATTACACTGAGATAACATGGAAGTTGAGACTGCTACAGGGATTGACAGAAATTGTGGAAATTTTGAAAGCCTCTGAGAACTGTGAGCAAGCATGGACCCGAAGAGATGCTGCCATTTCCAGCAGGGAAATTGCTACCATTTTGATATGTCAAAAATGGGGGCTAATACCTCTATCCTCTATCATTATTGGAAGCTGCTGTTCCTGAAGTTACTATATTGGATTTTCAACCACAGTTTTATTATCCTACCTCACCCTTGCCAGAGCTGCCAGAGGTTTCCAAAGCCAAGCTACTGCTGATTTTTCAACACATAGGCTAAGTTCTCCAAAGTATGACTTTGCAGTATTTCAGCAGAGTCTATTGGGATTTAATACAAATCACCATCTCTGTCACTGATCAAAAGTCACTTTCTGTCATTCACTGCATGGACTTCCTGGATCGCTGTTCGTTTTTTTTTTGTTTGTTTGTTTGTTTGTTTGTTTGTTTTATTTTTGAGAGAGAGAGCGTGCGAGTGAAAGAGAGCACGAACAGGGGAGGGGCAGAGAGAGACAGAGAGGAGGACACAGAATCCGAAGCAGCTCCAGGCTCTGAGCTGTCAGCACAGAGCCCAACGCGTGTCTCAAACTCATGAGCCATGAGATCATGACCTAACTGAAGTTGGATGCTTAACTTACTGAGCCATCCAGGTGCCCCAATGTTGGTATTCCTAAATGTTTGTTCCTTTCCTATCTCCACTCAAAGGTGTCTAACACCCACCAACACAACAAGATTGTGGTGGCCTGACATCTCCTCAGGCTGTTTTGCTGATTGAGGATGAGGTATGCATATTTGTCCTTGCACACATTAATTCTTCAATATTCTTCAGTTTTGTCTCTATATTTAATTCATTTTCTGAATTGAATGTCTATTATATACCTGATTCTTTGTTAGACTGTGGGGTTGGAAAAGAGGACAAGCACGATTCCTGCCATGTTACAGTGGTAAATGTAGGGAGAAAAGAAGTACGCAAAGTGATAGGAACACATAAAAGGGGAAATTCAAAAAATTATGACTCTCTAGACCAGACATCTAGTTGGCATACTGAGAATATATGCCCAAGTATGATGAAAGAAACCTTATTATTGCTGGAAAACAGGAAAATATGCCATCTTACAAAGAAGGTTAAAAATTGAATAATGACTGAACAACAGAAAATAGGATAAAATTAGTAGATGCATCAAAGCAAAGCAAACACAAGCTCAAGAGGGTTGATAGAAGTAGCTGTTGGGTACCAAGTAAAAGGCCATTTATATGAATTAAGTTATTAAATCCTCAGTGAGGTAGATAAAAAATTTTTCATTCTAGTTTTACAGATGATGAAACTGGATCCCAGAGAGTTGATGTAACTTGCCTAAATTCAGACAGCTAAAAGTGGAGAAGATGCGCTATGGCACTCAGGGGTTCGGCTCACAGCCCATGTCCCTAACCATGGCATTTTACGGAGTCCTGAGGTAAAATTTAAGCAGAAACCTAACCAATTATCTTGCATGGAAAAGCACAAATATGAAAATCAACGGATATAAAGAGCTGGAATATTTCCCCAACTTCTGCTTTGCCAATTGAGTAGGTATTCATGCTAGTCAGAAGATCAAACGCTGGAAGAGATGGATGGCTATTTTTCTTTTCTTTTTTCTTTTTCCAGATTAAGAAGAGGCTTGATTGTTTTAGCCCATATCATTTAGTTTTAAGTCCACAAAATTGAAATAATAGCAATAATATTTTAATGTTTGTAAACATTTTAGTGTAGTCAATTTATAGCTTTTATTACAATAAATGCCAATATCACCCAGAAATTAATTATAATAATTATTGTTACAGTGTTAATTAAAATGTTACAGGTATGAAAAAAGGTAGAGGAGGCCATTTAAGGAAGGGCCAATCATCACCATTTCCAGACTAGTTCATAGGAAGAGGAGATGCCACTCTCAAAGGATGAATTGTTCTATGATACCTTTAGTGAGTAGTCACAATGTTTCTGTGTCTCAAGTAAAGTATGCTCTATTCCATTGTACCACCTTTGTGTCCTATGTGGTGCTGGGGATACTGTAACTGTATTAAAAAATGTGAAAAATGAATAAATTAATTATAGTGTATATTTACTTAAACTAAAAATAAGGAGAGACTAGAAAGCAGACTTCATGGTTTCTATTTTGATGTCTCTCTTTAGTTTCTTAAATAAAAGATGAAATATAGTACTTTTTTTTCTTTTTTATTATCAAAAAATATTTTTTAACATTTATTTATTATTGAGAGACAGAGGGAGACAGAGCATGAGCATGGGAGGGGCAGAGACAGAGAGGGAGACACAGAATCCAAAGCAGGCTCCAGGCTCAGAGCTGTCAACACAGAGCCCAATGCGGGGCTGGAACCCACAAACCACGAGATCGTGACCTGAGTGGAGGTCGGATGCCCAAGTGACTGAGCGACCCAGGTGTCCATTCCTTTTTTCTTTTTAAAGTCACCTTTACCATCACTAAATGAGTGAGACTTTTAAATTATTAGTGAATCTTCTGTGCTACTTATTTAAACTTCTTTCAAGTTGTTGAAATTTACTAGTAATAATCATTAAAGACATTGAATCTTTTGAGGAGCTCAAAGATTCAAGGCTTTGATATCTATATGTATGTGTAGGTACACACACACTCAAACTTGTTTCTTCTTGACATTTTCAAATGTCTTTTGATATATTAAATACTATTATGCAAGTATAAGCAACCTTCTTCTTTTTCTAGAAATATACTTTAGAGAGCCTGAATGAAAATTTTTGGTTGAAAATGCTTGGAATGAGGCAACTATAATTAAGGTAGTTTGATACGAGCAGGAAGTATGCCAGATATTTCTTTTCTATTATTCTAATGTTCTATTTTTAAAATTTACAAATTTGTTTCCTTTGCCAAAGAGATGGGAAACATACATTTTAAGAAGAAAACATGCAGACTATTACCAGTGAATTAATTTTGTTTCCTCAAACATTGTGAAGACAGTGTGATCCAATTTAAGCAACCTGAAGGAAAAACAGGTGGTATTCAGTTTTTCAAATCCTTGAGGATTGCATATATAGACTGAAATTTTTGAAATACTATCTGAATAGTGATTAAATCATTGCTCTGTTTATACGTGGAGTTTTTATCTTTAATAGATATTCTACCATATTAAGATATTTCAGAAATCATTTTTATTTCCACAGCTTCTATAGAGACTATCACTTTTCTGTGACATATTAAAAGCAAATCAAAGACATATTATTTTAATATGATTTACCTTTGATTGAGGGAGTAAATATATTAAGCTCACTATTTTATGATCAGGAACTAAAGTATTTATGCAAGTAACTAACAAATATGACTCTTCATCTTAGGATTTATCGCAAAGGCTGTCAGTCCAAAGTCCCTTTCCCCCACTTAGTGATGGCCCATTACCTACTAGTAGAGCTGCCTGTAAAATGGAGGAGGGTGATACTTGTTAGGGGTCTATATTCTTTAAAACAGTTCATGTACAGCGAACAAATGTACTTCTGTTAGGATAGAAACCCGTACAGGCATCTGGAGTAAGCCAAGGGAACAAGATTAATTGTAGAAAAACAATGATCACTTACACTTTTTGGAAAATAAAACATTGCAAAAAGCTGTGTTTAGTGCCAGTTGTTTTTTTTTTTTTTTAAGAAAATAATCTATATTTTAGACTTGGAGTCTCCTTGGAGTCTTAGCTCAGAAAGCGTCAGGTATCATGAGTGGTCTTCTGGTCTACTCAATTCAGATTTGGTGTATGTTGAATTCTTTGCCACCCACAGCCTAGCTCTCCAACAGGCACAATCACGGAAGGACTCTTCCTACTTATTCCTCAATGCACCACTTGATTGGGTCGAAATGACCACCGTTACCAATTTAAACATGCTGACCTCATTCCTCCTCCTCCCCACCAAACATTTTGGTACAAAGACTGTGAACAGAATCCTATCGTTTATCTGCTCCCTGCAATAAGTGGGAGGTATTTATCCTTGGCAGAGTCTGTGGGTGGAGCCTTGCCTTAATTCTGACTGTAATAATGAGGTAGTGTCCCTCCCACTCCTCATCTCACAGTGGCCATGGAGACTGCATGATGAATCCCTAACAACCATCCCTACCCTGCACAAACAAGAGCAGAGATCTCCTCCCCTGCCACCTACTCACTTTTTCAGAGATCGTATGGGTGGAGCCCTGTCCTCTGGGTAGCAGACAAGTAGGGTGGACTAGATTAGCACTACAAAAGTTTTGTTCAAACTGACAATGGAACCATGGCGTACAAAAACTGGCCAGGAAATGCAGTTTGATCATAAATAGGTTGGCTACCGTCTAAAGTAGAATATACAAATAGGAACAAAATTTCAAAATATAATTGCCAAAGCACGTAAGATAAAATTATTTGTCAAACCCCAAACCAGGAAAATCTTAAGTTGAATGAGAAAAGTTAATTAACAGACACCAACACTGAGAATAGCACATATGTTGAAACTTGGAACATGAAGAGTGAGGAGGAGGAGTAAAAAGGGTAAATGTATTGGTAAATAGAAGACTTTTCTTCTCCTCCCAAGTTTTTAAAATTATGCTTGACAGTTAAGAACAATAATCATAAAGCTGTCCGATGTGGTTCTCAATGCAGGTAGACAACCATGTTTTAAAAAACATAGTAAAGGGAGGTGGTTAAGTGACCTAAATTCTAAGATCTAAGCTACATCTTACTCGAGGCGCAAAATACTCAAACTTCTAGGTGCTTTCCTTTTGTTGTCATCACTCACCATGTTTGTTCCCTATAGGCTTTTTTTTTTTTCAGTAAAGTTTCTTTAACTACTCATTGGTCAATATTTCTTAATTGTCTTTAATTGATTCTAAAGTTTGTTTTTATGGGAAGATTTCTTATAAAGCCACCATTAACCTGAGTACTGCTTCTTTTTTCTTTATATGCATTATATTTCTACAGAAAAGTAAACAAACATTATTTTGGTGATTCAGAAATCTGAATTACTTTGATAAAATTTAAGCATATATCCATATCTTAAATTTCAGGATTTTTTTATAGTACTCTTTAAACTAGAAGTCATCTTTCTTCTATAGTAATTGTATAATGGATTAAATCCAATCCTTCTAAAATTAATTGAGAATCACTACTTTAGAGATTTAAATTGAAAAATATGTTCTAACTTTCTAAAAAAAAGGAGTTGGCAGCTAATGTGTATGTGCATCTCCCCTTAAAACTGCTTTCTTGATATTTGCATATTTTTCCTAGAGGAGAAGTAGCTGTGAAGAAACCACAAATTCTCCATATAAGCTAAGGAAGGTTCTGGTTTGGAAATGGCTCAGTATTATTCTGTTAAGAGAACATTTTCATAGTACATATCAGCAAATTATAGAATTCAATAACAACCTGATAACCACAATAGTGGGAAAAGACACCCAAAGACTTGGATTAGAATTAGAATGTCTAGATGAACATAAAAACCATCTGTAAATTAGAGATATATTTGGGGCAAATGAATCAAATATGCTATTGCTAAAGATAAAGTAATTACAGTTCATATCCTACCAAAACAAAATTGATTTAATTCAAAATTAGGAAAGAAAAACATAATCGTTTTGAGCAAACAAACCATTAAAACTTAAATAACACATGTGTGTAATTATTTTAAGTCTTTGGTAGCCATGCCCAAAGAACCCCTGAATTTCATTTTAGTTGGTAAGTGTGAGAATTCACACAGGTAAGGAAATTGCCAATTACCAACTGTCTGATTCACTTTCTGTAAAAGAGAAACCTTTGTATATTATGCAAACCCAATCATAGAGCAGTTTCCTAATAAATCCACAGTGGACAAGTAAAAACATAACTGAATCAATAAATACATGAATAAAAGTCCTGAAGCCTTCAATTCAACGGAGCAGAGCACCCTTGCAAGACAGAACCTCAGTATCCATGTTCTTTTACTATTTTCTTTATGAAAACAAGCCAATAAAAGAAAAAGAAATGTATTTAATTTTTATTAAAACAACAAAAAACAAATGCACACCAAACAAAAAGAACAAAACCACCAACAAGAAGCCACCCTGTGATATGAAGCAGTTTAGAAAAACATAGTTAATAATAACTTTTATTTATTTCTTTACTTTCCACAGGGTAGCTGGTCAAATAAGGAATTAATTAAACTCAACTGGTTCATACTCCATTAAAACATTCCACTAATTTAAAAGTAACACCTATAAGTTGTGGATTATACATTTGAATTTGCTTTGTGCTTTTTTAGTCATTTTTCCCCATTTGGAGTATGCAGCTGGATTATATATGAAGACCATTTCCCTAATACTTAAATGTTTGTATTTACTTTGTATATATTTTTGCAAATATGAGTTTTAGTGATCACAGAATAAAGTTTTACACAAAAAATAAAAATATCCTTGTTGGGCATTCGTGATATTTAAAACTGACACTTTCAGAAAATTTCTGTGAATATCCTTTATATAAGTGTTTCAGAATTTTTGCCAAGTGTATACACCTGTGTCACCATCACCCAAATGAAGAAACACATGCTACCAGTATCACAAGTAACCACTGTTCTCCCTTATTACTACATCCTTCTTTGTCAATAGGAAGCACTGTTCCAATTTCTGCCACCACAGAATAATTTTGCCTATTTTTGTATTTATTTAAATGGAATTACTTTGTGTCTAGATCCTTGGGTTCGATCCTATGTTTGGGATTCAGCCATATTGTCGTCGCCTATAGCAACAATTTTGTTTCTGCTGCTTGTAAAGTGTTACATATACAACATAGGAGCATACTTACTATCGGAGGAGGTCGTGGAGAGGACCCGACCGCCGGCTGACCCTGTGAATCAGACTCTGGCCGAGGGAGGCTCCTCACCGCCTGCCCTGTCCTTGGACTGTACCCTTCCGACTACCGTTCCCGCCCCGGAGCCCTTTCACAGACCAAGCCTTAAAATAGTAATGTGTTGTTGAGACCGACCACCTGGACTCCCGGCTGACCGGAAGCTGGACCCCGGCAACTTAGAGGTTCCTCATTCTCTTCCCTCAGCTTGGAAAGTACGTTCCGCCCTGGGTTCCCACCGCCGGAGCCGTTTTTAAGAACACAGGCGTGAGGGAGCAATGTGACTTTGAGACTATCTGCACTACTTAAGCCCATCTTAATTAAGGCCTTTAGATAAACTTCTGGGATTCTGGTGGGCGAATGCGGAGCCCTCCTCGACTTGCAGCCACCCAAGACAAGCCCCACTGTAAGTTCCTTTCCTTTTGAAGCCTGCCACCTCCCCGTCTGGAGGGGCCTGCTTCCTTCTTCAGCTTGTCCTTGCCCTCTGTGTACACAGCCAGTTTTGAATTTTACCCGGGAAGCTCCTGGGACTGTGAAACATCCCATACATATATAATGTATTTTTCTATTTTGTTAGCGTACGTTTTGGTTGTTTAGGAACAGA
Organism: Herpailurus yagouaroundi; assembly: GCF_014898765.1. Lineage (NCBI taxonomy): Eukaryota > Metazoa > Chordata > Mammalia > Carnivora > Felidae > Herpailurus > Herpailurus yagouaroundi. The sequence goes on from NW_024412452.1 coordinate 6,159,687, forward strand.
ATTGCTTGGCCGTAAGACCAAAGCATACTAGGCTTTAATATAAATTGCCAAAGGATTTTGCAAAGTGGTGAAATCAATTTATATTGCCACCCACAGTGCTTATTTCGTTTGGGTCATTTCCTTGCCAGTACTTTGTGTTATCTTTTTCTTTGTTTGATTTTTATTTATTTTTTAAAGTTTATTTATTTATTTTGAGAGAGAGAGGAGAGAGAGAGCACTAGCAGGGGAGGGGCAGAGAGAGAGAGAGAGAGGATCCCAAGCAAGCTTTGCCCTATCAGCGGGGAGCCAGTCATGGGGCTCAATTCACTGAAAGGCAAGATCAAGACCTGAGCCTAAACCAAGAGTCTTAACCGAGCATCCAGGCGCCCCTGTATTTTATTTAAATCAGAGCCATTGTATTGCATGTACAGTGTTATATCATGGTGGTTTTAATTTAAAATTCCTTGTGATTTGATGTTGAACATTTTTAATGTATATATTTAATATAGAATATATTATTTAACATATTTGAATATGTGATTTTGTAAAATGACTGTCCCAGTCTTTGCATATTTTCGTACTGGATTTTTTGATTTTTTAATTTTTTAATTTATTGAAGTTTTAAATATAACATGCTTATGAATGCCTTGTCAGATACATATATTGTCCATATCTTCTTGCAATCTCTCTTACCCTTTCATTCATTCAATGTTATCTTCATTTTAATGACGTCCAAAGCACCATTGAAAAAAAAAAACCTATATTTTGAAAGAACTGTAGAATGAAGAGAGCCGGCAGATGCCAGATGATACAGATTAATGTCAGTAATAAGGCATATTAGCATCAGGTACCCCTAATGTGACTCACTGAATGGTAAACATCCTCTGGTGTTTTTGAGAAAAATGTATTATACAAGTTCATTAGGAGAAAACATCAAATGAACTCAAATTGAGGGGCATTATGCAAAGTAATTTATCAATATTCTTCCAAAGTGTCAAAATCATGAAAGAAAAACAAAGTGAAAAGCTGTTTAGGCTCACTTCATGATATAATTAGTACTTTTCCATTTGTATTTAACAACTATTTTGGAGGAGATATTTTAAGATGATACAAACATGCTGTGCTTTCACTCATCATTTTAGCATCTGTTACTAGATCTTGCCTGTAGAAATTGTTATCGTGGTCGTCTAAGGAGAGTTTGTATTTCCCTGATTTCTTCTACATTTGTCATTTATTTGTGATTACTTCCATTTGAGACTCTCGTTAAAAATTATATGTCCTTCTTAACCTCATGAATATATTGCCTTTTGTTATCCTCAATAAACTCGATTGTCTGATCTTTCATATTTAGACTACCAGCAAAATGTTTACCTGTTTTGTATGGTGTGAGGTAGGAGTCAGAATCATTTTTTTTTTCCATATGGAAATTCAATGACCCAAGACTTTATTTGGAAGCATTTCCCCCTGATATGGAAGTGCCAACTTTGTCATAAATTCAGTATAAATGTATGTGCAGGCTTATTTCCGTTCTCTGTTTTCTATTTATATATTGGTATTGAGGTTTTTAACATCTTTCATTATATTGTTTGCTCTGTAATGATTTTTGATGCTATTGAAAATGGGGGGCGCCTGGGTGGCGCAGTCGGTTAAGCGTCCGACTTCAGCCAGGTCGCGATCTCGCGGTCCGTGAGTTCCAGCCCCGCGTCGGCTCTGGGCTGATGGCTCAGAGCCTGGAGCCTGTTTCCGATTCTGTGTCTCCCTCTCTCTCTGCCCCTCCCCCATTCATGCTCTGTCTCTCTCTGTCTCAAAAATAAATAAAAAAACGTTAAAAAAAAAAAAGAAAATGGTATCATTGTTATGATTTTGCATTCTAATTATTTGTTGCTGGTATGCAGTAACAAATTTTTATTTTTATTTTATTTTTATTTTTTTCATGGTATGCTTTCTTTTTTTTTTAATTTAAAAAAAAATTTTTTTAGTTTTTCAATTTATGAAATTTATTGTCAAATTGGTTTCCATACAACACCCAGTGCTCATCCCAAAAGGGGCCCTCCTCAATAGCCACCACCCATCCCCCATCAACCCTCAGTTTGTTCTCAGTTTTTAGGAGTCTCTTATGCTTTGGCTCTCTCCCACTCTAACTGCAGTAACAAATTTTTAAACCATACTGACCTTAAATCTAGCAATCTTCCTAATTCAATTTTAATAGGTTTCCTGTAGATTCTTCTACATTTTCTTCTTTTGTTTCCTTTATATAATTATTATACATTTTATTTTTTCTTTCAGTATTGTTGTGTTAGAAATTCTAGTAATATATGACTAGAATTAGTGATATGAAATTTTCCTCATTCCAATTTTGAGAGGAAAGTTTTCGTTCACTACTAAGTATGTTGTTTTCTGCAAAGATTTGGTTTTTGTAACTATATAACTTCTACAGCTTAAGTAATATGTCTTCTTTCCTTGTTTGCTAAGAGTTTTTTTCCATAAATGAGCATTAAATTGTATAAAATCTGATTAGTCTTCATACATTGAAGTGTATCTTTTTTTCCCTTTTTTGAGAATTTGGAAAATTACATTGATTTTTAAAAATAGCTTATTTATTTTTGAGAGAGAGAGAGAGAGAAGGAGAGAGAGAGAGAGAGAGAGAGAGAAAACAAGCGGGGGAGGGGTAGGGAGATGAGGGGACAGAGGGTCTGAAGTGGAGTCTGCACTGAGAGTAGTGAGCCCAATGCAGGGCTCAAACCCATTAATCATGAGATCATGACCTGAGCTGAAGGCAGACGCTTACCCGACTGAGCCACCCAAGCACCCCTACATTGATATTTTTTTTAATTTAAATCACTTTTATACTCTGGGATTAAATTTAATTTTGTTATCATGTATGTAATGCTTTATTATATTTTTTTAGTTGCTAACTTTTGTTACATATTTTGCATCTATGTTCATGAGTAAGATTGCTTATATAGTTTTTTTTTTTTTCTTTTGGTGTTCTTTAAAGCTTTTGATAGCATACTTATATCATGTAGTTGGGAAATGTTTCCTATTTTTTCCACTCTCTAAAAAATATGTATAAGATTGGTATTATTTCATCTTTAAATGTTCAGAAAGATTCACCAGTTAAGCTCATTTGATGTAAAGATTTTTCTTGTGGAAAATGTTTAGTTACAGATTTAATTTTTTAAGTTAAATATAAGACTAATGAGATTGTCTATTTCATTTTGAATCAATTGGGATAAGTTTAACTATAATGTCCCTAAAGTCCATCATGGTCTTGTTTCTGTCATTCTTAATATCAAAGTTACATATTGTTTACTTTAAATTAGACTTTATAGGGCTCAACATATTAGTCTTTCCTTAAAAAATGTTTGATTATTATATATGTGATTTCTACCGCAGTGTTTCATTGTTTTTTGTTCTTTTCTTTTGAAAAGTCAGGTGTCATCCTTATTGTTGCATAATTGAAGATACTATCTTTTTTTTTTTCCTATAGCTTCACTAAGATTTTCTTTGTCCTATGTTTTTTAGTAGTGTTTCTATGATGTGCTTTGTGAGTTCTTAAAACTTATTTGTACTAGTTGGAGCTTATATTTGATGTCTTTCATCAACTTCAAGAAAACCTTAGCCTTTTTCTTTTCAAATATGGCTCTGTTCAATTCTCTTTTCTCCTCCTGAGTCTCCAATTTTATATAAGAACATAATTATATATAAAAGTGAAATGTGTATAATTTTATATGTAAAACTGATATATGTATAGCATATATACATACCACTTATGCTCTCTTGTTTCACTTTGCTTTCATCTATATTTTTCTTCATCCTTTAATTAGGATGTATCCTACAACATTATTTTTCAATTTGCTGAAACTTTTCTCAACAATGTCCGGTTGGCTGATGAACACACATGTTGAGTTCTTAAACTCAGTATTGTATTTTTTATTTATTAAAAATTTTTTTAGTGTTTTATTTATTTTTGAGAGAGAGAGAGAGAGAGAGAGAGAGCGAGTGAGAGCATGAGTGGAGGAGGTGGCAGAGAGAGAAGGAGAATGCAAAGTAGGCTCCAAGCTCTAAGCTGTCAGCGCAGAGCCCAAGGCAGGGCTCAAAATCATGACCTGAGCTGCAGTCAGACGCTTAACCGACTGAGCCACCCAGGTGCCCCTTTACTTAAATTTTTTTTTCATGTTTTATTTATTTTGCATTTTTTTCTTCCTAGAATTTCTTATTTCTTATCTTATTCAAAATTAATTCTAGTTCTTTAGTGAAATGTTCAATCTCATCATCTATTTTCTAGAATTAATAAACCATTTCATTCCAAAGCAATCCAGGGTATTAATGTATACAACTGACCATTATTACTCTGGTTGTCCATTGATATACTGGTAAATCATGCATAGCCATCACTCTGATTATGTGATTAAGCAATGCATTATTGTCGGTCATTTCCTAGGGGTAAACACATTTTGTACTTGACCTTTTGAGTAATTATAAAGTTTTAAAGAGAGGTGAAATGATTTAATGGGTTACTAAGTATATGAAAGTTGGGGTTCACCTACTTATTTTCTACTTTATGAAATCATGATTTGTTAAAATGGAGATAGAACTAGTGAAAAAATATTATAGTAGTAATAGCTATAAATTGCTTTTATGGGTTTTGTATCTTACTCAAGTGATTAAAGCATGTTAATTTCAGATTTTGTAGTTCTCCAAGTCATTTGGAACTGAGTGTATTATTGAGTGGAAATAAATATAACTTAGTCATTAAAATTAGACCAGCAGCATTGACCTCAGACCTGACAGAGAAATAAAATTATGTATGATTTTAGTGAAACCAGTCACAGATCTATTGTTCATTAAAAAAAATCTGCTTCTCTTCCCTGCTGCTACAAATGGTAGGGTTGAGCAGTTTGACTATAATTCATTTAGAAGAAGACAGAACTTTTTATTACATGATTAGAAACAAGAAGCACAGTCCTAGGAGATATGAAAGTGACTTTAAATTCATGCTGAAATAACTGATACCATTCCCATCTTCTCAATGCAGAGTGCTAACCACTCTATTATAAGACCCAATTCAAAAGTAGGTTTGAATCTAAGTTAGGTTACTGAGGAGAGTTTCATAGACTTCTCTTCATAATTTTTCTCTGATAGTTTCTCTACTTTAGTCTTAAATTCATTTTAGGTGTGCTTGGGTGGCTCAGTCAGTTAAGTTTTTGATTTTGGCTCAGGTCATGATCTCACAGTTTGTGAGATCGAGCCCTGCATCAGGCTCTGCATTGTCAGCACAAAGCCTACTTGGGACTTTCTCCCTCTCTCTCTCTCTGCCCCTCTCCCACATGTGCTCTCTCTCTCTCTCTCTCTCAAAATAAATAAATAAACTTAAGAAGAATCAGTTTAGATGTGTGTGCTCTGTTCTTGTGAAACAATATAAAGAAAATTAAAAATTGCTGTCTGAATGTTAGCTAAACTACACAGGCAGTTTGAGATGAAGAAGATATTAGTCTTGACCTGGCTATATCAATTGTATTTATGTATTTATCACAGCTTGGCTTTAACCAAGAAAACAGTTACATATTCTCTGTCCCTGTTGTTTGTACATATTTGTCTTAATGTTTAAGCAGCTATGATCGTCTTTTTTCTAGTATATTCTGTTTTCCTGTGCTATACTTGCTGTTTATCTACATAAGTCTGCTGCATTTCCAGTTTGTCAAATAAGATTACCCAGTTAGTTGGGGTGCCTAGGTGGCTCAGTACGTTGGGCATCTGACTTCAGCTCAGGTCATGATCTCACAGTCTGTGAGTTTGAGCCCCGCATTGGGCTCTGTGCTGACAGCTCAGAGCCTGGAGCCTGCTTCAGATTCTGTGTCTCCCTCTCTCTCTGCCCCTCCCCTGCTTATGCTCTGTCACTCTCTGTCTCAAAAATAAATTAAAAAAAAAAAACATTAAAAAAAAAGATTACCCAGTTAGCTTGAAAGGACATACTCCAACAGCTAGGACTCTTTTAGTCATCAGTATGGAAATTGGTTGATTTTCAGGAATCCATCTGATGATCCTTGTTAATGATAAAATAAATGTAGGTGAGATGAATAATGTATATTTCATCATTTCATAGAAAATGTGACTATATTAAGTTGATGTAATTCTTTCATATCTCATTTATTTGGTGCCTCCTAAATGCTTTTTACATATTTCAATACTTATGTGACATTTTCCTTAGGTATTTCATAGGAAAAAATGAAGAGAAAATAGAATTTAAAAGCATTTTCTCATCTGTTTGAAAGATAACTTTAGCACATTATCAGGGAACTTTAAGGGTTTGGCTTTTTTTTTCTCTGAGAGGAATAAAAGAAAGATGTGGGCTGGAGGAAAAACAACTTTATCTTTTTTCATATTCTATTAGTAAAAAAATATGAATCTTCCTTGTTACCATGTACTCCGAAACACCAATTTTAAGTGTCAGTTCTCTACTTGGACACACACATTTTTGGTAATTTTTCACATAGTATTCAATATATTTGCCATATTTTGGCTACTTAATTATTCCTTTCCTCCACCTGAAATAGATATTTATTCTTTCTCAGTTTATTAAATGTCTAGTTTCTGCTTAGGTTATGATCTCCTGGTTCAGGAGTTTGATCCCCACATGAGACTCTCTGCTGTTAGCACAGATCCTGCTTCAGATCCTCTGTCTCCCCTTCCATGTCCTTCCACTGCTTGCTCTCTCTCTCTCTCTCAAAAGTAAACATTTAAAAAATATAGTGCAAGATGTCCATATTTATATTTCTGTATATAGTGCAATAGTGTAGCCTCTTTTCCAGTAACTCATTTTTGTTTGTTGAATGGGCGTAAATGTAAATATATAATTTGAAATTGAAAAATGAAATATGTAATTTGAAATTGGTTGTGTGGTGGATTCTGTGATGCTCCATCCAAACCACCCTTTGGAAATGAAATACTATATTTTTCAAGCTCCTGGACTCTTTAGCAGCAGCAAACCCTCATCTGTCAGATACCTACAAGAGTTGAGTTGAAGAGAGTTGCCTTATCCATGGTCAAGTCTACTTCCTGGGTAGCCAGCATCCAGAGAGGAGGGATTATAAAGACCTGGCCTCATTTATCCAACTCAAGAAAATGTTGAAGGGATTTTCTTGCTTCACATCCTCTATTGGGCAGGATTGGCTAAGGAGGATTTCACTGAGGGAGCGTTGCAGCTTAATTTCTCCCATGGCCTAATTTTGCTTCCTTCTGTACGCTTCCCTTCCACAGGTGTTGATCCCAGAACATTCTCTAATAAGCCTCCTGCTGGCTAATTTCTCTCTGAGTCGGCTTCCTGGGGAGCCCATCATGGTAAGTTGCCATTAACAGAATAAAGACTAAGAACATTTCCAAATCTGTGTCTGAGCTACAACTCAGGTCATTAATTCAACAACACCTATTTAGTAAGAATACACTGCCTTTCATAAATGTAAGCTTTCCCTGTGTCTTTGTAGAATGGTTTCATTAGTTGATTTGATGGAGCTTGTTTTCTGATGTAAGTTAACAATGCAATTACTGGAGTTTATTCCTTCAGAATGTGAATTCTAGGATGCTGCAAATTGTTGAATATATCTCTACTCCTTATACTGACAAATGGGGAAATTGTCCTGGCCCCTTTTAACTACCATGTTGCTAACAGCATAGTGATTAATGAAAACTGAGAACAGATAATGGTGACGGTGGAAAAAAGAGTTCAGTGACATCCCACTGCCCATCCGCATGCAATTTCTCCTTTATATCTTCTCTTTGTCTTTCCTATTTTAAGATGTAAGCATACACAGAGGGGGGAAAAAGATTATTAGCCTAAATTCTATTTAGGTTATGGTTTTGCTTAGATATTAATGATTATTGCATTGAATTTAACTGAAAATTGAAGGGTTTCACCTACTGAAATATGCAATAGAAAGGGGAAAGCTGCTTGGGAGAAAAAACACAGGTTATAATTTTTATTTCTGCTATCTTCTGACACTTTTAGTGGCTTATGCCAACTGAACGGTTTTACAAAGTAAAACTAAACAAATAAAAGTGAATGGGGATATATAGAGAAATACTTAAGTAACCCTGTCAACGACAGACTGACAAAGTAATATAAATATTTGTCATGTTCTATAAGTATGTGGCACTCAATCAAAAGCCATTTAAACTTTGAAAGGACTAGAAACATAATATAATTGAATGGGACTATTTCAGATTTACCTGTTTTCTTAGAATTTATTGTGTTGTATTTTTTATTGCTTTTTATCCAGATGTGGATTTTTAACTTCTAAATTCATATTTAAGTATTAGCTTTTAAATGTTTCGTCAGAATTTGTGCCACTGGCATATACACAAAAAGGTTTAATAGTGTTTAGATTTCTGTCCTGACTCATATAATTTACACTGGAAGCTTCTTGGTAAATCACTACTTTTTCATACCCTCATAAATAAATAGAAATTTGTCTACAATTTACTGACTGAAGTTAAATTATGTCTTTTAAGTATATATGCAATAATCTTAGAAAACTAACACTCATATGAAATGCACAGGCAGACTGGTGTCATCAAAGCTTCAGGTCTGTGGTACCATTTGTTAAGTTCTTTAAAAGTTTTAATGAAATGTGTTTACTCAAAATCGAAAAGGTAAACTCAGAAAATGCTGAGATTTTGTTGAGACAAAAGTAGTCTTATTTGAAGATTGATATTCTAGCTGGCCAGGTTGTGATAGGCCTATTTAATTTTATTTCTTTCTTTAATGGATGAAGTTTCTGGACATATCTCAGAAAGAATTGTCTTGATAACTGCTACCAGATGATTAGACCAACATTATGCGATTGGGCCAAATGATTTCAGGCACATATGACTGAGAAATGGAAAATATCCCATTTAATATGCTTACACAATTTATTTAAAAACATCTTCTATTTAGGGGCACCCAGGTGTCTCAGTTGGTTGAGCATCTGACTCTTGATTTCATCTCAGCTTAGCTCATGATTCCAGGGTTGTGGGATTGAGCCCCACATTGGGCTCTGTGCTGAGTGTGGAGCCTGCTTAAGATTCTCCCTCTCTCTCTCTCCCTTCCTCCCTCCCTCTGCCCCTCCCCCCCACTCGCTTACTCTCTCTTTCTATGAAATAAAATTAATTAAATAAATAAATAAATAAGAAAAACATCATGTATTTATTTATTAGGACAATGACAGGCCACTATAAGACCCTTAGCCAGATTTGTATTCTAGCAGTCACTTTATTTTCAAATACAAGTGTTTAGCTTCTCTAAAGCAAATAAGTGAGGGAAAGAAAAAGGCTTCTAGGACATTTCTCAGTGTGGTTTGTATATCAATGCTTCTGCTTCTGTGTAGCTGCTAAAAATGTTGGCTGTATAATATGCTGTGGTTTCTTTTATTTTTTTTTTAACGTTTATTTATTTTTTTGGGACAGAGAGAGACAGAGCATGAACGGGGGAGGGGCAGAGAGAGAGGGAGACACAGAATCGGAAACAGGGTCCAGGCTCTGAGCCATCAGCCCAGAGTCCGACGCGGGGCTCGAACTCACGGACCGCGAGATCGTGACCTGGCTGAAGTCGGACGCTTAACTGACTGCGCCACCCAGGCGCCCCAAGGTAGATTCTTAATAAGTTTTGCATTGAATGAATGGAATTCATTCTAGTCTCTGCTGGCCACTGACTCACTTAACAAGATACTTCTTCATTTCTCTGCACTTCATTTTCCTCATTTCTAGACTAAGATTGATAACAATACTTTTCCTTAGCGGTTTTTCTAAGGTGAGGTAAGATGATATATGAACTCCCTCTGGAAATGAACAACCTCCAAACAATTGTAAGAGTGAAAGATTAGAAATGTGTATGTATAAGTCTTCTTTTCTCATAAGTTCAGATATTAATATTTTAGAAATAAAAAGCAGTGCCAACTTTTTCATTGACATAGTATTAATCAATAAAGTAGGTAGTCTTGGAGAAATATTTTTATGGGACTCAATCTCCTTTTTTTTAAGTGTAGCTTATGAATACTAAATATTTTAACATCTTTTTCTCATGAAAAAAGGCATGTAAGCTGTGAAGTGGTCAGATGTCCTTTTACATTTTGGATCTTGCTTGCATATCCACATTCAACTGCATTTATTTATGTGGTATTCATTCAAAGACTGTCAAATTGTAATCTCTTCACTGAGCTCAAAACTTACAGATATAATTTCCTACTTGAATTCTCACTAGAGTATCTTGTATAAATCCCAAACTAACGATGAAAACAAATATGCATATATATAAGTAAATAATAAATTATAATATTTTAATTTTGGTGTTCCTCCCTCATATACAAATGCCTTTACCTCCCTCATTCTATTTACTGAGTAGTATTCTACTCTATGGAGGTACCAGAGTTTGTTTTTCTATTTACCAGTTAAAGGTCATTGGAGTTGCTTCTAGTTTTTATTATTTATTGAAAAAAATACTGTAAGCATTTGCATGAACATTTTTGTGTGAACAATAGCCACCCTTCCTCAAAGAAAAGAAAAGAAACAAAGGTGTTGAATGTCTTTTCTGGAGAGAGATTTGGAAAAGTTCATCAGTACCATGTACTGCACTGTCTGAATTTGGACCATGTGGTAACTTTGTATTTAAAAACAAAAAAACAAACAACCAAAAACTTATTCAATGGCCAATAACTTAGGTCAATACATACCCTATGAAGTCTTTGTCTTCCTCTCCAATCTGATCACATTTCTCCCCTTATTTTCCATTCTCATCCCTCTATCTGTTCTTTAAATGTTAAAAAGACCTTTCAGACAAGGTTTTCATTCTTTGGAAATATATTCTCCACTTCTCCTTCTTCCCTTTAACGTGGCTCATTCTTAGACGCTTTCACATCTTGGCTTAGATATTACTACTCATAGCTAACTTTCCTTCCTTGACTCTTCAGGCCAGGTTAAGGTCTTTGGTCACATTGTCTTGGCAGCTGTGGCATTTCCTTTGCAACAGTGATGTGCTATTTAGGATACTTCCTGTTGTAAGTGGGAAAACCGTCTCAGTAAGAAAAAAAGATACTTTAGTGTCTCTTGTAATAGGCAAGTTCAAGTTTAGGGCCTGATTCGGGTATGGCTGCATTGAGAAACAAGTTTCCAGTATGACTCTCTTGAGTTTTGTTGTCTTTCTTGGATTTCACAGAGAAATCTCTAGCAGTCATCCTTCCAACTTCAAATCTAGTGGTAATAGAGAATACCTTTCTTCACGTGTGAACTAGTCTCCTTATGACTCATTCAGTCTAGTTATGCCATATTCTCACTTCAAAAGTAATTAGTGAAATTGGGGGGATGCAATGCTTTTGGAAGGCCCATCTAAAGGTATTGTTTGCATGAAGGTTCCCCAGCTCTTATTGGAACTGTCTCATGACAATGGACAGAAATTCCATCATTTGAGTTTGGCACATGGGTGTTTTTATAGCTGCTCTAGGGAGAGTAAGAGTAGGCTTAGAATGCGAATATTGTTTAGAGAATGTCCTCACTAAGTTTAGTAGAAAATTTTCAACAATTGTGGTAGGAAAATGGTTGAAAAAAACAAATATAAAAATGAATGCTTTATATCTTGGCAAGTATTTTTGAAGAATGAATCCACAATGGTAAATTGACGGAAGCATATTGAGCCTACACCAGGGCTCCTGTGTACCCACAAAGTCTGGAACACTAAAAGAAAACTTTTGTTAAAAATTAAATCAGGGGCGCCTGGGTGGCGCAGTCGGTTAAGCGTCCGACTTCAGCCAGGTCACGATGTCGCAGTCTGTGAGTTCGAGCCCTGTGTCAGGCTCTGGGCTGATGGCTCAGAGCCTGGAGCCTGTTTCCGATTCTGTGTCTCCCTCTCTCTCTGCCCCTCCCCCGTTCATGCTCTGTCTCTCTCTGTCCCAAAAATAAATAAACGCTGAAAAAAAAAAGTTAAAAAAAAAATAAAAAAAATAAAATAAAATCAGGGGTGCCTGGGTGGCTCAGTTGGTTAAGCATCTGACTCTTGATTTCAGCTCAGGTCATGATCTCATGGTTTGTGAGTTGAGCTCCATGTTAGGCTCTGCACTGTTAGTGTAGAGCCTGCTTGAGATTCCCTCTCTTCCTGTCTCTTTACTCCTTCCCTGCTGTCTCCCTCTCAAAATAAATAAGTATACTTTAAAAAGAAAATCAAAATTTACATAACATATTCATTCCAGTGTGACTGAGTACACTCTTTTTTCTTTTAATGTTTATTTATTTATTTTGAGAAAGAGAGCTTTGAATGGTCAGAGAGAGAGGGAGAGAAAGGGAGACTCCCAAGTAGGCTCTGCACTATCAGCATAGAGCCCGATGAGGGGCTTGAACTCACGAACTGTAAGATCATGACCTGAGCCAAAACCAAGAGTCCGTCGCTTAACCAATTGAGACACTGGCACCCCTAACTGAATACATTCTTAATGCAGTTCAGTTATTCATTCCATTGTAAATAGCAAGTAGAAAAATCAATATTTCCAGAAAAAAATGACAAAGTCCAATGGTTGAATTCTTGACAAAGTAATTTATAGATGTCCACCACAAAATTCAGTCTTGAGAAGTAAGAAGATTTTTAGAAAAGCTTTCCCTTCAAACCTTTATGTACTTTATTAAATTCAAAATTGGTGACTGAATTGATGGTTTCACAGAAATTCTATGATAACGTTAAAAGAATTAAGTAAAAGCTCAACAATACATACAATTCTTACAAGCTGTATTTGTTACCTATCAATATCACAATTACAGATTAATAAAAGATAGTTTTCTTACGACTGTTAATTATGTACACATCATTGCCTGAGTAGCTACATGAAGACAACTGGCTTTGAGGAAGCATATTGAAGTGTTTCACATACCAAAACATATAGGAATTTATGAATTGGTCTGATAATGGTCTCAAAGAAATTTCAGTCTGGTTCCCTTATCCCTATCTTACTTGAAGTGGGTATATGATTTCTACCGTATGCTTGGGTACTTTAATGAGAAAAGTCAAGATGCCCAAAGAATTTGGTATGTCTTAAGCCATCACTGTGCATCAAATTGTTGCACAGTTGAGTTGCTGGTATGTGAGAAGTGAACATGTATGAAGGAGACTAGGAATTTGTGCCTAGAGATTTCTGTGGGTTTAGAATGGTTCATTTTTCTGGAGTCTCACTTCTTCCAAAATGTTGAGTTTGTCTGGCACAACTATGTATTTGGAGGAGTGAGTCTGTCTTGGTTATTAGTATGTATAGAGTGGTACCTTTGTTTGGACTTGTTTTGGTGTTGACTGTACTACTGAAATTACCAGCACTTCCCATATCCTCCACATTTCAAGCAAGGCCTGTTCTTCTAGCTGGTAATGAGACTCAAGGGAAACGTGGTGGTGGATCTTGCTGGGACTCAGATTCTCAATGCTCCAGCATGGTCCTTGGTGTAAATATTCAGCCCATTAGAAGCATCCCAGTCCCATGAATGGCAAGTGCAATGGCATCTGTCATAACTATACCCTCCCTGCCACAATTCTGTTGTACACATTCAGTATTCCCTAAAGGAACACTGAGACCACTGTTAATTCTGCCCTAGACTCATCCTCTTATAGTACCTCTAATTGAGTCTGAAGGCTTCTAAACAGCTGTGATTTCAATAGCTGCCTTCCTGTCTTTACATCTTCAAAGAGTGAGGGCTTTTAGGAGGTTGAAAAACTGGCTTATCCAGCCGGAGGTAGGCCCCAGCATTAGAGAGTTTGGGCTTCCACCCAGGCTTACCAGTCAAAGGCTACCTAAGCTCAAAACAGTTAACCTCTTTAAACTTTAAGGATAATTAATAATAGTAATAGTAATAATAACAATACCTAAACAACAGGGTTATTGTAAAAATTCAATTAGTCCCAAATTCAGTTAGTTACAAAGCAGTTTCTGAAATACAGTAAGATTTTAAAAAAATGGTAGGGGCGCCTGGGTGGCCTAGTCAGTTAAGTGCCCGACTATTGGTTTCAGCTCAGGTCATGATCCCCTGGTTTCTTGAGTTTGACTCTGTGCTGGTAGCATGGAGACTGCTTGGGATTCTCTCTCCCTCTCTCTGCCCCTCCCCCACTTGTGCTATCTCTGTCTCTCTCAAATAAATAAAAAATAAAACAAAAAATGGAATAAAAAATGGTAGCTCTTTCTCCTTAGTCATATTTCTCTAAGTTTCAGTTGTGTGTGATTTTCATGTCATCATTGGAAGCTTATGTGGTCATTGATTGGCTAAACTTTTGTGGTAGGCAGAATTCTAAGATGAGCCCCAAGATTCCTGCCTCTGGAATGAACATGCCTTGAATGTTATAAAAATATTTAATATTATATATAATAATTAATTATTATAAAATAATATATAATTATTCAAGGCTAAGTGAACATGCTTGAGTAATCCTCTTTCCTTGTGTGTGAGTGGGGTTTGTGAATATGACAGGATTTTACTTCTATGATGATGTTATCTTGTATGGATGGTGAAAGAGATTCTGCAGAAGTAATTAACCTCTAATCAGTTGACTTTGATTTAAGCAAAAAGGAGACTATCCTGAATGGGCATGATAACCAATAAACCAGGTAAAATCTTTAAAATGACTTCACAGAAGTCAAAGAGATTAGAGACATTCTCCTGATGTCTTAAAGGGAAGCAAAAAAGGAAGGCAAGGAAGGCAATGTCAGCCAGCCTGTAGATGCTGAATGCCTCAGTCCTATAGACACAGGGAACTAAATTCTCCCCAAAACTAGTGAGCTTAAAATAAACTCTGAGACTTAGATGAGACACCCTAATTTCAGCCTGTTTAGACCCAGGGTAGAGGATCCAGCTAATCTGTACCCAGATAGTTGAAGCATAGAAACTGTGAGCTAATGATAAATATTGCTTTAAACCAGTGAGTTTGTGGTACTTTGTTAGGCAGCAGTAGAGAACTAATACAAGGGATTATATGAAAACCATGCTGAGCCAAATTTTATGTGTATGTCCTGATAAAATTAAATACAAATAATACCCAAACCCATTGATTTTAATTGGAAAAGCAAGTAAAAAGAAAGAAATTGTCCCATATATAATAAGAAAGTCCCAATATTGACTGCATTTCCTAAAAATATTAGGATTCAATTAGCCACTGCAGTATTTGTAAAGTTGTTATTTCAGGAAGAGAAATTGCTTTGTTATGCAATATCAACATCGTAAGATAGTTCCTACTGCTTTTCCAGAGTCAAATATATGTTAAGAACTGATTTGCAGCTGTTATAAAGAAGGGAATTTACAAGCTTTTAGCTATTTTGCTATTACTTTATTGTTTAGGATATCATGGGGAAAAGGATATAAAATGGGAGTATTTTCATTCTGTTTATGATCCCCTTCTTATATGGAGAGAGAAGTCATCAGTGTGTCTGTTCTTATAGTTAAATCTTACAGGCTTTACTGAAAATCGAAGAGCAATAAAAGCAGATGGTAGTTTTACTTGAGAAATGTTTATCTTAGCTCCACTTCTCAGGTTGTGTAGACATATATGGACATAAAATAACCTAGGGCAGTACTGACTTGTCTCACTTCATTTAAATGGTGGCACTCCTAGGAAAAAAGATGGTTGTGTATACTCTCAACATCATGATTTGCACCTATTTATTTAATTCCCATTCTGGTCAAATTTTTATTTAAATATCAAATAAGTATAAGTCTTCAGGAAACATTTGTATCATCACTAGAGGACAGTAAAATCAGCGTCCACAGAAGAAAAGAAAATCCTTCAGGATATAATAGCACAGAAAAAAGTGAGGGTTAGAGGGAAAGGTTGATTTTATTCTTAACCTGTTAAAAAAAATAAACATTACAAGGTATATGCAGATGGGATTTCCAAAATTTTATTATTTTAATGTAATCTTATGATTTTCCCCAAATTTTTATTATCAGTGAATCTAAGACTACAGAGATGATATTGCATAGGCTGGTCAGGCTGGTGAAAATCTCAATGCTGAGAATACTTTTAAGAAATAAAATGAAAGCCTGCTTGTGGAAATACAATTACCCTTGCTTGAGACAAATTTCTTTCTTTCTTTTTTTAGTTTATTCATTTATTTTGAGAGAGAGAGAAAACACATGCACACACATGAACAAGGGAAGGGCAGAGAGAGAATCCCAAGAAGGAATCCGTGCTGTCAGCACGGAGCCTGTTGTGGGGCTGGAAACCACCAACCATGAGATCATGACCTGAGCCAAATGATGCTGAAATGCCTGAGCCACCCAGGTGCCTGAGACAGATTTCTAAATAAAGTGGCCTCACCATAACACGGTTACGGTGCAGGCATGGTGCCTGCTACAGAAACGAATTAAGTCCTGGATACATTCAGGTTATCCCAACACAGAAAAATAATTAAAACAAAAAATAATATGTAAATAAAATATTAACAAATATATTCCAGCAGCCTAGTAGATTAATTGAAAATGACCAGTTAAAGTATGTTCTCAGAATGCATGAATATTTATTTCCAAAGTACAGGTTTTCAACACAATATATTTCACCAGTGGCAAAATAGAAGCTAGTAAAACTGAGATACCTACCCATAGCAGTTGTTACACTTTGTTTAAAGTCTTCACCTACAAAAGAAACCAGGTATTGAGGAGAAATCTAACTGGACACATTGCCAGGGCTCTGAATTTTTGCCTTAGCTTTGGCATGGTAACCAAGTGGACAATGAAAATACACATGAAAAGTTCATTTTGGATGTTCATGTGAAAAATGTTAAGCTTTGGTGTAATTGTTTCAATTCCCTTAGAAAGATAAACACATAGTATCTGATTATGAGTCTTTAAAAAGACTTTTATGGAAAGCCTTGGTCCTTACGATCCTGGTCTTTCTGACAAATCTCATAACATGTACTCCCATGGAAGAGTTGGCATCTCCCAGAAGGCTGATAGGTCCTTGAGAAGCATGGCCTATATAATTTTTTTAATGTTTATTTTATTTTCTACAGAGAGAGAGAGAGAGTTAGAGTGTGGGGGAAGGGCCGAGAGAGGGTGACAGAGGATCTCAAGTAGGCTCTGTGCTGACAGCCGAAAGCTCAATGTGGGGGTCAAACTCATGAACTGTGAGATCCTGACCAGGGCCGAAGTCAGATGCTTAACTGACTGAGCCACCCAGACAACCCTGACCTATTTCATTTTTAATTAAAAACAGCATAGTTGCAAAATTATGAACACTGTCATGAAAAGAAGGGAACAGGGATATGATTAATGCCAGAGGCAATCAACAAATGTCCACCAAAAAATTATATTGGAGTTCTTACTTAATTTGATTTGCTGCAAATCTAGAATCTACTTTCTTTACCTTGGTAATATTGACAAAAAATTCATCAATCGTATTTTACAAGAAATCCTATTTTAATAACATAAAATGTATATTGAAAAAAGGTGAGGAAAATAAATTAACTATTCAACTCAAGAATTTAAAATTAAAAAACATTCTAAGCCAGCTAAGGAAAACTAATGGGAAGGAAAAAGTTACATTGAGCAACACTTAAATAGCTTTAATAAGAACAGTGCAATACCAAATTGACTCAACTACCAAAATTGAATAAAATTTATGAAAATAACTGGAAATTTTAAAATTATCAAACAATTTTAAATAAAAAGAGATAGCCAACACAGTTTTACAGGTTGGATCATTCAAACATTCGAATAGTAGATAATTTCAAAATTATGTTTCCATTTTGAAAGAGAAAACATGATTGTAGATGTAAAATCCTACAACCAAACACAACTCCAAAATCTAGTGTCACAGTACCCAAAATTTATTGGCACTTGGTGTATAGGCACCTCTCTCCGTGGGTATTGGTTTCAGATGGTGGTGGCTGGGACATCTGTGTTTTATTTCCATTATGATCAGCCTCCATCAGTCAGGGAATGTAAGCAGTGTCTTCCTATGAAGACTAAGTCACTTTTGGATAAAATGCTGTGTTTTCAGTTTCTGTTCTCCTCCCCTTCTTCTCCAACTTGTGTCTGCAAGGTTTTGAGGAGGGATCTTAGAGAAGTCTTGTGACCTTGAATCCACAAAGGAAGACTGGAGGTATTTGTATTAACCAGGTGTCCTCTGCAGACTTGCTGGACTCTGCTCTGGAATGTCTAATCTAGACTCCTCCTGGACTGGTCACTCCTGGAGGAAGACATAATAATATCTGGCTTAGGGGGAGCATGATGTGCTCTGGCAGCCCCTGGTGGCATCCCTAATCCTGGCCATTTACCTGTGTACTCAAAGTCTCCACACCTTACACATACCCTTCTTTTTAAGCTCACGACTCTTCTGGTCCATGGGCTTTCTCAATACTTCTCTGCCATCTTTCTGGTTACTTGGACAATTCTGGGTTCCTTTCTCATGATTCCCAGTGCATGGGAATGCAGACTGGCTTCTGACTTCCCCATCTAGCTGCTTTTTACTGATGCTGCTGCACAGTTAACCTGGACCTTTGTGAAAAGTAAGGTCTGCGGCGCCTCCTCTAGAGGCCTGGAAGGGTGCCAGTAACCCTCAATGCTCTCAAGTTCCCCTAGATAGCTAATTATTTCTACCTCTGCCCCCATGTTTATTCTTCTGGGCAAGTTTAGAATGCAACTTATGTGCATCTAACCCTCTAATCTACCTAAATCTCCCTTCTTCAACTGTCTAGTGGAACCAGAAGTCTTAGGCTTTCCCCAAATCCTCTCAGTTTGGGGGAGGACCCACCTGATGCAATATTCCCCACTTATGTAATATTCTATGCTCATATAATCCAGAGATCTCACTTTTTATGCTTAAAGATATAATAATGGATTTCAGAAAATCCTTTTTCTCTGGACTGCTCTTTGCTTTCACAAATATGGTCTTGCTAAAGAGGTCATGCAAGTCAGCTTTATGATTCAAAGCTGATCAATGGCCTCTTTCTTTTAGGAAATAAGTAAAGATTTCAGAACATATAGATTTTCTGTGAAGATTAAATGATAAAAAGCAGGCCAAGTCCTCAGCATAGTGCTCATCATATAGTGATCACTCAGTGCATGTTGGCTGCTATGATTGTTGTGGTAATTCCCCTGTCATCAAGGGGAAATTCCCAATCGTTTCTTAAAAATGAATTTCTCTGCTCAGAGAATGCCTCTGAGCATTGTTTTGGATATGGGCTTCCTCAGCAAGGCTTTGCACAAACTTTTCTCTCATACCTTCCCTTTTTTCTTCTTTGTAAAATCTCTCTGGATTCCAGTGAATCTCTGTGCATGTTTCCTCTGCACACTCCCAATGGGGACTGACTCTCCTTTCATACCTTCCCTGCATTTCCCCCTGTGCTGATCTTTCCTGTATATTCTCTGCGTAGTCTCACTGCATATTCCTCCCGCGTACTTTCCCTCCTGTCCAGCATTCTCCTAAACTGAACCAACAGAAGCAGTTAAATCCCTCTGTACTCTTTTGGATTTTTTTTTTCTCCTTCACTTGGTTTCAGCTTCACCTACAAGAGTTAAACCTTACTTCTAATATATGTTTCTAATTCTTTACCTCCTTTTGTGATCCTAGTATGCTTTCTGCCACATTTAAAGCTAAAAACATTTTTTTTGCCTTAAGTTATCACATGGTCCCTCCATCTGCTTTCTCAGTGGTTTCTGTTACCAATGTGATTCCCCCACACAAAGAATTCTAGGTGACAGATTTCTTCTAATGTTCTTTGCCTTTGCATTTGAAACTATTCCCCTTGGAGATGGCAAAAACTGGGAGGCACATGACCAACCTGAAATCAAGCACCATAGGTTACCACTGAATCTTTTCTTTTGCATTTTAGACAATTCCAATAGGCTTACTTTCAGAAGTCATTGTTGATTAAAGTCACAAACTATGAAAAATGAAAATAATATTTTCTTCAAAAAGATCCAGGGAATCCAAATGAATCATTCCTATCAAATGAACCTACTCAGCAGTGTGAGGGTCCCTTTAACACAAAAGTGAAATAACGATCATCAGGAGAGAGTTGCCTATTATGAGATGAGATTTTCCTCATGTAGGAAATAAGTGTTCATCATGATGATGATTTTGCTGAAGGACACTGGCTACTTTGCTTCTAATACAGAAGTGGCAGTACTCCTCAGGTGTATACAGCGTGTGTACCTGAGGTAAGTGAAAACATAGGAAAAACAAGGTATATTGTCTCAGAGCATCAGTTTGTTCTATGGTAAGTAATTTGAAATACCTTTTAAAAATTGATCAAACAAACCAAATTATTATAAATTGAATAAAAATTAGACCATAAGGCAAAATATAAACAACTAAAGGGATTTTTTTCTTCCTTTTGGGAGACATTGGACTCCACTCTAACATCACTCAGAGGCTTGTATTCTCTTGCCCATCCTGCAAATTAAAGTGCTAAGTTTATGTGGCTGAGAATTTTTAGGAGTCAATGGATTTAAGCATATTAATAAGATAGAATTCAGAGGCCTGATGCTGGACTTGTCTCCCATTAGTTAAAAGAAGGCTTAATATTTAGTAGATTTAGAATAAATACACTTCATCAGCCAGAGAAAATTTAAACATCTTTTCTCTACTAGTTATTTGACATTATTTCTTTAAGTGGACTACTTCTGCAAAGGCCATATGTCTATTAAATAGATTTTATATAATTTTCAATACTAAACTAATAACTTGATATTGCCATTCAATTCTGGGAGAATGTTTGTCTTTGGTCAGCAATAGCCATCAGGTGCACAGGGTTATATAGCTTACCACACAAAAAGAATGTTGCCTTTCCTAAGTACAATCTAGTTAAGTACAATCTAGTTAAGATATTTGAAATTATACATGGCTTATTTGGAATTTCAAAGGATGAGAAAAGGTTCCTAGATGATAACATCAAAGACCTTCCCTGGTGTCCTTTTATAGGTTGCCATGGTAGTTTGCGGCAGGGCCCTAAACATAGAGGAATAGACCATATTTCTCATCTATCTTCTTAAAGAGATGCAAGTGAGACAATGTGTGGCTTCCATGTCATAGTTACTGTCTGATCAATAGAATCCTTCTAAATTCTGAGGATCGATTATACTGTCTTCTTTTATAATATTCAAGACCCTAAGGCTTATGATTAATATGGCTGGGAGTAGGCAATGGGTCAAGTTGTTGTTTATAATTTGCTGTAATATGGCATGACTAGACAAAAATATAATTGGAATAAAATTTGACTGATGAAAAATAAATCTGTAGATATTAATAAAATTAGATTTTGCTGTGGCTTAAAAATGTGTATATGGTATCTGGTCCCAGTGAGTTTGGAAATTATTAGAGAAGAAATGGCTTCAGCTAATGAAGTTGTTGGTGGTAGACAGGGTTTAAGAAATTCAAGTTAGACTTATGAGGAGTCAAGAAACTTTTTTTTTTAAATTTTTTTTTTCAACGTTTATTTATTTTTGGGACAGAGAGAGACAGAGCATGAACGGGGGAGGGGCAGAGAGAGAGGGAAACACAGAATCGGAAACAGGCTCCAGGCTCTGAGCCATCAGCCCAGAGCCCGACACGGGGCTCGAACTCACGGACCGCAAGATCGTGACCTGGCTGAAGTCGGACGCTTAACCGACTGCGCCACCCAGGCGCCCCAAGAAACTTCTAATTCTGTATTCTCTGACACTGTCACATAAGCTCTTGATGCAAATATCTTAGTCTTGGTGAGGTGGGGAAACAGAGCATGAATGTTGGGAAGGCATAGTATGATAAAGTACATACTTGGGTTTGTCTCTGGTTCTCTGTGCAGAGCTGCAAAAACATCAGGAATTTCCTGAGTGAAAAGTTTCCTTCTAATGCCAATGTGGTGACTCATGCTAGGTCCCTGAATAGTTTCTGGATGGGAGCTAGTTATCAGAAAGATCAAGCATGTGATTAGAATTGAGACTTTCAGCTTCCAGACCTCTGGGAGAGGGAGGAGACTAGAGATTTAGTTTATTCATGTGATTGATGATTTAATCAACATTGACTACATAATGAAGCTTTGGTAAGAACTCTGGACACTGAAACGGATTGGAGCTTCCTAGTTTGTGAACATATTCATCTGGTTGATAAAGCCTGATTTGCCAAGGGGGTGACAGGTCCTAAATCCACAGGCAAATGCTACAGAAGCTCTGCGTTTGGAATGCTCTCAGATCTTGCCTTATGTATGCTATTTATTGTAAAACTATAATCTTAAGTATAGTACTTTCAGTGAGTTCTGTGAGTTGTTCTAGTTAATTAAGCTATGGGGATAATAAGAACATTGAAATTTGTAGCTAGCTAGTCAGACACTAATTCCAGGTGGGTGGTTAGCATTGGAATTGTATTTTAGCATCTCCATTTGATGTTATATCAGTTGGAAACAGAATAGAAGAGAAGGGGTCCTGGTACTTTGATAAATGTCTTTTGGGTAAGGATACACAGAGATTATGTATTTGAATATAAATAAATATTTTCTACCCTTATTTTCTGGCAAAGCCACTTCCCAGTATAGTTAAGAAGGATATTTTAGAAGTCTTTCTCAATGCAAGGTAAGGACAACCTAGTAACTGATGTTTTCCTGAAAGCTGACAAATAAAGTCTACAGTAAAGAAGGCTGTGTTGCTGGGATGGAATTTGAAAGGGATCACTCGTGAATAGAAATAAAGCCTGAAAGATTAAATAAGACTTTTGCTCTGAGATCAGTGAGACACCACCGTGTGACTTGAACAGGAAGCAAACATTTTTTAAAGGATTCCTTCAGGTGCTGTGTTGAAGCTAGGAAAAGAGGGAGGTGACAGCAGTGCGTATCAGTGACCAGTGAAGAAGCTGTTGCAATAATCTGGGTGGGAGATGACTGGACCAGGGGGTGGCCGTTGCTAAAGTTGCCAAAGGAAAAGGAAAAGGTCAAATGTCATACACAAGACTTGAATTGTTCACGTAACTGGAACCGATCATAAACTATGCAAATTACTATAGGAAAACATATAGACACACACATGAAAATCCCCATGCATTTGTAAGAGAATGCAACCTCATGTTTTAAAACACAAAGGACACAGTATTTGGAAAGAAAATGTTAGTTAATAGAATTAGACCAAACCTATTTCTCATTAGTCAATGTAAACAGGACACATTGAAGATTAAAAGAAATTTAATCACCAAGTTCTAACACAGAGTCCAACATTGAGTTTATTAGAAAACATATAAAATGAAAATGATGCAGAAATGTCACTCAGATTCTTATAGTATATAAAAAAAAAATGTATACCAGACAGCTGCTAACAAAAGGATAAAGGAATCTGTTATTATTAGCATCCAGTATTTTGAAATCAAGTTAAAAAGATTCAATAAGGGGGAAAGATCAGCACTAAATTATAGGGAGTAAATATACAGTGAGGTTATAACCATTATATATGTATTTATATATCAAATAACACACAGGAAGGAAGAAAGCAAGAGAGTGAGGGAAGAAGAGAAGGAGGAGGAATGAGGGAAATATGAGAGGGAGGGAGGAAGGGCAGGGGTGAAACATATACATATAAAAGTATGCGAAGTACAAATACAGGATGAGCAAAGAGAATTGTCATAAAATACAACAGACATAAAGAAATTAATCTTGGGGTGCCTGGGTGGCTCAGTCGGTTAAGTGTCAGACTTCGGCTCAGGTCACGATCTTGTGGTTCGTGAGTTCAAGCCCTGTGTTGTGCTCTGTGCTGACAGCTCAGAGCCTGGAGCCTGTTTCAGATTCTGTGTCTCCCTCTCTCTCTGCCCCTCCCCTGCTCATGCTGTGTCTCTGTCTCTCTCTCTGAAGAATAAACATTAACAAAAAAAGAGAAATTAATCTCACGTCTTCCAGCTCTTCCTAATGACATATCCCACATAATAATAAAATAGGGAATGTGATCATGTCATTTATACATTTGAACAAATGGACATATGAAAGTCTTTGCTTTCTTTTTGAGAAATAACACATACACTCTATAATCCTTCTATCTTCACAAATGATTACTCAATTAATTTGAATATTTTTTAATTCAATTAGCCTTTAATTATAACTTTTTAAAATTATTGATTTAATAATAACTTTCTTTGAATAATATTAGATACTGATACCAACAGAGAGAAAGAGACAGAAGGAAAGAAAACTGAAAATCAAATATCTCTCATAAATGAATCCTGAATAAAAGGAAAAATAAGAAAGGGCCATTGTAAATCTCTAGACTATAATGTTAGGGAAAACACAACATATCAAAATTAATCTATGACTAAAATGATGCTGGGAATAATTAATAGTCTTAAATGCTCACACAAATAAGCACATCATGATCAATCTCAAAAATTATTATACTAATTCTCACTTTTTACAATTAGCTCTAGTGAAAAAAAAATGGGGACAGAGTTCTTGACAATATTTCCAAAGTTGGTATCTGCCTTTCTTTCTTTCTTTTTTTTTTTTTTTTTTAATATTTTTTTTGTAACGTTTATTTATTTTTTTGGGACAGAGAGAGACAGAGCATGAATGGGGGAGGGGCAGAGAGAGAGGGAGACACAGAATCAGAAACAGGCTCCAGGCTCTGAGCCATCAGCCCAGAGCCCGACGCGGGGCTCGAACTCACGGACCGCGAGATCGTGACCTGGCTGAAGTCGGACGCTTAACCGACTGCGCCACCCAGGCGCCCCTGCCTTTATTTCTTTTAATTATTATTCTGTATTATGGGGCTGCATTATGTATTATTCTGCACGTATGGGGCTTTGGTTTGAGATGCTCCAAGCTTTACACTTTCTATTTTTCCACTGTTGCCCCAGGGAAGTTGTCCTATCTTTCTTCCCCCTCCTTTCCTTATTTTCTTACAGATGGTAGAAGGGTGGGTTTTGTGTAGCTTCTTGGACACACTTAGATACTGTGAACTGCAGAATTCTCAAAGCCCAGCATAGGCCAGTGGGATAGCTAGAACGGGCTCAAAGGTAGAAAAGAGAGCTTTTATGATAAAAAAAATAAAGCTTATTTGGGAAATCATTAATTAGGATATAGAGATTTAAAGTTACGGGGTCTTATTATAAGTCATAAGCAGCCCTAATATGTAAAAACATTTAATAACCTCATCTGGGAATTAAATTTTGAATCTTCTCTCCTCTGAGTTCAGCTAGTTATAATAGCTACATTGATGAACAATGAACATTCTGTTCTCTTTTCTTGCCAGAATTACTTTTTGTGTTTGTGTGTAGAAATTTCGAAATCTGTTCGTATGAGGCCAAGTAGGAGCTCCTATGTGTGTGGTTATGGATGAAGAGAGGTGAAGAATAAATATTTTTTTTCCTATCTAGGATGTAAAATTTAGGTAGTTATGGAGTTTTGATATATGCTAGTGAGCATTAAGACATATGTGCTTGGTTTATTGGGGCTATGAAGGAATAAGACCAGGTCACAGAAAAGAGAGAATTACAAGCCTCTCACTTTGTCCCATTTCTTATGAGGATGACTTGAAACATGTTTTAATATAGAAGCCATAGCATCTTTGAGCAAATGACTCTCTTGGTATCAAGCATTAACCGGGTCATTGACTGACTCAGAATGTATGAACAATGCCAAGCAATCAATATAATCTCCCACATGTCTGTAACTAACTTAAGATTCTGTTTTTTCCTGATATCCTGGAATCCTTTCCACCACAGCAAGATGAAAATTGGATACCTTGCATTCTTCATCTCATTCTCAAAGTGTTCTTTGATGAATATCTATTTCCAAGTGTATTATATGTTGTTTTGTAAGTAGAGATGCATATGTGGACATGATATCTTGATACATAATTCTGACTATGCTTTGGTGCCATTAACAAAAGGCAGGTGAATGAGAGCTAAGCACAGATTTGAGAGCTTGCCTCCGCATAGGCCAACGTATGTTCTTCCTAAGTAAATCTCCTTAAGACAATGTGATTTTGCTTCTGAGCATTCTTTAATAACAGAATGCTGTTAGGGTTTATTGGGAATAAAAACAAATACTTGAGATACTTATATTTGGGTCATTATTTATTGTACATTTTGCTGGAGAGTTTTTTTTCCCTTTAAATAAATACATAAATTTTTACCTGTATATTTCTATCTGGATTTTTTGGTTGTTGAGATTAGAAAAATCTAGTTGCCTATATATTATAAAAATATTCTAAATATTTAAACAAGGACAAACTGTTCTATTTGAGAGGAAAATAAATACCAGCTAATTTCCAATGCAAAATTTCCCTAAAGGTGAATAAGAGAAAGACTAACACCCAAAGAGTAAACTAGTCAAAGCTTGTATGGTCAGAAGTATTTTTCCAGATGCCATCTCAAAGTATGTTTCAGTTTTTAATACACTATTCTATTGAATAATTGTAAAATTATCCACCAACAGAGCATGGTTAAATGAGTGTCGGGCATGGCTAAACGAGTATCTAAAAATGTAATGTAATGGAGTTAATAAGTCAAGGATTTAGATCTCTTGTTCTCTCACTTTCTTGCTCTTAAATGCTCATAAAAATGATAGGTCATGTTCTAATGGTTGGGTTGGAGAATATTCATTTTTCACTAATACTTTTTTGTTTACTGACGTGTGTTATAAAGTTATTTTAATTTGCTAAAAAAACAATCTTTGAAATGAGCTTTATTAATCTCATTGCAAAAATTTCCAATTTCTATATTTATGCTTTTCATACCCTATCTGAGTTCAATAAAAATATTATAACATTTACATTCAGTGTATTATTTTGTGTTTGTAAAAATTTGAGGTTCTCATTTACCTTACTCTTATTTACATAACTTAAGGTCACAAATGAAGGTTACCTTCATTTGGAATATAGATTACCAAAATAATTTTATAAATTGATTTGCTAATAAAGATTCTTTTAAGTAGAATACAAAAACATTTTCTTTTTTTTTTAATTTTTTAACATTTATTTATTATTAAGAGACAGACACAGAGTGTGAGCAGGGGAGGGGTAGAGAGAGGGGGAGACACAGAATCTGAAGTAGGCTCCAGGCTCTGAGCTGTCCACACAGAGCCCGACGCAG
Organism: Herpailurus yagouaroundi; assembly: GCF_014898765.1. Taxonomy (NCBI): domain Eukaryota; kingdom Metazoa; phylum Chordata; class Mammalia; order Carnivora; family Felidae; genus Herpailurus; species Herpailurus yagouaroundi. The sequence goes on from NW_024412452.1 coordinate 6,186,697, forward strand.
GGCTTGAACTCACAGACTGAGAGATCATGACCTGAGCCGAAGTCAGTCGCCCAACCGAAAGCCACCCAGGTGCCCCCAAAAACATTTTCGATGGGCTGCATATTAAAACAAATACTGCTCTTAAACCTACAGTGTTGAATTGTCCAAAAAAAGGCAACCCTCTGCCCCTCTCAAAACATTGCTTTTCTTTGTAACACAAAATTAACCAGAATCCAGTGACAGTGTTTAAGAGTAATTTTGTTGTTGTTGTTGCAGTTAACAGATAAAGACACATTTTATATATGAATTCAAATGTTGATTTTTATACTCATACCAGTGATTGAGCTCCCTGTTTTATATCTCTCTCTGTAGGTCAGGAGTTTTCAATTTATTCATATTTCTAGTCCATGTTTATGACTTTCTGTATATGAGTAGAAATGATTTTTTTTCCAGAGGCTAGACATATTTACCATGATGACTTTCTGGGGATAAGAATCTTAAACCTCATTTTCTGCTGGGGATCATTTCAACTACACAGAGATCACCACAAGCCAAATTGTAGCATGTATATTATGAGAGAGCAGTCATTTTTGAACATTTGCAGCAGTTTGGAAGCTTTCATTTTCCAACGGCATGTACTTTTTAGAGTTTCATTTTAGCTATTAATTTTCTAAACCTTTGCCAATCTCTTTATTGTATTATTAGGAATACTTAAGTTGTTTGTTAGGTAGAAATTCATTTTTTTGTGAATTTGTTTTGTATTTTCTTTGAAGATTCAAATCTTTAGATTTAGAGCCTATAATTTGTCTATTAAGAGACAATGGACACATGCATAGAGTAATGATCAATTGCCATGGAGATGAGCATATCACCATAGCAACTTGTATCCTGTATATGTATTGTGAAAAATGCTGAGGGGTAGGGAAGGAAGATATGTGCATGTGTGTATGTATTTTGAATTTTTAAAGACTGAAAAAGAGTAATTTATCTTCTCCTAATTAACAAGTATCTTACCAATTCATTGAAGAAATAGATTCACAGTCATGTTGCCAATTCCGATGTTTTGCTCCATGTCTAACACATACTGATTCTGTGTATATGGTAAATTAGTTCAACTCTTGCTGATCCACTTATAATATACTGATATTTCTGTGATGCCTTGGTGGCTCAGTTGGTTAAGCCTCTGACTCTTGATTTCGGCTCAGGTCATGAAATCCAGCCTGGTGTTGGGCTCTGTGCTGGGTGTGGGGCCTGCTTGACATTCTCTCTCTTTTCTCTCCCTCTGCTCTTCCCCTGTTTGTGTGCCATGCACACGCACTCTCTCAATTAAAAAGAAAAAAAAAATATATATATATGTGTATATAGCTGTACATATATAGTTATATGTTTATATATATTTATATATATAGTTATGTGTATATAGTTATATATATAGTTATGTGTATATAGTTATATATGTAGTTAAGTGTATATAGTTATATATATAGTTATGTTTATATAGTTATGTATGTAGTTAAGTGTATGTAGTTATATATATAGTTATATATAGTTATATATATATATAGTTTAGTTTTATATATATAGTTATATATAGTTAATACATATAGTCATATATAGTTATATATGTAGTTATATATATAGTTATATATGGTTGTGTATGGTTATATATAGTTATAGATATAGTTATATATAGATATATTTATATATTTGTATATAGTTATATATGTAGTATACATACATATATACATGTATATATATATGTATATATATATATATATACACACACACACACACATACAGTCATACTGGTATTTCTGAATTCATAAATAGCATTTCAGTTGTTTGAAAAATAGGTTAGTTTAGTAATAAAAAATACTGTAGGGCATTCAGAACACTGTAGGACACAGAGAAGATGGTAGAGATTAAGCAATTAAGTTACTGACCTAAAACAGAGACAGTGATATAGATACAAGCCAAAAAAATCAAACTTTTCATTATATTTAATGTTTGTAGTTTATTGGTCAAAGAATTTTTTATATTAAGAAATATGAAAAGGGTAGGTTTATTATTGTTCACAATTAATGAGTGTCTCCCCTTCCCTGTCAGAGGGTTAATTATACATTCCTACCCACTTCTGTGTGACGTCATTGCAGAGAAATATACATTCCACCACTCTGACTTTGGGTTAGGTCCTTGAGCCTGTTTTAACCAATGAACTGTGAAGCGTTCATCCACACTATGTGTGAGCAGGAGCTTTAAGAGGCATTGTCAATCTCTGCAAGTTCTTTTGCTCCTTTCCCCTTTACATAAAAATGACATGTCTCCAATGGAGGTTCCTCCTCAGCCTGAATTTTGGAAAGAGGAAAAATGGATCAGACCAGCTGCACCTGATGCTTAATTACATTGTGAAACATTGATGTAAGCTGCAGGCTTGTCTCTAACCTTTGCAGACTAGACAAATATATCAATTAAAATGCACTTTCATTTTTGGTTTTAGTCATTTATTCATCTTTCATCTCTTATCCATCCCCTGTTCTTTCTATTATTACTAATTTTTTTATTGTAGTAAGAATACAACAAGAGATCTATCCTCTTAATTTTTTTTAACGTTTATTTCTGAGGGAGTGGAGGGGCAGAGGAGGGGGAGAGAAAGAATCTCAAACAGCGCAGAGCCTGACACGGGGCTTGAACTCACAAACTGTGAGATCATGACCTGAGCCAAAATCAAGAGTTGGACACTCAACCGACTGAGCCGCTCAGGCACACTATCCTCTTAAATTTTTAACTGTGCAGAATAGTAATGTTAACCATAGGCTGTACAGTTCTGTACAGAACATCTTTAGAACTTATTCAGCTGGCTTAACTGGAGCTTTATATCCAATGAAGAGCAACTTCCTACTTCCCCCTTTCCCAACCCTTGGCAACCACTATTCTACAATCTGTTTCAGTGAATTTGTGTTTTTTAGGTTTCACATAAAAGTGGAGCCATGCAGTATTTCTTCTTCTATGACTGGCTAATTGTACTTTGCAAAATATTGTCAAGGTTCATCCACACTGTTGCATATGGCAGGATTCCTTTTTTTTTTTTTTTAAGGCTGAATATTCCATTTCATGGACATACCACATTTTCTTTATCCATTTATCTTTCAGTAGATTCTTAGATTATTTCATTATCTTGGCTATTGTGAATAGTACTGCAATGAACATGGGGCAGATGTATCTCTTTGAGATACTGATTTGAATTCCTTTGAATATATACTAAAATTGGGATTGTTGGATCATTAAAAATTTTTTTTTAACATTTATTCATTTTTGAGAGATAGAAACAGAGCGTGAGTGGGAGAAAGGCAGAGAGAGGGAGACATAGAATCCGAAGCAGGCTTCAGGCTCTGAGCTGTCAGCATAGAGCCTGATGTGGGGCTTGAACTCACGAACCATGACATCATGACCTGAGCCGAAGTCGGATGCTTAACTGACTGGGCCACCCAGGTGCCTCTATTTTATTTTTGTTTAGAGTTATTGAGTTCTATTTTGTTTGTTGTGGTCACTGTTGCTCTTATTATCTCCATTTCATTATTTTTTATCCCATCTTTAATATCTTAATTTTTTTCTTTAATTTTAGATGAGTTTCAAAAAAAAAGTAAAGATTTGAGTTTTGTTTTTGATCAAAATATATTTATCTTACTAATATTTTTTTATTTATTAAAATACAGTATTTTGGGGGGCTCTTGGGTGGCCCAGTTGGTTAGGCTTCAGACTTTGAATTAGGTCATGATCTCATAGTTCGTGGGTTCGAGCCCCATGTCAGTCTCTGTGCTGATAGCTCAGGGCCTGGAGCCTGCTTTGGATTCTGTGTCTCCTTCTCTCTGCCCTTCCCCAACTTGCACACACATGCATGCTTGTTCTCTCTCTCTCTCTCTCTCTCTCTCTCTCTCTCTGTCTTGTAAAAATAAGTAAACATTAAAAAAATACAGCATTTTTGTTTCATTTTTATTTAAATTCCAGTTACTTGACATATGGTGTAATATTAATTTCACTTACATATAACACCCAGTGCACATCAAATTTACTAAGAACTCTTAAAAGTGATTGTGTGTTGTGAGGTTTTCTCTTTTTCTTTTTGGTTTCATTTATATGACTCTTTGCTGTTTCTTAAATTATACTTTGTTCATGGTTCTTTGCAATATATTTTGCCCTTTGAATAATATAAATTATCTAGTTTTATTTTTCAGTTAATTTTCTTGTCATTCTATATAAGCTCCCAACACTCAAAGTATTATTCTCCATAGTACTTTTTGGTTTTAGAAAATAAGGTGATTGTTCTTTTATATTGATAACTTCAGAGCAATATCCACATAATCATATTCATAGTTTCCTGGTAATCTGTCGTTAATCATTTTTTTACATATGCCATTTTTCCATTGATTTATTTTATTTTATTTTATTTTATTTTATTATTTTTTTTAAACATTTATTTATTATTGGGACAGAGAGAGACAGAGCATGAATGGAGGAGGGTCAGAGAGAGAGGGAGACACAGAATCTGAAACAGGCTCCAGGCTCTGAGCCATCAGCACAGAGCCCAACGTGGGGCTCAAACTCACAGACCGCAAGATCATGACCTGAGCTGAAGTCGGCCGCTTAACCGACTGAGCCACCCAGGTGCCCCTCCATTGATTTATTTTAAAAGCAATGCTTCGATGAATATTTTTGGCATGGATATTTTTGTGAACTAATCTGAATATTTTTTTAATGAAAATCCCTGTAATTTTATGGGTTAAGCAGTATGAGCTATTTAAAGTCTTTGATACATATTGGTAGCTCACTCTCTGGAATGATTACACCAATATGTATATTGCCACCATTAGTCATGCACAAACCTTTCTCCTCACATACCATTGCCCGTCTGATGGGTACAAATTGTCTTAATGCTTAAACAGTGTTAACACTAATAGTTCTTTTGTCTGTATTGATAAAGACTTTCCACATAAAATTTCATTTGTACTGTCTAGAAAAAAAGGTATAAATCCAGTGATCTAGTCTAATCCTTTTATGTTAGAGATGAGGAAACCATATCCTTTAAAGTTAATGGTCATATACAAGGTCTCAAGGCACAGTGAGACAGTCAGAATCAGAGCAGTGGTGCCCTGATGTCTGAGATCAATTTTTAGTTGTTCCATTTGTCAGAATGTGGCTGGGAATACATGCTTGCTAGTTTCTGATAGAAAGGGATTTAGAGTGTTGTCAGTGTGGGAAAAGTATGACATGTGTTTAATTTTGGCCTTCCTTTTTTATTCTATAGAGGATAAAACATAGCCACTAAACAAATGGAAACAAGTCAAGAAATTGGTGACTTCTCTATCAGTCTTGAGACTCTGTGCCCAGGGACTTGATGTTCAGGGAAACCATCTGCTCTGTGTCTTTATTATTGCCTTAGTTAGATTGTCTATGTCTATGACTGTCTACTCTGTCCTGGAATTTGTATAGCTGCCATATTTAGCATATATATTTTTTAAAGATCCAAGGTTTTCACTTTTTTTCCTGTTGCCTTTTACTCATATTATTATGTATAAAGTGTCTCAACTGATTTTATCATGGTCATCTTTTACTTCTTTTGTTCAGACTCTTCAAATGTAACTCATATAGTATCTATTTTAATGTTATTTTACCTATGCTTTGTCTCATCTAAATGATATTCTTACTTATGTTTATTTTATCCTGGTTTCTTATCATTTTTACAATATTACTTTTAATTCATATTATTACTTTAGTTTTATTCTGGCTCTTTTATACATTAATTATTTTATTTCAGTTTTATTTCATATTTTGTTACTCAGTATATTTTTAGCTTTCCATCTATTTTGTTTACTTGTAGGCTTTATCAATGGACAAGAGGAGGCAGAGACCTAGAGAGAACTTATATGAGAATAAGTTGGTTTCCATCAATCTTCATCCAGATACTATAAAATGACTCCACATTCTCCCTCCCTCTAAGCCATATAGGCAACCCGCTATTTAATATTGTTGTTTCTGTAGATTGCCTGTTCTGTATATTTCGTATAAATGAAACCATATAACATGTGATTCTTTGTAACCAGCTTCTTTCACTTAGCACTGTGAGCTGTTTGCAAAGTGAATCCATATTATACTTCATTTTCTTTATTGTCAAATAATATTCCACTGCATAGATATATTACATTTTATTTATCCATTCAACAATTGATGGACATTTGGATTGTTTTCACTTTTTAAATAATGCTGCTATGAACCTTCATGTACAAGATTTTATATGGATATATATTTTCATTTTTCTTAGACATTTACTTAGGGTTAAAATTGCCAGGTCATATGGTAACTCTATGTTCAAGTATTCAATGACTCCCAGAATGTTTTTCAAAGTATCTGCATTATTTTACATTTCCACCAGCAGTGTATGAGTGTTCTGATTTCTTTATGTCTTTGCTAACAATTGTTATTATTTGTCTACTTTTATTATAGCCTTCCTGATGGATGTAGAGTGGTATCTCATTGTGGTTTTGATATACATACTCTTTTTTTTTTTTAAAAAATGTTTATTTATTTTGAGAGAGAGAGAGAGAGAGAGAGAGAGAGCGAGCGAGCAGGAGAGGGTCAGAAGGAGAGAGAAAGAGAATCCTAAGCAGGCTCCACATTCAGTGCAGAGCCAGATGTGGGGTTCTGTCTTACGGCCATGAGATCATGACCTGAGCCGAAATCAAGAGTCAAATGCTTAACCACCTGAGCCACCCAGGTGCCTTGATTTACATAGTCTTGATGGCTACTGATTTTGAGCATCTTTTTAAGTTCTAGTTGGCTATCTCCATATCTTCCTTGGAGAACTGTGTGTCCAAATACTTTGCTCATCATTTAATTGGATTGTCTTTTTATTATGGAACTTCTTTATATATTATGGATATGTGAGAGTGCAAAACATAATCCCTTATCAGATATATGGTTTGCGAATATTTTTCTGCTCTAAATGCTTTTATAATTACCTGTACTGGAACTCTTTGTGTTTTCAAGTAAGTTTACTTGCTTTTGGCCTCAAGAATATCCTTTAGTATTTCTTATAACATGGCTCTGCTAATATCAGATTCTCTCAGTTTTTCTTTATCTGGGAAAAATTTCTTTTGCCTTTATATTTGAAACAGTTTTATCCATGGCCTCCATTGTTTCTGATGAGAAGTCAACTGTTGGTCTATATGGGTTTCTTTGCATGTAGCAGTTCTTTTTTTTTTTTTTTTCCAACGTTTATTTATTTTTGGGACAGAGAGAGACAGAGCATGAACGGGGGAGGGGCAGAGAGAGAGGGAGACACAGAATCGGAAACAGGCTCCAGGCTCTGAGCCATCAGCCCAGAGCCCGACGTGGGGCTCGAACTCACGGACCGCGAGATCGTGACCTGGTTGAAGTCAGACGCTTAACCGACTGCGCCACCCAGGCACCCCTGCATGTAGCAGTTCTTATCACTGCTTATTTTAAGCTATTCTCTTTGCCTTTGCCTTTTAACCTTTTTATCATGATGTGTATAGATGTGGACCCTTTTCCTTTTATCTTAGTTGGAGTTCATTGAGCTTGGATTTGTAGATTAACATTTTGTTTTTCCTCAAATTAAGGAAGTTTTTAGCCATTAACTCTTTGAATTTCCTGTGTATGTTTCTTTCTCTACCCTCTGTATAATACTTTCATATGCTCATGTTGGTATGTCCCTCATGGTGACATATGGCAACCCTTGTTTGGAAACTGAGGGGAGAAGGAATCCTTTATTTCTCATTACACCCACTCAGATTTGAACTTCTGTCAACCTGAGCTGGGGGGATTGGAGGAAATAAGTGGGTTGTAACTCACATGTCACAGGTTCTGGCTATTATTACGGAGTTTTGGTAGATTTTCTTGAGTATATGTTTATTTGCTGTATGCCCTAATAAGGATCTCTAGAGACACTAAATGATTATATTTTTTATAGCTTGTAACAGTTTCACTTGTTTTGCTGGTATTGAGTCTATGGAGCTCTTCATGGTACCACCCCAGAAGCTTGTTTCACATTCTAACACTTTGAGTAATGATGAATTTACATTTAGTGATGAATTTGCATCAGTGGATCAAGACTGTTGAATCATATGCCCATGAACCAAAACTTTATCCATGCCCTCACCAAGGGCTCATGAACAACTACTATATGCCAGGTACTCTTTTAAGGGATGTAGTAGACCAAAAACCAAAAAACTTGCTTCCATGTAGTTTATATTCTAGGTAATTTTTGTGATATGTATATTTATTCTGCTTTTCATGCTATCGTAAAACACTTTCATCATTTCAGTGAGTTCCATAAAGATTGCCATTGTTTCATCATTATTTGTATAATGGAATTCAAAATTACCTTCCATCTCAAGGCTCTCTGCACTCAAATCCCAAGTTGCCTTTCCAGATAAACTTCCCACTTCTCCCTTTATGAAGCCTTCCTAATAATCTCTTTTTTAAATTTAATTTACCTTTCTTAATCATAACCTGGGTAATCTCATTTGGTCATGTTCATATGCGCAAACTCTTTGCAGGAACACAGTTATCCACATTTATCTTAATTCTTGATTCTTTTTATCTTGCAAAAAGCAGCTTACATAATTTACCTGTAGTCCTCAGGAACTACATCCGCCTCCAGAGAGATTATCTCTGTCTTGTATTTTCATCAAGAACTTCACAGAATCACTCCTTTGATGCTTCTCTAGAGCTTTCTCATATTCTTAGTCATTCCATTTTCATATCCATATGTCAACAACTAAATTTAAGATTCTTGAAGACAGCATTAATTCTTATTTATTTTTTATTCTCCAATACAAAAAGGTGAGTGTTTTGGAGGTACAGTGTACATGATAATGAAAAGTGGTGATACAAATGCGTAAGACATAAATTAATTACTTTCAAATTTTTAATTTTTATTTATTTTGATACTTTCACTTGCTAGTTTATCATCAATAGGTAACTGAGTTTTTGTTTAATATTTAAGTCAGAGGAGAAATTAAATTCATGATTATTTAAAATCACTTTTTGTGGTATTGATTTGTGTGATCATTTAAAATGTTTGTTGTCTAATTCCCAAGATATCACTGGTATCTGAAATTTCTCCAATCTTGATATTTACCCAAATATTTACATACTTTTTCTTACCTTCTACTCAGGAAATAGGGAGGAAAAATGCATTGCCAAAAACAAATCTCCATGGCTTATAGTTTTGCATAAGTTCTAAACAAGGCAACAATATTCTCTGATTCTGAAATTAGGATGTAAAAAATTAGAAACAATTTTGATTTGAACCAGAAGGCAAAAAATCATTTTGGAGATATATTTTTGGGAAGAACCATGTTGGAGTTTTGGTAACTCAGGCATTTATGGAGACAATAAAAATATAGACTATCTAAGAAAACTCAGGATAGATGTTAAAAATATTTATAGATCCTTCCCACTTTCCCCCTCCCCCTAAAATAATCTGAAAGTAGTATTTGGATTGATGTTTATAAAGTCAGTTTTATTTAAAGTAACTTTTTGCTGAATGAAATCTTTGTTGCTCAATCTATTTTATATATGCTCTACCAATATTAAATGACAGTTTGAAACATCAGTAAGATGCAGGCTTCAGGCAAATTTAATTTTAATCTTTAATTCAGAAAAAAAATTTTTTAACACACTAAGTCATGATTGTTTTTTATTTTGATTTTCTTGAACCATTAATAAAAAGACATAGATAGGTAGATACAGATAGAGGTATACAGATACAGATAGATATTTTTGGAAGTAACAGGGTCCTTTGGAAAATACTCTCCACCTCTTGACCTTGAAGAGACATTTACTGGAACTCAACTCTGTCAGAACATTGAACTGTTGACAGAACTATTTCAGAACAAGAGTCTTCAGGACATAGTCCGTGCCCCAACAGGCTAAGGTCACATGTATAGGAAAGAAGAGACATTAACATTACCAATTCTAGGGGCGCCTGGGTGGCGCAGTCGGTTAAGGGTCCGACTTCAACCAGGTCACGATCTCGCGGTCTGTGAGTTTGAGCCCCGCGTCAGGCTCTGGGCTGATGGCTCGGAGCCTGGAGCCTGTTTCCGATTCTGTGTCTCCCTCTCTCTCTGCCCCTCCCCCATTCATGCTCTGTCTCTGTCCCAAAAATAAATAAACATTGAAAAAAAAATTAAAAAAAAAATTACCAATTCTAAAAAGGATGGCATCCAAGTATGAGAAGAGCAGCCTAGCTCACCTGCAGATGTCACATTTCTTACAGAGAAATAGACCTCTGGGCTGACAATGATATTCTCAACATCATTAGTGCATGGAATGGAAGAAAGAACCAGCTGTGCTATGATCAGTGCTCATGGAGGTGAGGGTCAAACTGAAAATCCTTAAGTGAATTTACATTGTCACCCAATGAAATGACAAACTTTGACACTCATTCACGCATGTCTGTAGCATGTACAACAGGCTAGCTAAGGTAGGGTACTTCCAAATTTGTTCTAGATATTTGGCATTTCCTCAGATAACTTCAGGCTTAAACAAGGTAAAAGAGAAACCTTGCATTGGATGTAGATTCCTTTCTACCCTTCAAAATTAATAAAATACACAATGTAATAATAAATAAAAATAGGATATATGTATGTATGCATGTATTTCTAGCTAAAATGTCTGAAAATTAACTCTCCAAGTTTTAATCTCTTTTAGTTCCCAATGACAGGCAAACTGTAATCTTCTAAAATTAGGGCAAACAAAAATGTTAATAGAAATAAAAAAGATGGAGTTCTTAAAAGTGGAGAAACCAACATGGTCATTTAAATAATTTTCCATATAACAGACTTAAGATATATAAGAATGTTTTAGATATTATCTTATTGTTTTAACTGATGTTTATATCTCAGTCTTGCATTACCACAAATTTACCATAACACCCATTTATTATTTCACAGTTCTGTAGGTCAGAAATCCAGGTAGGCTTTACTGGGTTCCCTGCTTGTAATCTCACAAAGCCTAAAGTCAAGATCTTGGCTGAATTGCGCTGCTGTCTGGAGCCTCTGGGGAATAATTAGCTTCCAAGGTCATTTGGGTATTGTAAGAATTCAGGTCTTTAATGTTGGTTTGAGTTTCAAGTTTCTTTTTTTTTTCTTTTTTTTTTTTAACATTTATTTATTTTTGAGACAGAGACAGAGCATGAACGGGGGAGGGTCAGAGAGAGGGAGACACAGAATCCGAAACAAGCTCCAGGCTCTGAGCAGTCAGCACAGAGCCTGACGCGGGGCTCAAACTCACGGACCGTGAGATCATGACCTGAGCCGAAGTCGGATGCCTAACCGACTGAGCACCCAGGCGCCCCTGAGTTTCAAGTTTCTTTGATGGCTGTCACCTGGGACTACTCTTTGTTCTTAGCACTGCTCATATTCCTTCTCATGTGCTTCCTCCATTTTGAAAGGCGGCAATAGCCCATAGAACCCTTCTCATGCTTTGAATCTCTCTCCCTTGAGAAAATTCTCTGCCCTTAAAGGGTGCTTGTGATTAGATTGGGCCCACCTGATAATCTTTCTCTGCTCACAAATATGCTACATGGTCCCATACGACTTCACTTATAAACACAAGTTAATTTTTTTTATTGTTTGTTTATTTTTGAGAGAGAGAGGGACAGAGCGCAAGTGGGGTAGGGGCAGAGAGAGAGGGAGACATGGAATCTGTAGCAGGCTCCGGGCTCTGAGCTGTCAGCAGACGCTTAACCCACTGTGCCACCCACGTACCCCTAAAGTTTTGAACTTAAAAAGGTGAAAGCATAACATTAAATCAAGCACAAAGCCCTTTTGACCGTGGGGCTCTGTGCAACTGCACACGTATACAGACCCATGAAGCTGGCTTGGATAGAAGAAACAGAATAATGCTCTCTAAATTTATGTAAGAATATAGAAACTGTGTATTTGGGGTGACCAAAAAATTATAGAACACTGAATTATAAATTTCAAACCATCCAACAAAAGAAGGGTAAATGAAACTGTTTCAAAATAATTATAAAGCACTATGGACTGAAATGATTTATTCCATGTTCATGGTATTATCTCTAGAGAAGTTCAAGGTCAGAGTTGTGACTCAGGCAGTAAAAGGTGAATTTAAAATTTGTCATATTTTATTTCTTTAATTAGAAAAATCTGAACAAAAATGAGAAATAAAGTAATTATTAATGTAAATTAGTACTTGCATAGAAATAGTAGTCTTTGTAACTGTGTATAGATGCATGTGTATAAAAAATCAAAACTAATTCTCATCTCTAGTGATGTCCATTAAAAAAGAAACAAGAAAGATCTCAAATATGGACTGCTATACCAAAATTAAAATGAACATTATAATTGATTATTCTTTAATACATAAATTCATGTTATTGAGATCTAGAAATACTGCAACTGTGGCAAATTAATCCTAAAAGTATTTGCATAATGCAAAAAATGTAATATTAATTGAACCCCCATTTTGCAGCATTTTTAATTTAATAGCCCCAATATGGTATATAATATCCTTCATGATTATAGGAAATTAAAAAAAAAATTTAATGTTTATTTATTTTTGAGAGACAGAGAGAGACACAGAGTGTGAGGAGCGGAGTGGCAGGGAGAGAGGGAGACACTGAATATGAAGCAGGCTCCAGGCTCTGAGTTGTCAGCACAGAGCCCAATGCGGGTCTCGAACTCACAAAGTGCCCAGATCATGACTTAAGCTGAAATCTGACGCTTAACTGACTGAGCAACCCAGGTGCCCTGATTGTAGCCAAGTTTTGATAACATTTAGCAATTATATAGGGCTGAAACGAAAATCCTGTCAGGATAGAAAAAGCTTTTCTCAGCTTTACTGAGATATAGTTGACATATAACACTGTAAGTTCAAGATGTACCTTGTAATGATTTGATGCAGATATATTGCAAAATAATTACTACAGTAGGGTTAGTTAACCTCAATTACTTCATATAATTATCATTTCATTTTTTATGGTGGGAACATTTCAGATTTACTCTATTAGCCACTTTTAAGTATATAATACAGTTTTATCAACTATAACCACCAAACTGTGTGTTAGATCCCCAGAACTTATTTATCTTTTACTGCAAGTTTTACCCTTTGAACAATATCTCCTTATTTTCCCCACTCCACCTCTCCTGGAAACTACCATTCTACTGTTGGTTTCTATGATTTTGGCTTTTTAGATTCCATATATCAGTGAGTTCATACTATTTGTCTTTCTCTGTATGACTTATTTCACTTAGCACAGTGCCCACCCACAAGGTCCATTCAAGATACCACAAATAGCAAGATTTTCTTATTTCTCATGGCTTTATAATATCCCATTGTGTAGATATACTAGATTTTATTTACCCATTCATTTATAGACAACACTTAGGTTGTTAACTATATTTTGGCTATTTGAATAATGCTGCAGTGGAACATGAGAGTGCAGATAGCTCTTCAGGATACTGATTTCATTTCCTTTGGATATACGTTCAGAAGTTGGATTGCTGGATCATATAGTAGTTCTATTTTTACTTTTTTGAGAAACCTTCATACTGTTTCCCATAGTGGCTTCACCAATTAACATTAGTGGTAAATAGTGCACAGAAGTTACCTTTTCTCTACATCCTTGCCGACACTTGTTATTTCTTTTTGATAACCAACCGTTCTAACAGGTGTGAAGTGATTATCTCATTGTGGCTTTGATGTGCATTTCCTTGAAGTTTATTGATTCTAAACATCTTTTCAGGCACCTGTTGCCTATTTGTATTCTTTGAGGGGGAGAAAGGTCATTCCTCTGCCCATTTTTTAATTGCACTGGTTTGTTTTTTTGCTGTTGAGTAGTGTGAGTTCTTTATATGTTTTGGATATTAGCCTCTTATCAAATATATGGTTTGCATATATCTTCTCCTATACTGTAGGTTGCATTTTCATTGTGGTGGTGATTTCTTTTGATGTGCAGAAACATTTAAGTTTGAGGTACTCTCAGTTATTAATTTTTGCTTTTGGTGCCATACCCAAGAAATCATTGCCAAGACCATTGTCAATGTCAATATATATATATACATATATATATATATACATATATATATTATATATTCTAGGAATTTTACAACTTCAGTTCTTAATGTTTGTCTTTAATCCATTTTGATTTATTTTTTTGTGAGTGGTATAAGATAGGGATCCAGTTTCATTCTTTTGCATGTGATTGTACATTTTCCCCAGTGTTACTTACTAAAGAGATCATCCTTTTTATATCAGAGAAATACATCATTGGAACTTTTATAGGGATAGCATTGAATCTGTAGATGGCTTTTTATAGTACAGACATTTTCATAATATTGATTTTTTTGGTCTTTGCACACTGGATATCTTTCCCCTTATTTGTGTCTTCAATTTCTTCGTCAAAGTCGTAGAGATCTTTTTAAGTATAGAGATTTTTCACCTACTCAGTTAAATTTCTTTCTAACTATTTTCTTGGGGTTGATGATATTGTGGATGGGATTGTTTTATTTCTTTTTCAGATTGTTCACTGTTACTATGTAGGAATGCAACTGATTTCTATATTTGATTTTGGAAATCTAAGATTTTCTTTTTTTCTTTTATTTTTTTAGAAGTGTCTTATGTAAGAATATGCCATCTGCAAACAAAGAGAATTTTCCTTTCTCCTTTTAAAATTTTTTTTTAACATTAATTTATTATTGAGAGACAGAGACAGAACATGAACAGGAGAGGGACAGAGAAAGGGGGAGACACAGAATCTGAAGCAGGCTCCAGGCTCTGAGCTGTCAGCACAGAACCTGACACGGGGCTCAAACTCACCGCAAGATCATGATCTGAGCTGAAGTCGGATGCTTAACCAACTAAGCCAACCAGGAACCCGTCCTTTCTTCTTTTTAATTTGGATGCTTTTTTTTCTTTCTTTTTCTTGTCTGATTGCTCTGCCTAGGTCTTCCAATACTTATGTTGAAGAGGAGTGGTAAGGGTGGGCATTCTTATTTTGTTTTTGATCCTAGAGTAAAAGCTTCAAACTTGTAGCCAATGGATATCATGCTAGTTGTGGGCTTGTCATATATGGCCTTTATTATGTTGAAGTACAGTGCTTCTATATCAGATTTGTTGAGAGTTTTTATCCTGAAAGGATGTTTATTTTTTTAAAAATTCTTTTTCTGCATCTATTGAGATGATCACAAGAATTTGTCTTTTCTTCTGTGGATGTGCATATCACATGTTGAACCATGCTTACATCCCATGGATGAATTTTACTTGATCATGGTGTATGTATCTTCCAATGTGCAGTTGTGTTAGGTTTGCTAATATTCTTTTGAGAACTTTTGCATCTGTATTCATTAGGATATTGGTCTATAATTTTGTAGTATAGTCCTTGTCTGGTCCTGGTATCAAAGTAATGCTGACCTCATAAATTGAGTTTGGAAGTGTGCCCTTCTCTTCAGTATTTTGGAACAGTTTGAGAAGAATTTGTGTTACTTCTTTAAATGTTTGATAGAATTAGCCAGGGAAATCATTTGTTCCTAGACTTTTATTTTTGGGAAGTTTTTGATTATGGATTCAATTTCTGTTCTGATTTTCTATTTTTCCATGATTTGGTCTTGCTAGGCTGCCTGTTTCTAGAATTCACCCATTTCTTCTGTGTTATCCAATTTATTGGCTTATACTTTTTCAAAGTAGTCTCATGGTCGTTTGTATTTCTGTCGTATTAGTTGTAATGTCTCCTCTTTCATTGCTGATGTTATTTGATTTCTCTTTTTTATTTGTTAGTATAGCTAATGGTTTGTTAATTTTGTTTCTCTTTTAAAAAACAGCTCATCTTTTGTTGACATTTTTTATTATTTTTATTTCATTTATTTCTTCTGTGATCTTTGTTATTTTCCTTCTGCTACCTTTGAGCTTAGTTTATTCTTTTTCTAGTCCTTTGGGTTGTAATGTTAGATTCCTTATTTATTTACCATTTTCATTTGTTTTAATATCTTTTTGATTTCCCTTTTGATATTTTCTTTGATCCATTGTTTTTTCAAGAATGTTGTTTAATTTTCACTATTTGTGAATTTTCCTAATTTTTCTCCTGTTCAAATTCTAGTTTCATATCACTGTGTTCAGAAAAGATAATTGGTATGATTTCAACTTCCTTGAATTTGTTGAGACTTGTATTGTGACCCATCACTGTCAGGAGCATGCACAGAGAGGGCTGGCCACAGAGAGGGCATGTAAGTGGGTGAGACACACGGGGCACTGGGGGTGTCCATATGCTAGTTGGGGGTCCACAGGTGAGGCATCCCTAGAGGCTCCTGAGTGGGTTTCTTGATGGAGTCCACAACATAGTTACTAGGATCCACATCCCTTTAATGCTTCCAAGAGTCCATGTGAGGCTCTCCCAGATTCTTTCCACTTCCCAGTCATGAAGCTCATGACTCAGCATTCTGGGTGGGGTAAAGAGAAATACTCCTCTGGAATATCCCACACAGCTGGGGAGGTCAGGCACTCACATTCTCTCACTTTCCTCTGTGGGAGAAATCTCAGGCGAAGGTCTCACTTGGCACTGAACTGTGCTGCCTTGGGTAAAGCATGATGTGGATAAAGTTAAACTTCCTCTTACCCTCTTCAGTGTATCCAAACTCATATATATTTTTTTCTTTTTTTTTTTTTTTCTTTTTTCCTCTCATGGTGTCCTGGAATTTCTCTGCTGGAAACCTGTACTTCCACAAAAGCTGTCTTGTCCGTGGGTGATTGTTTAAGACAGTGTTTTCCAGGGGCTCACAGACTGCAGCTGGGAGGACCTGGAGCTGGTTAATGAGATGCTGAGGGCTCATAGTGGGGAACAAGTTCCTTATGCTTATTACCTGGTACGCAGGTGGGCAAGACTCCTCCTTGGTGTATGTTCCTGGATACCACAGCTCCCACAAAGACACTTTTGTCTGTGGATGGGTGCCAAATTATTTTTGGAGAGGTATGATGAGGGACATCTTCTTCAGCCATGTTGCTGATGTTACTTCCAGGGAGATTTTCTTAATTTGCAACTGCTGTTTACTTAAATAATATTGTGTATGAGGGCAGACTTTAGGAATAGAAGTTAATGGTGCCTACTATCACCGCTGTGACTTAACATATGTTCAGTTCTGTCTAATTCTGTAAGAAAAGAAAAGGAAATAAGAAATGTCAGAATTGAAAAAGAAAGAAAAAACTTCCATTTTTGTCTTTAATATGCTCATCTCCTAGAAAAAGTAATAGAACCAGTAAATCATTAGCACTTATAAAAGTACTTAGTGAAGTTTCAGTTAAAATATTTTTACATAAATTGATTACTATAACAACAATAAAAAACAATTAAAAATAAAGATTTTTTTTGTAATAGCAACAAAACCTATAAAGCCTATTACACTTTGGCTTATAATGGATCAGAAAGGAAAGAGAGAGAGAGGGAGGGAGGGAAAAAGGAAGGGAGGGAGGAACAGAGGACATCAGTGGAGAAAGGTGAATAATTCAGTTGATCATTTTCCAAAAATGGCCTCAACTATATCTTCTATCCCACATGTTCTTCTGCGTTGTGACCTGTGACTATGTAATTAAAAGAGAGAAAACCTAAAGCTCTTTCAAGCATATGAAGAGATGTTCAAACTCAGTAATTAAAGACAAATTAAAGTAATAATGAAGTATCACACTGTACCTGTCCAATTGGCATTGAGTGCAAAGTTGCATAGCCCCATTTGGTGGGGGAGAGGGCACGGAGAAGCTCTCCGTTCATGGTGGGAGGCAGGCATATCCAGTGAATATGGCAACCCAGAGTCAGATTAACCATATGGAAACTCTTTTTTATTGGATAATTCTACCCCCACACAAGGATTCAAAAGGAAACAAGTATAAAGATGTTTGTTGCAGTTTTGTTTGTGGAAGTGGGCATTTGGAGGCAATGGGTAGAATATCATTAGGGCTTGCTTAAGCAGAATGTGGAGGATATACTCTATAGAACATTAAACAGCAGTTGGGTGCATGGCAATGTAAACAGACCTAAAAACAGTGAATTTTTTTTAAGAAACTGAATAGGATGTTAGGCAAATATCATTCATGTAGAATAAAAATACATGCCTGCAAAGCTCTAATGTACATTTTACAGAAGGCAATTTTAAAATTAATTATATTAAATATATTAGAATGTTTGCACAGGGAAATTGAAGTAGAAAATGGGGATATTGATCAGAAATAAACAAAACAAGACTGAACCATGATAAAAATTAGATATAAGGTGAGAGGGTGAATTAACAATCTATTGCTTATGAGATTAACAACAAATTTATGTATTTCTCTCAAGGCTAAGCAAATATTAATTAGCAAAGAAGATAAACACTCAATTCTTTCTGACTATAAAATTTATTTATTTAACTGCTAAGTTGTGCCTCATTTTCTTGTTGTGATCACTAACTCAAGGGGATAATAGATTTGTGCTTTGAGATTGCAGGCCTGAAGTGACCCAGCACTGTTTCAAGATATTGGCCAAGGTAAAGCTTCACAGACTTCCCAAAGCTACTCAGACCGGGCCCTGTTTCTTAGGTGTTTTTGTCCTCTACATCTAGCAATTGCATTTGGCCCAGCACTAGAGCAGAGTGGAACCCATTGTTCTTGTTCACTCATTTATATCCTCTCTCACACTATTTTTGAGGATGAGGACATCCCTAGCATACTAGGAAAATGGATTCTAGTCACCTTCATAGAATGCTAAAATTGGAAGAAACATCAATGAATACCAAAAAAGAGGCAAAGCTTTTCAAATTGTAGCTCTGCAGATAAACAGGGGATTCAGTAACCCTCCAGCCCCACCTTTACAGAGATCAGTTTCTTATATTGTACCTACTGGATTACATATACAGTTTTGCTAAAAAATGTCTGTTTCTACAAATATATTAGGGCATTTACTTTGTGCTAGGAACTGTGTAAGTAGACATAACCCTTTCTATTTTGAGAGAACATTTAAAAAATTATGTACTATCCCTCTTCCTCTCTTCTTTTACCTATCATTCACTGAGTGTCTTATAATGTACCTGGCTCTTTATTAAGTGGTAGCAACACATTTTTTTTTAATTTTTTTTCAACGTTTATTTATTTTTTTGGGGACAGAGAGAGACAGAGCATGAACGGGGGGAGGGGCAGATAGAGAGGGAGACACAGAATCGGAAACAGGCTCCAGGCTCCGAGCCATCAGCCCAGAGCCTGACGCGGGGCTCGAACTCACGGACCGTGAGATCGTGACCTGGCTGAAGTTGGACGCTTAACCGACTGCGCCATCCAGGTGCCCCCACATTTTTTAATACTATGCAGATGCTTGGCCATCAAGACTGAGAAAAACACACAAATTATTATGATTAATCTTTTGAGCATGTCTGGTTACAGAGGTGCAAATATGGAGTCAGGGGCTGTGGATTTTCACGTCAGGGTCCTGACACCATTCAATTCTTTGTAATAATAAACATACCAACGTTCTCATAAGTTCTCTAACAAAATGATCAGAACTTTAAGCAATAAAAGAATAAAAAATAGAGATTACATAGGTAGGTAGGTAGGTGAATAGGAAGAGAGGTGTCAGGGGAGACAGAGAAAAAAATCATTGTTAAATGCCTATTTCATTTCAGTTACTATGTCAAAGTTCATGCTGTTATCTTTTTTTTTTTTCTTTCATACATGAGCAAATCTTTAAGACTCTAGGGGGCTCCATAATTTGGCTATTGTGGATAGCGCTGCTGTAAACATTGGGCATTTGTTGAGGTGAGCCCTGGGTGTTATCTGTAAGTGATGAATCACTAAATTCTATGCCTGAAATCAGTACCATAATATATGTTAACTGTCTTGAATTTAAATAAAAAAAAAGACTCTAGGGGGTTCAGCAACATTCTGAGAGTTACAAAACACATGAATGGAAGAGCAGTGTTCTCCACAGCTACTTACAGCATTTCTCATGGGCCAGCAGCAATAGCAGCATCTGGGAGATTGTTACAAATGAGAATTTCAGGCCTTACTCCTAACCTCCTGCATCAGAATCTGTGGGATTGGGTCCAGAAAACTGTGTTTTAACAAAATTTCCATATGATGTTTATGCACACAAAATTTTGAAATTCTCTTCTCTAAAACTATACTGATTTTCTTCTTATGTGGTCTCTCCAGTATGTTAAAAAAAAATTCTACAAGCCGCCTTTGTGTTCTTTCTAGAATAATTTAAACATTTCTAACCTGTAAAGCGTTATGAGGACACGACAGACCAACGAAGACTAGAAATATCTCATATGATATTATTTTTTCATTGATTTTTCTAAAGATGAAAAAAGTACTGCTTGAATAACTTACTTTATTATGCAGGGAAGTCCAATGCATGTTTGTATTAGAAAGCATAGGAAATTATATATTTTAAATGATTGTAATTTAAGGAGAAATATCCTGAATCCACTTAAGCCAAAGTTGGGATTGAAAATTCAGTATGTTTCTTATATGAACTGATGTGGTTGCCCACCTCTCATTAGTCCATTAGTTCCAGGATTAATTGTGCCTTCAAGTTCTCTGTTAAGTAGTGAATGTTGAATGTTCAGCTGCATGTGAAGTGCAATTCCATCTGCAGCAGTTGCCAGTGTAATATTAGTCTTCTTGTTCATGAATTTCTCTTTAGCTATGGTCATATTTTTAGTGTGATACATTGGATTTTCATATGCTCATGTAAGATACTGAAATCTTTAACAGCTGATTATTGAGAATTTGCTATAAGTAATTGCTGGTCACATCACGCATTGGCTTTAACAGAGTGAGGCTGAGCTACTAGCAAATTTGGGAGGCTGACTAAGATTTTTAAAGACTTTCTCAAAGTAAATATAGAGAAACAAAAGCATTGTAATTTGAATGGACGCTAGTCCACTATGAACACTAATTTACTGACTTATACTCCATTCAAGTTGACCCAGTACACAAATCATTACTATGTTTTAAATTATGCTGAGATGTTATAGTCATTGAAGTTTTAATGAGTGATGGTCTATATAACATCCTTCACAATTTCAAGATTGTAATGCCAAAAATTTATTTTATACTTCCAGATATCAAAGTCAAGTTCCTTGAAAAAATATAGTCACAGAGTCCATTTAATAGCCTATGAATATTCCTATAATAATATATCTGATCCCATTTTGTCAAAACTTCTGCTTGATTGATATTGTGTATGTATATCTATCATCTATCTATTTACCTACCTACCTGTCAGATTTCTGTCATAATCCCAATATATATATATGTCACAAAATATACACGTATATGTTGTTTTCCTATCTTGTTTTATTTTTCTTTAAACAGAAAAAAATTGTATTTAAAGTTTTTGAACTTGACTTCTTACGTAATAATAAATATTAAAATGTTTCCAGCTTAATGAAGTATGATTGACAAATAAAAGTAGTGTATTTGTTGTTCTGTACCATGGTTGTTTTAAGTGCACAATGTGATGATTTAATATATGTATACATTGTGAAATAATTACCACAATCAAACTAATTAACACATCCATCACCTCACATAGTTACCATTTTTTTAATGGCAGTAACACTTAAGGTCTCCTCTCTAAGCAAATTTCTAGCATACAATGCAGTATTATTAAGTTAGGCACCATGGTATACATTCGATTCCCAGAATTTATTCATGTTATTACTGAAAGTTTGTATCCTTTGAATAACATCTCCCCATTCGCCTCCCTTCTGAATCTCCCAACTATAGTTTTATTGTCTGGTACTATGGGTTCAACTTTTTAGATTCTGCATGTAAATTGAGATTGTGCATTATTTGTCTTTCTGAGTCAGGCCTTATTTCATTTGGCACAATGAAGAATCTTCTATATCAATACATTTAGGTTGTCTTATGGGATAAAGCAGGAATTATGTTTTAATTTTTATTTCTGATTATCTAATTATAGAGATTAGGATTTAAAAAGTAGAATTGGTAATAGTCTGTCCACTTTCTTTTCTTTTTTTAAAAATTAAATGCAGTTAAGTTTTTCTCCCCTTTAAAAATGTTTAGGCTTAACTTATGTTTAGGGTTTACATAGTGTATAGAATTTCATTCAAAGATACAGTGATTTGAAAGATACTATTTAAATAGTGAATATGACTTAAGTAGAAGATGTTATGACATTATAATTCTCTCTCTGTGGTATAGTAGGTGAGTACATTGTAATTAAAGCTCTCCCTTTGCCATTGTATTAGTAGGTGAAAGATAAACCTCTACTTCTGATCACTAAAAAAGAAAGACTAATGGGAAATTGTTTATTTGTGTGAAATGGGTAACATTTGGCAGTAAGTCACTTTCTGTATTCTGATAAGCTTATGTAGCACATTTGACATTAACATTATCATAAACTCTTTAACTTGTTATATCCTGAACCCCATACCTGTTTCTTCAGCTTTCCCCACAGTCCTGAGTGTAAAACCCCCAGATCCATACTAGGGTTCAGAGGGAGCCATTGACAAGTATCTGGTATCAGTCTATTTAATTGAAGAGGAAAGTGGCCAGATCTGGGAAAATATTTTATGCTAGGACCAACTATGCATGTAGAGAGGAGGACTAAGGAAGATTGATTTGTGCCATATCTGTATTTTCCCTTTTGTGCACATCGATAAATGGGCCTCTTGTTGTGCTCAGTGTAAGTATTTAATTTGATGGAGCAATGTGGATCATCTAGGATAGTGGTCAGCAAACTTTCCATTAAAGTCTGGAGAGTAGACATTTTAGGCCTGCCAGGCAGTCTCTTTGGCAACTACTCAGCTCTGCATTGTGGCATGAAAACAGCTACAGACAGTACATAAGTGAATGGGCATGGCTGCATTCCAGTGCAACTTTGCTTATGGACACAGAGATTTTAATTTCATATAATTTTCTATTGCCATGAAATATTATTCTCTTTTGATATTTTTTATTATTTAAAAATGTAGAAACTATTTTCAGCTCATGGACCATACAAAAGTTTAAATATATGAAGTTTAAGTATATAAATTTAAATATATAAACTTTAGTTTCAGTAAGTTTAAATATATAAAATGTTTGGCTTTAGTCCAAGGACTATATTCTGAAAGAAACACATTCTTTAAAAGAGTTTATGGCTTAGGAATACCTGGGTGGCTCAGTCGGTTAAGCGTCCGACTCTTGATTCCTGCTCAAGTCATGATGTCACAGTTGTGAGTTTGAGCCTCACATCAGGCTCTGTGCTGACAGCACAGAGCCTGCTTGGGATTCTCTCTTCCCCCCCATCCCCGCCCCTCCCCCGCTTGTACTGTCTCTCTTTCTGAAAATACATAAATTAAAAAAAAGAATTTATGGCTTAGATTGAAAGAAAGTGACACATATCTGATAGGTACCTTAGGTAAGATATAGGTAGGTATATTATGTCACACACAAACAATATTTTTTCATGAAACATTTACTGATACGGACTTTGGAGGAAAAATGCAAGATAAAAATCACAAGCCCTCAAGTATTTCACAATTTGATCTGAAGATCAGAAATAAATAGGAATGTCAGAGCAAATGTGATGATACATATGGTAAAAGATGCACAAATTATTTTCAAATATAAGAAAGACAGATTATGGGTTAATTTTGACTGAATGTAAGGGAATGCTTTTTAGAGATGGTAGCATATGAATTTTAACAAATGCATAGAACTTCAAAATTAAAAAAAGTATTTTAGATCAAATAAGAAACAAAAGCATTGAAATTTTTGAAATGTATAGATACTACAAGTGGAATAAGGAGATTATTGTTTGCAGTCTTGAGAATTGAATATGATGCAGTATAAAATAATCTGAAATGTCACTGACATTTGTGAATGAAAAATTAAATATAGACATAAGTCATTGGTGGGTGCATCAAAAATAAATTAGAAGGATTGTGATATTTAAGAAAGACCTAAATAGAAAAATATTAAATCAGTCTTGGCAAGAGATAGGTGCTTATAGTAGGACAATGTCAGGAGAAATGGATTGGTTAGCTTAAAGAAATGTTTTGGAGACATTGTTTATTCCATAGACAGAGGCAAATAAATGGTGACTAAATCAGCTTTCAGCCTTAGTGACAGGAGGTATTAACAACGTTAATGGCGGGTGTTTCAACTTTGCAGGTCAAATGCACTTTATGATGCTATCTCATTTAAAATCTAATGGATGCAGCAGACTAAGCAAATTAAGTGTCAATATTTCCTTTATCTTGTAAGAAAATTTAAGTTCAGTTAAATAAAATATTGGATGCAAGGTACAATATTGGCAGATAAATACAAATAGTGTGTTTGAATCTAACTCCACTATCTTTTTCCATCATTTGAATGTTCCCTAACAATATAAGCTTTAGGTCCATTCAGCCTAGCAGGTTAAAGAGAGTTCCTGAAAGTTAAAAATGTGAAAAATCTGAGATATAGATTTTAATGCATGCTATCACAGAAGTAGTAGCAGAAGTAGGGAGAATGAATGAAATTTCCTCTGGGCAGAAAGTCTAAAGTTGTAAGAATACTAAAAACTTGAATAGTTTTTTTCAGTGTTTGTGGTGTGAAGTAAAAATGAAGTGAAAATGTAGAGTGATGAGTGCCAAGGCAGTTGCCTGGTTATTGGCTTGGGGCACTGCATGATAAAATCCCTGATGAACACTGTATTATCCAAGTAGCATTTATGTGATCAGGTGAGATAGGCACAAGCCAAGCGGGAGACTAAGAAGAAACAACCACAAGCAAAAACAACTTAAAGTAATTTTCTGTAGCTGTAGGGAACTGGAGAGGGCAGAAGCAGACCAGTTAGCCTTACATGCTACCATCAGCAATAGGGGAAGCTCTCAAAGACAGCTGTATGTCTCAGATAATACTACAAATATCTTTATTTATCATATCTAATATAGCAGTTTTTGTAAACTAGTAAGACAAAAACAGCTGCTAATTAAATGCTAACAATATTTTTTTCACATGGAATTTTATTTTATACTTAATGAAAGAGGTCTTTTGATAAACCTTGATTTATATATCTTTTGCATGCATATATAAGTAGAAAGCATAAACACAGTAAATGTAAGATATCATTAAAATGATTTCCCATTCATAGTCTGATCTGCTGAGTCACTTTGTAACTTAGAATCATCTGTGGAAATAGCATCCTGTATGCTATTAAGAAAGTTCATGATGCAGCATTTCATTGAAAAAAAATTGAGAGTATGTGACACACTCTCAAATGGTGCAGGAATAGATAGATTATGATAGATGGACAATTGATAGATAATAGAATGACAAAACAATTGTGGCATAGAGTTAACAATAAATGAATCTGGGTGCAGGGTGTTTGCGAGTTCTTTGACATTACTAACCCCTTTTGTATATATTTGAAACTACACATTTTGAATAATGGAATGCACTCAGATTTAGTAGGATTTGTGAGGTAGTATGGATCCTGAATTTCATCAGATCTTCTAAACAATGTAGAAAGTAATGAGGAAAGATAGCAAAAGAACACATGGATCTCATCTCCAACACAATAATTAGCAAGATATGTCTACAATCAAAATATGTGTGGTTGTTGCCAAGCCAGCAACGACTGAACAGTTGTGAATTACCACTATATGGACTGAGTGAGAGGATTAAAAATGGGGGGAAGGAAGAACTGATCTGGGCTATGAGAAGTAGAGCCCAGAAATCACCAACAAATACTCAGTTCCCAAAGGTGAGAAAATAAATAAATAAATAAAATGGAGGAGACGATGTGTGGATCTGAGAACACTGGTAAAGTTGAAAGGAAATTTTTATTGTTTCTAACTGTAGATGACCAATGAAGCACAATTATTCATAATTCACAAAGGTATAAAAAGTGTTGTATGATTTTAATTACTTGGGGATCCATAAATATCTAAAAAAATATACTTCCTTCTAGAAATTCAAGATCTCATACTGAGGAGTCACTTCAGGAAGACTTATCTCTGTTGGTCAGGGCAAGAAAACTGAGATCAACGGAGAGTGTAAAGGGCAGGAAAGAGGAATGTGTTAAATGATAACAACAAGAAATAGATATGTAATGAATATATATCAGTTAATGAGTATGTTTGAAATATACCATATTAAAATTTTTTTAAATAAGGAAGTAAAGTCCTCCATTCTCTGGAAATTCAGCATCCAATACCTTTTCAAGAACAGATTAGATTTAGATACTATGAAAAATTGTTGGAAGAATGGGAGAATGAATTAAAAAGTTGAAGACAAAAAAAGATGCTATGACAAAAGTGCATGCAGCTTTGTAGAAGAATGAAGAAATGAAAATTGTGGTAATTTAAATATTCAGTAGTTTTAAAAGATCCTAAGGAGACGCTTAGTGAATGGATGAGAAAACTGAAGAATTTTGGTATTGAATGCAAGCAAACAGAAAGAAAATATGAAAGAGAAGCAAATGATATAAAGGGTAAAAGGAAAATGTTTAAAATCAATTTAATATAAATTCTAGAAGAGACAAGATGGGGGTTACTCAAACAATGTCTAGAAATTTTCAAAATTGGCGAAAGATATGCATCTTCAGATTCAAGTAGCATTATTATGCATAATTAGGATAAATTCATAGCTAGTCACAGTATCATGAAACAAACACCAAAGACAAGGGAAGCCAAGAAATACAATTTGCTTTTAAAGAAATAGCAACTATTCTGACAACTGTATACTCACTGCAACTTAAGAACAAGATACTGGGGGCGAGTGGGTGGCTCAGTCGGTTAAGCGTCTGACTTTGGCTCAGGTCATGATCTCGCTATTCGTGAGTTCGAGCCCCGCATCAGGCTCTGTGCTGACAGCCTGGAGCCTGTTTCAGATTCTGTGTCTCCCTCTCTCTCTGCCCCTCCCCTGCTCATGCTCTGTCTCTGTCTGTCTCAAAAATAAAAATTAAAAACATTAAAAAAATTAAAAAAAAAAAAAGAACAAGATACTGAACAGTATCTTCAAGGGAATGGCAAAAATTACTCCAAAACTAAAATTATGCAATTACCCAAGGAATCCATTAAGAATTAAGAAAATTAAGGGGCACCTGGGTGGCTCAATCAGTTAAGGTCATGATTTCATGGATGTTGGGTTCAAGCCCCACATTGGGCTCTGCGCTGATGGTCCAGAGCCTGCTTGGGATTCTCTCTCCCTCTCTTCCCCTCCCCCACTCACTCTGTCTCTCTCTCTCAAAATAAATAAACTTAAAAAAATTAAGAAAAAAATAATAACACATAAGAATAAAACAAACATTAGAGTTTAGTATCAATTCTTTAGTATCAGATTCTTAATAAAGGAACAATGTTTCATTCAACTTAAGATTTAATTAATTTTAATATTGTATTTTATGTTCATTATGAAGGAGAAAAGCTGCCTATTAAACTGTGACATATAAACATTTGCAAAATTAATTATGATTTAAATATTAAACAGGTGTATCTGGGCTAAATAAAATACAGTATTCTAAGTAAAAGAAAAAATCTCTCTGAAGGATGATTTGAGATATAAGAAAGAATGGTGCCTATTTGTTTCCTTTTTTTTTAATGTTTATTTTTGAGAGAGAGAGAGAGAGAGTGTGCGAGAGAGAGCACAAATGGGGACAGGGAAGAGAGAAGAGACACAGATCCAAAGCAGGCTCTATGCTCTGAGCTGTCAGCATAGAACCTGATGCAGGGGCTCAAACTCACAAACCTTGAGATCATGACCTGAACCCAAGTCGGATGTTTAACTGACTGAGCCACTCAGGGACCCCAGACTGGTGCTTATTTCAAAAATAAAATGTCAGTTATGTATTCCATATTTGATTTTATATATGCATGTAAATACATATATAAACATCTGTACACTTAAAGAGGGCATATAAAAACATATACATGTATATACAGTTACATGGTGAGATAGATAAGTGAATATATGAAACAGGACAAAAATATCATATGTCTCTACATAACATTCAAAAAATTTTTCATATTTAAAATTTTAGAATAGATTCAGACTTACAGAAATATTGGGAAGATAGAGTTTTCATGTATCTCACACCCAGTAGTCCCTACTGTCATTATCTTACATCAGTATAGTGTGTTTTTTATAAATAAGAATATAAATAAAACCAATATTGATACATGATTATTGACCCAACTCTGATTTTAATCCATATTTTCTAAGATTTTACCTAATGTTCTCTCCCTCCCTCCCTCCCTTCCTCCCTCCGTCCTTAACCTTCCTCCCTCCCTTTCTATTTATTTATTTATTTATTTATTTATTTATTTATTTATTTATTATATGAAATTTATTGTCAAATTAGTTTCCATTTTTTTAAGTTTATGTATATATTTATTTTTAGAGAGAGAGAGAGCCAGGGAGTGCTGGTGGAGGAAGGGTCAGAGAGAGTGCTAGAGAGAGAGAATCCCAAGCAGGGAGTGCAGAGCCTTATGCGGGGCTCAAACCCTGAGCCAACGTTAAGAGTCAAGACACTTAATCCACTGAGCCACCCAGGCACCCCTCTTCTGTCTTTTGTTGTTGTTCCAGGATCCTATCAAGTGAAACACATTATATTTAGTTTTTAGTCTTTAGTCCTTTTTGTTTTTCTTAGACTTTCCTTGTTTTGGTAATCTGGACATGTTGGGGTTATTACTGAGGATGACAATATTATACACAATGCTTGGCTAGCTAAAATGTAACATGGAGATTTTGGGTGGGCTGCAGTTAAGCTTGGGAAGGGTATGGGTCTCTTGGAATGCTGTAGGCCCATTTAACCACCCTCACTGTGGAATGAGGGGCCAGGCACCCCTCCCAGGTGTTTCTGCAGTCCTTGGGGTACTCCATTATCTATACATTGTATGCAAAGTTTAGCAAAATAATAGGACAGAGACCCTTGTTGTATATCTCTGATTTGATTAATCTCTTGTGATTGTTCACCCTTAAGTCATGTGCCCTTTGTTTTTGCATGACTGAAATGTTATAGCCCTCTGTACACAACAAGGCAACTGAGATTTGTGATTGGCCTGAACTGCAATAAATAAGAATACACATGAGGCAAATGAAGTCTTTGTCAGTGAACTTTGACCCCCATGTCTTCTTGTCTCTTTCTTAGCCAAGTGTGGAGTAATTTTTCATCTGTTGGCCCAGGGTTTGTAGAATACTGGTCAGGTAGTTTTGTACAGTATCCCCTAATATGAGTTTGTTTGTTTGTTTGTTTTTTTTAAAGAGAAAACCACAGAAGTGAAACGCAATTCTTATATCATATCCTGAGTACATACTGTCAACATGACTCATCACTGTTGATGTTGACCTTGATTACCTAATTTAGTTATTTTTTGTCAGATTTCTCTGTAACATTATGAAGTTCTCCCTGCTCCCCTTCATACTGTACTCTTTGGAAGGAAGTCACTGTGTGAAGCTCAAACTCCTTAAGTGGGAGGTTTGTCTGTCTCCTCCAGGGCAGATTATCTTCGTAAATTGCACAGAGATCTTTGGGATGAAATTGTGCTTATTCTCTCCTATCTATTTATTTATTCAGTCATTTATGTTATCAGTATGGATTCCTGGGTGTTAATTTTATAATCTAGATTATAATAAACTTACTATTTATTATTATTTGTTGCCAAAATTTTCCAGCTTTGGACTTTGAGAACTCTTTCAGTTGACTCTTGTTTCTTTAACACAGCCCCTTTTGTTTGTTTTGCACTTCCTTTTTTTTGTTGGCAATATAAGATGCTCCAGCCTCATCTTGTTTATTTTCTTTACCAACCTTAGAAGCATTTGTTTCTCTGAGGTATCCTACTTCTCTTTAACGGAAAATAGCATTAGAAACTAAGATCTAGGCAATGGGTATGCTCATTGTTTGGGGGAATCTATTATAATGTATATATACATTTATCCAATATAATATTTTCTTTTTTTTACTCTTAAATGCTTTCTCTTAATTAACTTCAAAATTCAGTTCATAATCAGACTTCTTTTTCTTCTACCTCGTGGTACATAGGCTGAATAGAAAGTGTATATTTATATTGATCGTATTGAATGTTTGTCCATTTCTGAGTATGGAGTTTTTTCCTCTACTTGAAAGTTGCTTTCAATGTACGTATGCTGAATGCTCCATCAGAATCAAAGTCTAGAGGAAAATTATTTCTTTACTTGGATATTCCTGCAGTGTAGTATAAATTTGGACTCACCACCTGCATGTGGTAAGTAAGGATATGGCTTTTTTAAGAACATGTTTATTTATTTATTTTTGAGAGGAAGGAGAAAGAGAGCATGAGCAGGGAAGGGGTAGAGAGACAGGGAGAGAGAGAATCCCAAGCCGACTCTGTGCTGTCAGCACAGAACCCGACATGAAGCTCCACCTTACCAACTGTGAGATCATGAGCCAGAACCAAGAGTCAGATGCTTAACTAACTGAGCCACCTAGGTGCCCCACCCCAGTTTTTGTTTTTTTATAGCAGATCTAGCCACCATTTTTTTCTTACTCTCATTTCTGAACCACTGAATTGACTCTGCATATCTACTTCCTTGACTTTAATTTTCCCTCTCATTATTTCATCTCTAAATTTACCTTTGTTTGGTTTAAGAACAAATATATTCTTTTTAATATTTCTCCCCAACCCCTGCACAATGTATAATTTGTAATAAGGAGAGTTTCAAGTTACTTTGCTTGCTCTGTTTTTAGAACCAGAAATCTCTATTCTAATAATTTATAGATTCTCATTGTAATTCAGTAAACTGATATTGCAGCTAATGAGAATGATAAAGAATAAGGGGAAAATTCCATTTGAATTAAAAAAATATGGAAATGTAAAGTAGTTTGTGAATTACTTAAAAATTCTAAAAATCAGACTGAATAATACGCACTTTTTTTCTCCACAATAAACTATCCAAGGTATCTAATTGTTATTTATGGATTTGTTGAGGATGTCTTTAGTTCTTTATCTAGATACACACACACAAAAGTAGTGAAATGCACATCTCACAGAATGCAATTCCGTTATCAATTATAAATAAGATTAGAAAATAATTTTCAAATCCAGTTTTTTTAAAGTGAAAGGACAATACAAATGATTAAAATTTTAGATATATATGATGTTTTAAAATGTTTTATATGTGTGTATGTATGAATATAATGTGTATGTCCAAATATGTATATACATGTATATTTGGTTTACTGACTGAAAATATTTTATTATATTTGTAGACCAATAAAATATTTCTTACAAAATATTTTCAATATTTTCTTTTAATTTTTCCCCAAAATATGCATGATGAGGTTGAAATGAAATAGCTTTTACTATTATTTCCACCATACTTAGTAACTTGAAGAAATTATATCACCTTACCAACTGTGTCGTCACTCTGTTTTCCTAAGTACCATATAGACTGGCCTTGAAAAAGAGGTCTTAGAGACACACAGAAAGTATTTGAAAATAAATAAAAAGCTATTCTTTTTAATTTAACTATGCATTGAAGTATGCTTTCTTACCATTTTAAGAACAGTTATATTTTATCAAAGAAGAGAACTTTAGAATGAAATGTATGTTGGCTTTTACTTTTAACTTTATGGCTTAACCCTTATATATGGGAAATAATTTATTTTTAATAGTATTTGACTTTTTGTAAATGGGATATTCATTTTTAATGGTGAATGTTTATAATTAAAAAAGATCCTCATTCAGTCTGATGAGATCTTCAGGTTGGTGCAGTTTTGTTTTTTTTTTTTCAACGTTTATTTCTTTTTGGGACAGAGAGAGACAGAGCATGAACGGGGGAGGGGCAGAGAGAGAGGGAGACACAGAATCGGAAACAGGCTCCAGGCTCCGAGCCATCAGCCCAGAGCCCGACGCGGGGCTCGAACTCACGGACCGCGAGATCGTGACCTGGCTGAAGTCGGACGCCCAACCGACTGCGCCACCCAGGCGCCCCAGGTTGGTGCAGTTTTAATAGTACTTTCCTTAAGAATCACTCAGTAACCGGATCTACCTCATGATGGAGAGATAATTGCCTTGGTTCCATAGTGGAAGCAAATCACATCTATTTTTTTTAACATATGATGTTTCAATTCATATGAAATAAAAAAAAGTATCCCGTATGGCTTTTAAGAAACTTTAATTTTTTTGTGAGATATTATTGTCAATATCCAAAATGCTAACCAGAAGCCAATAAATCATATGATGGGTTTTAGGGGTAAATCAGTTAATCTTTCATTCCAAGTGAAAATATTTTTCACATATATAATTTTTTTTATTTTACTTTTTGGAATTATTTTGTTTTAAATATATTTTTAGCAAGAAATATACACATAAACACACAAAAATATTTTTTTCTTAACCCAATATCTGAATTTAATAAGTTTAGGGTATTTTAATCCATTTATAAAATTGTGATAAATTATATTTTGAATTTTACACCTCTCCTTTCATAGATTAATTAAAATGTCTTGCTATATATTTGTTATACATTTTAACATAATATTACTTTCGTATTATTTCTTATGTTAATGGGTTAAAACAATACACTTATCTTAATTGATGCCAACAGTATTTGATCAATTTAAATGGACGTTCTGCCCAAACAAATGGGAATTGAATTAATCAGCATCTAAATAATAGATATCATGGCACAAAAACAGACACATAGACCAATGGAATAGAATAGAAACCCCAGAACTAGACCCACAAAC
>NW_024412452.1:6219413-6335199 GCF_014898765.1 Herpailurus yagouaroundi
GAATGGGAAAAGATATTTGCAAATGACATATCGGACAAAGGGCTAGTCTCCAAAATCTATAAAGAGCTCACCAAACTCCACACCCGAAAAGCAAATAACCCAGTGAAGAAATGGGCAGAAAACATGAATAGACACTTCTCTAAAGAAGGCATCCGGATGGCCAACAGGCACATGAAAAGATGTTCAGCGTCGCTCCTTATCAGGGAAATACAAATCAAAACCACACTCAGGTATCACCTCACGCCAGTCAGAGTGGCCAAAATGAACAAATCAGGAGACCATAGATGCTGGAGAGGATGTGGAGAAACGGGAACCCTCTTGCACTGTTGGTGGGAATGCAAATTGGTGCAGCCGCTCTGGAAAGCAGTGTGGAGGTTCCTCAGAAAATTAAAAATAGACCTACCCTATGACCCAGCAATAGCACTGCTAGGAATTTATCCAAGGGACACAGGAGTACTGATGCATAGGGGCACTTGTACCCCAATGTTCATAGCAGCACTCTCAACAATAGCCAAATTATGGAAAGAGCCTAAATGTCCATCAACTGATGAATGGATAAAGAAATTGTGGTTTATATACACTATGGAATACTACGTGGCAATGAGAAAAAATGAAATATGGCCTTTTGTAGCAACGTGGATGGAACTGGAGAGTGTGATGCTAAGTGAAATAAGCCATACAGAGAAAGACAGATACCATATGGTTTCACTCTTATGTGGATCCTGAGAAA
The DNA here is from genome assembly GCF_014898765.1 of Herpailurus yagouaroundi. Lineage (NCBI taxonomy): Eukaryota > Metazoa > Chordata > Mammalia > Carnivora > Felidae > Herpailurus > Herpailurus yagouaroundi. Next base: position 6,220,144 of record NW_024412452.1, read on the forward strand.
CTTAGCAGGAACCCATGGGGGAGGGGAAGGAAAAAAAAAAAAAAAAGAGGTTAGAGTGGGAGAGAGCCAAAGCATAAGAGACTGTTGAGAACTGAGAGCAAACTGAGGGTTGATGGGGGGTGGGAGGGAGGAGAGGGTGGGTGATGGGTATTGAGGAGGGCACCTTTTGGGATGAGCACTGGGTGTTGTATGGAAACCAATTTGACAATAAATTTATATATAAATAAAAAAATAAATAAATAAATAAATAAATAATAGATATCATTAGGAGTCAAAACCAGCAAATATTTATTGAAAGACTTTTAAAAGGAAGACTTTTACACTAAATTGAAGAAAACAAAGGAATTATACTTTAAAATATTACTATATATATATACATATATACGTGTGTGTGTGTGTATGTATATATATATATATATATATATATATATATATATATATATCTATCATTTGGAAAGATCTACCTAAAACTAGAAAATAATTAAAAAACAAATAGATTATTGTTAAAGAGTAAGTGATTACAAATGTGCAGAAGGATGGACAAACATTCCCTGTCTGGAGAGACCAGGGCAGCCAGTAGTGGAGAGAATGTTGAAGCATTCCCTCATAAGCCCTCTTTGGAGGCCAGTGAGCTGGAGATCCAGCTGGACCAGACCAAAAATGAGCTCTATCTCTATTTCCTAGACTAGGTTTAAGAAATATTTACCTATAACAGAGTTTTCTAGAAGTGCATCAATATTCATAAACATTTAATAAAAAATTTTAAATCATATATAATTATTTTAAACTGTGTTTGAAAAATTAAACACACTGAAATATTTTTAATACCAAGTTATGTAGCAAAGACTTCAAATTTATTATAAAATTTCCTGACTTGTTAACTTGGGTTGCCTTGAATTTGTTATAATTTGTATGCCACTATCATGACATTTGCTCTGATTCTTATTCATTAGATATTTATTAGAAATGTTGTAGATCTCTACAGAAATTTTTCTAAAAATAATTTCTATTTTTCTTCATTCATAGAAAATAATGCAAGTATGATAAACATATAGCCCATATATGCAAAACTCAAATCAAAGCATTCTGGGGTTTGGGGGATATTTGTTAATTGTACTTTCCAGGTTCCAGAATACTATTCTGTAAATATGTGTGCTCAAGAAATATTTGTTAAAAAAAAGAATGAAAATTTGGGCAAGGCTCAGTTTCTCCAGCTATTACGATATCTTCTTCTTCTAGTATAAAGGGGGTACGATAAATGGATTCATATGTACTGAAGTATGGTACTACCAAAATATACATGTCTTAAGGGCTTGTCATAACATTTGGTGCTTCTGGCATAACTTTTATATTTCTAAATGGTGTGATTTTCCTGGTGTACTAAATGATTAGATAGAAATTTGGAGAGGGATGACTTAGTATAAAATTTAAAAAGAAATTGAAAAATGGAAACTGGATGTTTGAAGTACAGCTTAATCAAGCTCAAGATAAAATGACAAGTCATTTTATTTCTTCATCTAGTTTAGATCTCTCTGATAATGCCATTCAAAATTAAAAACAACATGATCAAAACTTCTCACACAAAAAGATAAGAAAGTAAAGATTATTAGAGCATAATAATAGCTAATTGGTCTTCATTTTTATGAATATGTTTCCAATTTATTACAGTGCTTCAATTAAATTTAGAATTTAAGCTTAGAGTCAGAAGTGGAAAAGAGGAATAAATGCAGAAACAAAACTTCAATAGGAGTTAGAGAATTTATGAGATTTTTAGATTTTGAGTTTTTCCATTTCTGTTATGTTGGTCTTTTTCCCAGAAGTGGTGTGATGGGTCTGTAGGAGTAGCACTTGAGGGGTGATCATAGGCAAATGCAATCAACTCTGTGTCTGGGCTTAGTGAGTACTGGAGCTTCATTGGTAGAGGGGTTCATTGCAATTTCCCATGGATAAAGGAAGCTTAGCTTGCTTTATAGGTATACACCAAGGAATATAGAAGAACATGGGAAGGCAGACTGACCCAAGTAAAGTGCATTATTTGTTTAAATTTTATTTTATATTGGTTTTGATTTGAGAGAGAGAGAGAGAGAGAGCACGTGAGCATGAATGGGGAAGAGGGGTAGAAAGAGAGAGAGAGAGAGAGAGAGAGGGAGAAAGAATCCTAAACAGGCTCCACTCTCAGTGTGGAGCCTGATGGGGGGGGCTTGATCCCATGATTGGGATCATGACCAGAGCTGAAATCAAGAGTTCAGCACTCAACCAACTTAGCCACCCAGGCACCCCCAGAGTAAAGTGAATTCTATTGAGTTATGGTATTGTGAGAGAAGATTTAAAAAAAATTTTTTAATGTTTATTTTATTTTTGACAGAGAGAGACAGAGCATGAGTGGGGGAGGGGCAGAGAGAGAGGGAGACACAGAATCCAAAGCAGGCTCCAGGCTTCAGGCTCTGAGCTGTCAGCACAGAGCCCAAGGCAGGGCTCCTTGAACTCACAGGCCACGAGATCATGACCTGAGCCGAAGTCGGAGGCTCAACCCACTGATCCACCCAGGCCCCCTGAAGATTTTTTTTTAATTAAAATAATTTTACTGAAGGCAATTCAATATGTTTTTTAAAAAGAAATACTATATTCATCATATGGTAATTGGAAATTTCCAAGTATAAAAGGAAAAAATTTAATTGTTCTAAAAGTGCTCTACATAGTTTAAATGTATTTCAACTTATCTACACAGAGAATGTACTCTCTTTCAGACAACTTTATATGATATCAGAGACAAACATGACACACCCAATTAAAATATTGATTTTTAAATCAACTGTATTAGTAAGCACTTTTCTCGGTTTATAATTGGTGCCTTGAGAACTTGTTGTATTTTTATATGACTTATAATGGCAGTCTTGTATTTCATGACGGCAATTATGTTTCTTAATACCAAGTTTCCCCTTTTAAATTTTTAACAAAATCACCATCAAAGACACTAATGGATTATTATCTTCTCTTTTCAGACTAGTTCTAGGACTTTAATAGCTCCCACTCCTTTGACTATTATTATTTTTTTCTCACTGACAAAGAAAATAATCAAACAATTATTTGTGAAGACATCTCTCTCTCTCTCTCTCTCTCTCTCTCTCTCTCTCTCTCTCTTTCTCTCTCTCTCTCTCTTTTAGCTTCCTATTTAGAATGTCCTCTAAATTTCGATAAAGGACAGTCTCCCAATTTGAATTGGTTCTCAATATTAATTTATTTCTCTCTTCCCCTCCTTTTATTATTGCTCCCATTCCCTAACTTCAAGAATTCTTTATAAATATTTTCATTCTAAATGCTTTAAAAATTCAAGTGTAAAGAGTGGTACTTCTGGGACAAGACATTTGTCTCCCTTGGATTGCTAAATTTTACTTTGAAATAACTCAGTCAATATAAAAAGGAGTCTATATCATCACTGGAATCTAGAAAAGTTTCTTCTAGCTGTTTGAAATTTAAAGGAGTATTTTCCAAAAGAAAAGACACAGGGTGAATTGGGAAAAATGGAGCATAAACCAAATATATTTCACTGGATACCTAAGGGAATTCCACTAGGATAATAAGTGAAATCCTCCCATCTTCTCTCACAGTGCTCTCTAGAATGCTACCCACTTGCATTCTATCAGGGCAGGAACCAGAGAGGACAGGGTACAGTGAGCTCAGTGGGGAGAAGTAAATTTTACTACCGTCGGAACTTCCAACCTACCTTGCAGACTGTGGCAAGTGGTCACCCTGGAATCTGCACACAGCTTGTTATCCACTCCCACCCCCACCCCCATGGGACTTTCCTTTTAATCTGTCATTTTCCTCTGTCCCCTTTGTCATACAAAACAGGGCTTCTTCTTCTACTTCAGCTCACACTTAGTATGGATCAAGTCCGTCTGTCGTCTGTCGTGTGGTCTAAGAGCATATTGCATCTCCCCTTGGCAACATTGTTGAGAGTTATTCTGTTTGTTGGCATAATTATTTGGTAAATGTCTGTCTCTTGCACTAGAATGAAGTTCATGAAGGTAGGGTTTTCATGTGCTTTTGCTCACCGTTTTGTAGCCAACATAGACTGAGTATTTAATAGACGATCAATAAATATATGCTGAAGGAAGAAAGGATAGAGATAGATTTTGAGATAACAGAGGGTAAGTACACTATAAAAAACAACTTGGAACTGAGAATTATTGACCACTGTAATTCCTTGCCACAGGCAATTTTTTTCATTGTGTTATTCTTAGACTGCGGATTATTGCAAGCTCATTCATCCTTTCTTCCCACAGCTACCTTAGGTTTTAGTCTGCCAGATCTTCTTCCTGTTCTTTGTGGAGTAAATAATCGGTATTTATTTTGCTTTTTGTTTGTTTATTTTTTGCTTTTGGATCTTCTTATTGTGACATGGCTGTTAGGTGAGAAGTGTTTCTCATTTACACTCATGATTATCACAAACCTATTTCCTAAATTTAGTTCTCTATTACCCTGATATAAATAATGCTGACAAAATGTAAAATCAGAGCAATAAATAGTTTTTGTAAACAGAATATATATACATTTAAAAACACTTATATATGTATAGATATAAATATATTTAAAATATATTTTATAGGGCTGCCTGGGTGTCTCACCTAGTTAGGCGTCTGACTCTTGATTTTGGCTCAGGTCATGATCTCGAGGTTCATGGTTTTGAGCCCCACCTTGGGCTCTGTGCTGATAGCGCATAGATCCTGCTTGAGATTCTCTCTCCCTTTCTCTCTGTCATGCCCCTATGCTCTCTCAAAATAAATAAAAAACATTAAAAATAAAATAAAATAAAATATATTTAATATATAGGTATGAAATTAAGAGCAGTTATCTCTGAATGGTGAATATTTTATTGTTATGGATACCTACAGTGTTTTTTTTTTAACTTTTTAAAAAATGTTTTTTTTAGTTTTGAGAGACAGAAAGAGAGACACAGTGTGAGTTGGGGAGAGGCAGAGAGATAGGGAGGCACAGAATCTGAAACAAGCTCCAGGCTCTGAGCTGTCAGCACAGAGACGGACATGGGGCTCAAACTCATGGACCACAAGATCATGACCTGAGCCAAGGTCAGATGCTTAACCGACTGAGCTACCCAGGCGTCCCCTGGATATCTACAGTTTTTTAAATTCCTATGATGTGATACTTTCGTAATAATCAAAGTTACATTAAAAAAAGGTTTTTGGAAAACTAAGTTTTGATAATGATCTCTTTTTCCTCTTATTTTTTGATTTTTTTTTTCACCAAAGTGATCCAAGTATATCTAGTTTGGTACAGATTTTTAAACATGACCTCACATTATGTGAATTTTGAGTTGTTAGTAGATAAATCAAACATTAAAGGAGGTAAGACAGGATGTTTTTCCATCCTTAGATTAGTCTATTTACTAATGAAACTATTCTATAAGCTCATACTAACTGGAACCTCCATACCTCTGTCTTATCTAAAATAGGGTGGTCTTTTTCCACATAGATCCTCTATGGGGCAGTGGATTGTTCATGCTTTGCTGTGTCATTCACTGAATCTGTGCTAGGTCTTCTTTCTATAGCCCTGGTATTGACTAGATATTTCTAACTTAATGCCTAACTAGATTTTTCTAACCTTCTATGAGGGATGGGGGTGGTGAGAGGGGGTTTGCATGTCTGCTTCAAAGATAGATTGCAATGAATAAAAATACCATGAGGTGAAAGCCAATGTCTAAAGTAGGGGGTATAAGTAACTATTTTTTTCCAACCTAGTAAAATAAAATTTTATTAAATGAATTTTTGTTAATGAATTTTTATTAAAACAAAACGTCAAACACCAAATTCAGAAGTGTACCTTTGGTTGCATTTGTGACAGGAATATGCAACTGGCAATATATTGGTGATATTTTATTTCTTAATCCATGTAGAATGGCCATATTGTGCTTTGTTAGATTATTCTTTCAATCTTTTTATATACCTGGAGTGTCTTTAATAATTTAAATTTTAAATAAAAATCTAACTAGTTAAGCACTTTGGTGACACTCTAAATGCATCCAAAGACATAATGAGAAAAACTAGTATTTTCCATAAGAATTTAAAATAATTGTTTATATTTTAACTAAAAAATAAATGAGAATCAGAATAATATTTGTGCCATATAAGGAAAAATGATTAATATTCATGTTTTTATTTTGATTTTATTTTAAATTTTATTTGTATTTAAATTGTGCTCACCTGTTTTTTAAATTGGTGATACATTCATGTGGTACAAAACTCAAAAAGTACAAAAGGAATAGTTATCTTAAAAGACTATATAGTACATAACTGATTTATGGAACTTGCTGATAATGAATGGAGAAAAAAATGAATAAACAATTTGCGAAAGAAGGTATAATGGTTGATATGCTCATGAAACTGACACACATATTAGGTTTAAATAGGTCAACCTTTTGTCCTCTCTGGTGAGTTTAGAAATATGACATCATAATGAATTACAAATTAGAATAAATACTTATTATTCAGTTTAGTATTTAGTGTTCAGCATTATGAATTCAGGAAGTGCCTGAAGTTTTATTTAGCCTGGAGCAAAGACTCGTAGTTGTGTCCCTATCTAGTCCTCTTTGACTCTTGTTACATCTTCTGCCCCAAAAGAGAAATACTCATATCTTACATTGCTTCTTTGCTTCTCATTATTTGTTTGCAAGGTCTTTCAAGGTTTCTGGTCCTTTCCATTTTAATATTCCTAGAATTTGAAAACATATGTGAACATTCCTCTGGTACTGCAGAAGCTATTCTGGTTATTGCTTGAGGTTTTTTTCTTATCCTTCAGATTCTTTGAATATTAGTGCACTGTATCTTTCTTTGTTGAAGTTGGTTTCTTCATTCTTCCTTTTTCAAAATGTTCTCCTTTGCTCATATTTATCTTGGTGCACTAAGAGACTCCTCCCCCTACTGCACGAGCGGACAGAGGCATGAGGAGAGCACAGTGGGTAAAAATGTGAATGCTGGGGCCATTTTGCTGCAGATGAGCTCCTTCTATGTCTCCATTTCTTCATACATAAAAAGCATATAAATTGACACATATCTCATCATATGGTTTTGAGGATTAAATTGGTTTGCCCATTTAAGAGTTAACTAGTAATAAGAGTAGTAATAGAAATTATAATGGTATTCCATACTGGTGTAATAAGCTCTTTAGCCCTCACTTCTAATTCTCCTCCCGGTCACCTTGTATAAATTGGTTATATGCTGCAAGGATTAACTACTCACTGAACAGATCTCAGAGGCAGAATGGGGCTTCCATTGATTTCAAATCATTTCTATTCACATTGCAGTCAAAGGAAATATTGTTTCCTTATTTTAAAAACGAAAACAAATGGCCTTTGCTAAAAACAAAACTTAGGAATTATACAGTTATATTTTATTGTGGTTGATTTTTTTTGGAATGTTAATAACTTAAGAGATATTTGCACACATAATATGGTGAAGATTTTGATTCATACAGGATATCTCAAAGTTTTATAAAGTTTGGGAGGATCAACTATTAACATTTTTCATAACTACTATTTTATGGAACATTTTTTTGGGCACATGTTTCTTCAGCTCACATACTATTAAGCCTATTTCTTAATTTTGTAAAAAGTTCAGAAAATATATTGAGGGAATAGGAACATACATGCAGCTAGTGCATTTAAAGTCAAATGAAACAATGAGATTTAGAATATAGGAAAGTTAAATATACACACACATGCACACACATGGTTTTATTCTCTATTATGAGCAACAAATATATTCTTATATTTTGTATGTTAGTATATAAAAAATAATCAAACTTAGTATTTGTATTATGACTACCTTTATAAGTCCTAAAATTTAGCATGTGAAACAACATTGCTTATGTTTTGAAATAAAAAAAAAAAAAGATAAACTATGTCTGCCTTTTTCCTTAAGGCATCTTATAAGATCAAGATGTTTTATTTCCATTTCCCCCCATTTTCTAATTCTTTGTGCTCAAATTACTTTTCTCATTAAAAGCAAATTAAATCATAATTCCTTCCAGACAAAAACACATATACACATAAAAAAGCATGATTTGCATTACAATTAGAATTCTTCCCACATTAGTCAAAGAAAATGAGAGTAAAAGGATTTGCACACTGGATAATATTTGAAATCATAATTCAAAATATAAATCAATGTACCCAGAGAGTATTAAACATTCATTTTAAATATCAGCCCAAACTGTCAGGTAATTAAGCTACCGTTTTATTATATGGCATGATGATAGAGACCTTTGCATTCTTTGCTTTTCTGAATGTCTTGACAACATGTTTACTGAAAGTAACTGCCAGCAGAAGAAAAGTTTTAAAAAAAAAGTCTGTTAAAAAACTCTTTCAACTTCATCAATAATGTTTCAAACAATAATTTTCAAAGTAGTTTAATATTAAATTTATTGTATATGTGATGCTGTATAGTTTTGAAAATATTTTTATGAGCATTAATTGAATTGATCATCCCAGGGCCCATGCTCATAGCAATGTGACCATAGTTATTTGTAGGAAGATGAGTAAACAGATAACAATCAAATATTAACATATATAATAAGTTAGATAAGTGATAAACTATTTAATGACAAAAATGCAAAAAAAAAAAGTGTAGTGAAAATGAAGCTCAATAATTCTGAGACCAAACTGTTTACCATGAGTCATTTTTAAATGCATCATCTGAAGTTCACTTCATTTTAGTCTTCATGTACTGGTAGATAGAAAAGGAATAGGGAGTTTTGAATGTGAAGCTAATTTAATTTTTTTACTGGGCTAACATGTAGAGGATACTTACACATTCTGAGCCCATTTTTAATGTGTATTTCAGATTAATTTTTTTTTAATGTTTATTTATTTTTGAGAGAGAGAGACAGCACATTAGCAGGGAGGGAGAGAGAGGGAGACACAGAAACTGAAGCACGTTCCAGGCTCTGAGCTGTTGGCACAGAGCCTGACATGGGGTTTGAACTCACAAACACTGAGATCATGACCTGAGCTGAAGTCAGATGCTTAACCAACTGAGCCACCCAGGCACCCCATGTTTCAGATTTTAAATGATAAAAATCTAACTTGAATCAGTTTTCAAATACATTTAAAAACATATTTAAAATTTTAAATAGAGAGTGAATAGGGGAGAGGGGCTGAGGGGGGAGAGAGACAGAGATAGAGAAAGAGAGACAGAGAAAGAGAGAGACAGAGACAGAGAGGCAGAGAGGCAGAGAGACAGAGAGACAGAGAGAGAATCTCAAGCAGGCTCCAGGCTCAGTGTGGGGCTCAATACCTTGACACTGGGATCATGGCCTGATCCAAAATCAAGAGTTGGATGCTCAATTGACTGAGTCACGCAGGGACCCCTCAAATACATTATTTAGAAGGAGGTAAGATTTATTGGATTTTGACATTTGGAAGGACATGGAATGCTAATTTAAAATATGGCTGGATTTGGACTTTGAGGACTCATCTACCCCCGGGTCTTTCTCTCTGCTCTTGATTTGTTCTTCCATAGAAAATCAACTTCATTCCTAGAAGGGCTCTTCTATATAAGGAATATGATCATAACTAGTACTTTATCTCTTATAATAAAAAATAATTTTAAAAAAATGGGATACTCAAGCTCTGCCAGTGATCCATGGAAGATCACAAGAACACTCTGCTTGCCCCTGCTTTGCTTTGACTATCTTTGAAGTAATCATTAGGCATGGCTGCAGGTATTCTGATTGGCCAGCTTGAGCCAAATCTCTTCTTCATGTGGTTTAGCAGCAGCATCTCTGTATGATTACTGGCTCCTTAAATTATGATAGTGGAAGAGGATGAATCACATCAGACCCATTGCTTGACAAATATTACACTAATACCACATTTTCCTCCTGACTAGGAGCATCTATCTACACACTTTTTTTTCCTACATACACATATATATACAAAAACTCTGCCTCCTATATCCTGTTATACTATGTATTCTCATCAAAAGAAGCTATCTTCATCAAAAGAAACTATCTTCAAGATTTTCAAGTTCCTCGGCTCAGTTTCAAATATAGGCTGTCTTGGGGATGTCAGTTCTTGTCAATCTTTCTTGGCAAGTAACTGGTAAGAGATAAATATCATCAACCCTGATATACCCAGTGCAATGAACAAAGTAAAACAAAAGAAAACAAAACAAAAACAAAAACAAAACCCCTATTTAAATATTAGATATAAAACACATATTTAGTAGAGATAGGAAGAAAAACTTTGGTGGGCATGTATTTTGATTTGCACACTTGGGTTTGCAAGATATATCACATTCTTTATTTTCTATGAATCAAATGAATTTTTATTTCAAGCCTCCATCACCCCAGATGGTAAGAAATCTTCCTATAGTCAGAGTTATGCCTCTTACTAATAGGTATGGGATGCATAGAGTGCCAAGATAGTGGAGGTGAGATGGGGAAGAACTGGTTGTAGGGGTAGAGACTCCCATTGATGATTATGGAGACATACAATGTTCTTTGCCTTTCCCCCAAAATATTACAAATTTGTGTTCTAACCACTCTTTATCCCCCAAATGGAGATTCTGCTAATGTCTTTTTACATGCAGTGCAAACTCAGATTTTGATGGTAATTCTCCCAGGGTACCAAAATCATAGGTAGCTGGATCTGTACACAGATTACTTTGTGAAACAAAAGGTGAGAAATTTCTCATTTTTGGAGAAACTTTCTCTACCTTTTTTTTGTGACACATATGTCTGAGAACTTTACTTCGTTATTGTATTTTTAAAGGACTATTTTGAGATTATAGGCTAATTTTCAAAGTAATACCAGAGGAATATGCAAACCACACTGTTTCCTATAATTATTTTGACAAAGAAAAAATTAGTAATTACTCAGCTAAGATACTTATGGATTTTGGAACATTTACCTTAGCTTTACATTTCTTCCATTACTGCCCAATAATTCTGAACCCAGTCTAATCTTAGAATTTTGCAACATTAAAACCATAAACTATCTTCATTAGGACAGAGGTCAGACCCTACAGTGTAGCCAGAAGAGGAGTTAAGTCAGCAAGCAGAAGTATTAGTTTAATATGAATGTGTTGCAAACCATAGTTCTTTCTTTAGAGTACTCTCTGATTCAGACATTGTAGAAGGTCATATGAATTATAAGGTGATACTGCTTCTGAAAACAACCAACTAGAAATTAGATTCTATATTCTTACATTTGTTATCCAAATTTTTTTATAGGCAGAAACTTAATAATGTTAGTGGGAAGGGTTGTGTTTAACCCAATATGAACAGTCAAATAGTTATGTCTGTCAAAAGCATCCTTTGTCATACCTTTATTCATCATTTTTTCTTTATGAAGTCCTTGATGAACACCTGCTGTTTGGAGAAATAAAGTGACTTTCTTCTCCATTCCACTAAAACATGTGCTGCTTTATTATGACAATTGAAGGGAATTTTTCAACTGTCAAGGGAATTTGTGTAGGTATTTAATAAAAATACATGTTAGCTTTTTGGCAGAATCAAGGAATGGGAAATACCTGGGGAGGATTTGTCATGTGTGATTTATGGTTTCTTGAGTGTGTTTTGTTGATGATAATGGGAATTACACATAATTAAATTCGTCTTGGGAAATGAGAAATTAAAGAAAGACAGATTCACTTCTGTCATACTTTTCAAAAATTTTCATAGGCTAGGGTACAACTTGAGTCTCCAAGAGGAGCAGATGGAATTTCTGTGTATCTCAGACTATTTGATAATAAGCCATTTAAAACATGTTTTTTAATGTTTTTATTTTTGAGAGAGACAGACACAGAGACAGAGGCAGAGCATGAGTTGGGCAGGGGCAGAGAGAGAAAGAGAGAGGGAGACACAGAATCCAAAGCAGGCTCCAGGCTCTTAGCTGTCAGCACAGAGCCCCATGCAGGGCTCGAACTGGCTAGCCACGAGATCATGATCTGAGCTAATGTCGGACACTTAACCAACTGAGCCACCCAGGAGCCCCATATAATGAGCCATTTTTGATTGCATACTCCATTGAACAATCTTGGGAAATTTCAGTATAGATTTGTATTATATTATATTGCAGTTGTAAGTATTCTTGCAAATTATCTGACTGACCACATTTGTTTTATAGATGAGGAAACTGAGGCCCAGAAAGAGCTCCAAACTTTCCTAAATTCTACTTAATGGTAGATAGAATAAAGAATTCATATTCATATTCCAGGTCAGAGATTTTTTTCCTAATACATTATGCTCAGTTTTAGAAATTAACTTCAGTGCCTTAAAATATTCAATTATTGGCTGAGAGTGAATTTAATAAATATTAGCTTTAGTATCCAAGTAAGGATAACAAATGAAACAAAATATCGAAGATTCTATTGTCAATCATTACAGCCTGTCTATAGACTAGAGAAAGGTGACCTTTACATTCTCAAACCTTGGAATAATTTCAGCAAGACTTGTAACAGGTGAGAAAAGCCTAGAGTACACTTCCTATAATGGTCATGCTCACTTGAGAAATAAAGAATGGAACTTTAGCAGAACTCCAATAACAACATCAAGCAGCAGAGAAAAGGTGCTAAGAGGTACACAAAGAAGCAATTTAAAGGGAGCTGATTTCCCTAGACTGTGAATGATGTATCATCAACTAAAGCATTCATTGTTGTGAAGCAGGGAGAATCCCTGCTGTAGCTAATTCTTAATGAGGGTTGACTTACCAATTTGTAGTTTCTGTACTGGGTAAATAAACTCTTTATAATTTATGTCTTTGTCCTGGAAAGAATTTGCAAGAAATTTGGAATACAGAACCCTAAATCCTATGCCCCTGTGGCCACTGATCTATGTGATGTCACCAAGAAATAGCACTGAAGAAAGGTTAGACATTTCAGTATTTTTATGAAGGTGAACAAGGACAAGAGAAAGAACGTGATTGATTTTCTTTTCTTCTCTAATGCAGTGTGTGGTCAGGCCCAGAGTCTACCAGAGATATTTCTGTAATCTCTTGCTTCTGCTGATGATTTCATGGTACATCTTCCAATAAATCCACCTGGTATCAATTCAATGGGAAATTGAGTCTCTCAAGGACATTTTGGAATCTCTTTGATTTTCCTCAGAAACCTCTGAAATGCATCAAGATTCGATATTACTTCAATTCACTTTTAAGGCATCTATACACTAGGTCAATAAGCCAGTCACTTTATTCTTTTTTTCAATTTCCAACCATACCTACAAAACACATTAACATGGCATGCTGTATGTGCATTTACTACAATATCAGTGAGAAAAATTCCCCAAATTTGCTATCATCCTTTATAAAGGAAGTCTCTTGAATCCCACAGAAAATAGCCCTTTCTTCAAGTAAATCTGTCATTCATTTTCTCAAAGAGGAATTGTTTTGTATTAAAAAAACAACTTCCCTTGTTCTTGCTTTTTCCTTCTCTCTCTCTCTTGCTTTTTCCTTCTCTCTCTCATTATGTTTCCTGAAAGGTCCTTATCTGGATCTTTCAACAAAGGGAACTAATGGAACTTTTTTAGCATATTTATTTCTCTAAACCAAAGCATCCTAGAGATCATGACTTATCAAGTTCTAGAATATCAACACATTGTTAGTCCCACAGAACCTCAACTTATAAGCAAATCCTTAGCATCAAATATGTCACTGTCTTATGCTGTGACATGTAAATATTACAGCCATTGATGCTCTACTAAAACTTATACAATAGCATCATCCTCAAAGCATAGTTATGCCATGAGAGTCAATACTGTGTATAGTATACACAAACAATGCTCCTAGCCTAGACGTGGTGTTATTTGAGGAGAAAAAAAGAGAAAAAAGAGATAAAGTTTATATTTTCAGGCAGTATATGCAAATTCTCCAAAGTCCCACTAATGAACATATTCTTCAAGATGTTAATTGCAACATTAAATTTTCTTATACTAGGCAAATTTTGTAATAATTACAAAATTTCTTTCTCTCTGAAATCAAATCTTGCACAATTCAGAAATTTGTAAAATGTCAGCAATAGTCTGATCTTTCTTGAGTCCATCTTCTTCATTTTTGTTTAAATCTTTAGATATACATTTTCACGTCTACTTTGGGGAGACCATCTTCCATTAATGAACTAAAAGGATCTCTGTCACTCAGACCTTTTCAGACCTTGCTTTTTTCTTGGATCCAGCATTACTAATGGAAAGTCTGATACGATCAGATTTTCCTTTCATGTTATTTTTTTCTTTATATGCTTTTATGATCTTCTCTTTAACCTTACTATTTTTGTTATTACAAAGTTGCTCTTTCTTTTTCTCTCTCTCTTCCTTCCTTCCTCTTTCTTTCCTTCTTTCTCTCTTTCTTTCTTTCATGTATATGTATCCCATCATCTCTGGCACATTTGTTTGATTTATCTCTTTAATAATTTCCTCCCCTTTGTTTTCTCTGTGGTCTCTTTCTAGAACACCTAATAGTTTATTATTAGACTTTGTATTATGTTTATTTACATCTTCTCTCTTTTATTTAAGACTTTTATCTCTTACTCTTCTGTTCCTTACTTTCAGACTTTTCTGAATTTAATTTTCAACAGTTTATTGATTTCAATAATGGAAATCATATTTTAACTTATAACAATACATCTTATTTTTTTTTTAATTCCTTTCAGATCTCATTCTGGTTGTGTTTAAGAGATGTTCAGTTCGAGCCCCATGTCAGGCTCTGTGTTGCCAGCTCAGAGTCTGGAGCCTGGTTTGGATTCTGTGTCTCCCTCTCTCTCTGCCCCTCCCCTGCTCACACTCTGTCTGTCTGTCTGTCTCTCTCTCAAAAGTAAATAAACATTGAAAAAAAAAGATGTGCTAATATCTTTAGTCTTCTTTTATTCACCAATAAGAAAGGTTTATCTTTTCCACCTTTGGCCAATTTTTCTCTTTATTTAGACATTTGTTTGCCATGATTTTGGCTTTTCAGAAATAGATGATAATTCATTGTTTCCATTCATTCTTTAAAATGTGGAAACAAGAAATCTGCCTTATATTTTAGCTGGAATTTTCATTTCTGTAGGCAAAAATCTTGTGTTTTTTTTCTGCCTGAAAGCCTATATTTTCATCTGCTATATATCTCATTTTAAAACTGTTTCTTGTATTATTTTTATCTAAATTGGATTTTAGGTTTCTTATTTTTTCCTCTGTATTTGTAGCTCTCTCTCTCTTTATGCCTTTGGTATAGACATGCTTGGCTTTTGTATTTTACATAGCCCCATGGTGTTTTCTTGCTATCTCACTGTGGTTAGTGTGTTTAATTATATCACAAACTTGAATTTATTCTGCTATGGAGTAAATGGATTTTATCTCTTGACCTCCTTGTGAGCCTCACTACAGTGAATAGGTATTGTAGAATCTTATCTTTCTATCACCTGAGTTAATATGAGTAGAGAATGGAGAATTTCAGCTGTGAATCGTAGACCTGAACTATGATCTTCCCCTTGAATTTTTACGGAGTCTCTTAAAACAGAACTCATTCCATCTTGGTGGGAAATAATCTAGAGGATACAATCTTTCTTTGAACTGTTCTCAGAAGCAGTTTGTTTTTCACAACTGTACTTGTTATTACTTGAAATCTGTTCCCATTTGTGCTTTTTTTAGAGAACAAATAAGAAATTTTCTTTTTTGGGGGCAGAGTGGTTTGACCATACTAAAACATCATTAACAAAAAAGGTATAAATGGTGTTATAAACAAAGGCAAGAATTATTTTTGTGTTCCACTTTTGCCACTTTTCACACATATACCAATTTTCTAGTAAATCTTAATTTATAGTTTTGCCATTAGCTCTGTTAATTAATTTATTATCAAAGTTATTCCCAGGTAATATAGTCTTTCTGCTTTTCCTTTATATCTTTGCTCCTATATCTTTAGTTTTTATTTCCTTTCTTTGAAGAGCTACTGAAGGTGGAAAAAATGGACTTTTACCCTCATGGAAAAAAACTTTCCATGATTTTTTCCAGATTTAGATATTTACCTGTTTTCCATTACCAGCTATAGCAACCATATGAAGAGGCCCTGGTTTTTACTTCTGGTTCTCTGTATATGGAGGACCGAGGAAGCATTGGACCAACACACTTATTTCAGCACTCTAAGACTAAGGTGTTCAACCCATTTAGAGGAAATACTAGCGTTATCTACTTCATGGGGTTGTCATTATGATTACATAGTTCATGTACTGCAGTATAATGCCTTATCTTTTAAAAATTTGAGGCCAATGTGATTTTTAAAATTTACTCATTTTTGGTAGTGAGTACATGAGGATTTGCTGTATTCCTATATTTACATTTTAAAAAAAAATTTTCACATTTATTTATTTTTGACACACAGAGAGCATGAACGGGGGAGGGTCAGAGAGAGAGGGAGACACAGAATCTGAAACAGGCTCCAGGCTCTGAACTGTCAGCACAGAGCCGGATGCAGGGCTCGAACCCACGGACTGTGAGATCATGACCTGAGCCGAAGTTGGACACTTAACTGACTGAGCCACCCAGGCACCCCCCTATGTTTACATTTTTAAACTAAAACAAAAGAGATACATCAAAATATCTGATTAAAGTGTTTAAAATGATATTCAGTATTTACATCTTAATATTTTTCTGGGTTGCATTTATTATATTTTAATCAGAAAATGTAAAAAAAATAGTACTGATTGACTGTCTTTATTGTTCAGTAATATGTAATCATATACTTCAGCTCAGTTGCATAGTACACCCCTTTTGAATTTATGTATGATCAAAACAGAGAGATTGTACCTATTTTTTAAACAAAAGTTACCTGAATCAGTTTTCAAATCAAAAGCATTTTCCTAAAAAGCTAGTATCAAATATTTTAAGACGTAGACAAAAAGAATGTGAATTAAGAGCATATCTCTTTTAAAGATTAAAAAAGAAAATCCAAAGTGAAATTATTTCCAGTGAAATGCTAGATTTCACTCCATAACTAAAGTTCTACTACCCACAGGTTTCATAAAATTTACTCAGGTTATTTTGGAGATAGCTGAAATGGGGGAGGCCTTAGATTCATTTCCTTCACTCAGTATCATTAGTATGTTTTATAAGCATGTATCTTCCCAGCTGTGTATGAAATTTAATCAATATTTCTTGTGTTATATACAAAGGAAATAGAACAATATATAATGAAATGAATCTTTAAGTGGGAAAGAGTAAGGAAAAATTGTAATCTTTACCGGTTCTGCCAAGTTCATACAGGAAAATCTTAGACATTAGATAAAACTTTAGAGCTAAAGGCTCCTGATCTTCTAGTTCTCCTTATAAATCTCGCTAACTTTAACTGAATATCCTACTACTACAGAGCTCTGTGCTATGCTGCATGACATAAAGGTTAACATATGTTACCCTCCCCTCACCTTTTCAGGAAGATTTTTATTATCCCCATGTAACAAAGGAAAATGGAGGAGTTTGGGTACTCAATCAAACTACCCGAGGAATTATAGTGCAGAAGTTTAAAGTGGAGAATGTCACCTCAAACCGTATTCTGTGATCCCAAGGTTAGTTCTGGTTTTATTGTACCTTGATACTTCTAATTTTGTAATTCATGCTGAAGAGAGATGAGTGACTTGCCCAATGTGTATTTTAAAAAGGGCAGGTGAGATTAAAATAGGCACTTTCTCATTCCCAGGCCAAGTTTATTTCATTGTATGTCAAACAACTGAACAGCCTAGATCACAACGGAGGCAGGAGAATTGTAAAGGAGACTGGCATTGAAAATTAACTATAGGAAATCATATCATACCTCTCTATGCCTTGAAATTAGGTAAAGTTTAAATGCTCGGTCACAAAGCCAAATATTTTCAGTTCTATACATTTTAGCCAGCCTGTTTGTGGTATTTTACTGCAACTATAATAGGAACTGTAACAGATGGGATGAAAAGTTGATAACCAAGGATGGCAGATCCAGTTATCCCTAAGGAAATGTGATTTAAAAAGCATCTTGATAAAGACAGGAAGACTAACTGAGCTAAAACAGCTGCAACTGCAAAGTAAAGTAGCAACTCAGATGTACCCTTTTTTGGATGTGCATTCTCTTGACAGTATAACTGTCCACAGAAGGGATAGAAGGAAGCGTGTGTGTGTGTGTGTGTGTGTGTGCGCGCGCGCGTGTGTGTGTCTCTTTAGAGGTGGAAGAAACAAGTAATAATAATGACAGTGATAATAATATTAATAATAATAATAAATATGTATACATATATATATGTACACACACATATACCTATATTCATTATGCAGATTTTAGGCAAAGTTTGCACAAAGGAGATCAGCAGCAACCTCTCTTCCAAAGAAACTGAATAGTAAGTCTTTTTCATTGTTATTCCTTCTTCAAGTCTCCCAACCTTACGGAAAACATACTGGCTAACTTTATTGTGAGCATATGGTTAAAGAGTGCCTCTTCATGAGGATGAATTAATTTATGTCTGCACCTGTTAAGAGCAGCTAGAGAATCTTCTGCTTAACAAAAAAAGTTGGCTAGACTAATAGCAATGGAAACTAATGTTCAACATTGTTTGATAAAGCAAGACTATTATTAATAGATATTAATCAGAACCTTCGAACAGAAGGAAACTTTTAGCTACCTAAATATTGTTAATAAAAAACAAAAAAAAAACACAAAAGACACTCTTTTCTTCATTGCCAACTGTTCACAGAATAAAATGGCCAAATACTGACAAGGAAATTTGCCAGACTTCAAGGTCTGACTGTTCCAGAAACATATCTATATCATTTTAAGATGTCCTCCATAAACAGATAGTAGAGGATCATTTTTCCCCCATATGTTATTTTACACGCCAATATACCTGACCTTAGATCAGGCACGCTGTATCAGAAATTTGAGAGAAAAGGTCAAACTTGCATAGTAATCTCGTCAGCAAACTGCCCATAGGGGATATTGAAGGTATGTTTTCATTAAACTTCCGGATCCCTTATACATTAACTTGCTACTCAAGTTTGTCTTCTGATTAGAAAACCCAATAAAAGGTAGAATGGTATTTTAATAGATAATTATGGATGAAAATAGTTCTATTTCAATGAATCTTAGCTGAGTCAACAGTTTTCAGAAAATTTATGTTCAAAAAATATAATGTGAAATGGAATGGGAGGCATAAAGTGAATAGACAATATAAGAAAATGCTTTGCCCACGCATTACCCAGGAGACAAGATGTCTTGAAAAAGTTTTATATCTGTCTGTATAATATAGAAAATGCAAAGGATATTTTACTCCCTAGTCTTTGCATCTCTTCAGTGTCACTCCCAAGTCAACACTTCAAATGTCTCTGTGGAATTACACTATGGAATTTTTATATTTGCTGTTACCTTTGCTGGAATTATTTAAAAAGTTAGAAGAAGTTGCTCTGTATTGTAAAAGTAAAGAACATTGTAATTGAGAGCAATATTCTAAACTTTTCCTACCTTTTGATGCTGTAGATGGATTCAGGGGTAGTGACTGAAAATGATATTCACCTATATCCCTAACAAAGTGTGGTGATGACATTTTCAGAATTTGTTTACTTTTAGAACTATTACTTTGGGGCGACTGGGTGGCTCAGTCTGTTTAGTGTCCGACTTCAGCTCAGGTTATGATCTCATGCTCTGTGAGTTTGAGTCCCGCGTCGGGTTCTGTGCTGACAGCTCAGAGCCTACAGCCTGCTTCAGATTCTGTCTCTCCCCCTCCCTCTCTCTCTGCCCCTCCCATGCTCATACTCTGTCTCTGTCTGTCTCTCAATAATAAATAAAAAACTTAAAAAAAAGAAAAGAACTATTCAAACTAACCCCCCTCAAAATAAAAAAATCACAAAAAACAAGTGAACAAAACTAAAGTTGTAGGCTTCAGTTAATAGAACCTTTGTTTCTTCACACAAATCTATGCTTTTTAAAATTTTGTTTTTCACAAAAGGTATATTTGCCAATTCTTTTCTGGGTTAACTTGTACACTGAAGCTTCCTTGGGATATTGTTTTTAGTTGATATATATATTTTTTAATTTATTGGAAAGTAAGAAATACATATATTCTGTCTTATTGCTTATTTTGGAAACCTCTGAATTCTATAAAATTGAGAATGTTTATTATATACATTAAATATAATATATACCTGAAAATATGCTATCAAAACTTATGTTTGATGTATGAAATAAAACTGATGCTCTGTATTTACTGAAAAAGTAATAATCATAAAACATTATACAAATCATTAGAGGTGGAAGAAACAAGTAATAATAATGACAGTGATAATAATGTTAATAATAATAATAATAATTACAATTGTTATGCTTGTCAGTAAAACTGGAAATCTGAACTTATTTTCTCTTTAAAAATTCCCCCTAAAAGCCAAAGGGAATATATTGAAAAAGTCACTTGCTGAAACCAGGTAAACCTGACTGATTAATAAACATCAAGGCTTTTCTACAATATATTCTGCAGGAATTATGGGTTAAAGTAAAAATGAATGCTCCCATTGTATTTGTCATGTAAAGAAAAGAAAGAATAGCAAATGAGGTTAAGTAGAAGGAAACCCATTAAAGCAGAAGGGTTGTAGGCTCAGATGCTTGATCAGGAAGCAAGAAGGTATATGGTATGTATGCAAAGGGTCAAATTCAAACAAAAGGGCTCTCATAGTGGTGCTTCCTGGTTTCGTATTTGGATCTTCATGACAACAGTGGTACCACTGGGAAAGAGGTTTTTGCGTTCATGACCATCATGCTGTTATTATCAAAGTCGAAAATTTGATGGAGTTATAACAGAAACCTCCTAGTGCTGCCAAGGTAACAGGTTACTTACAGCGAGAAGAAAAGTTTGCAAAACACAAAGTTGCTGGTTAAAAAGATGGCATTTCAAGAAAGCAGGAAAGTGGTCACCCAAGGACTTAGGTGCAGCACACTGTTCTTTGTCCTAACACAATAGCAGGTTTTAGTTTATATCAGAGCATACCCAAGATCTTCTTCAAGATGTTTTCTGACAATTGGCAGGGATGGAGAGTCCTCCTAAATTTTAAGTAAGGAAGGTAAGACACTTTGCTCCTCAGTAGAGAGTGTGACACCTGTACTAAAAGTTATCAAATGACAAAGATATTCTTGATGTCTTATTTCCATGAATAAGATTCAAGCCTTTACAGATCTTCAATGTTATACCCTCTTTGTACTTAAGAACAAATACTGTAACTTCCTTTATTTTCAAATATAAATCTGACCTCTTCTGAAATGCATAGTTGACCCTTTCAATATATGTTATCAGTGTACCTTTCAAGTAGACGCTTTAAAGTTTGATAACTTGTGACTGTAAGGTCTATTTCCCACCTGCCCTGAAGATCTATTCATTTCTGTAGCGGTGGTTTTTATCACACTCAATAACTTATTAAACTAAAATAACTAAAGATATAAAATCTCCATTCTTCATCTGAGCTGAAATATTTTAATAAGAATGCTCAGAGACCGACAGAACCCATAACAACTCATAATTCTGACAATTATATTCATGTCCTTAGAATAAGCAAAGAGAAAAATAGCATTAGAGATATGAATATGAATATACTAAGCAGTTAAATATGTGTGGAATAATTTGAAAAGTTAGAACAAATATATCTCCATAAAGCATTCTGCAAAGTACAAGCTAAATCTTTTGAAAATACTTAACTTCTGTTTGCAGTTGAAATCTTGAGAATTTTTATACTACATATGATACCAATTTAAAATAATTATGATGTAGTATAAGTGATTATCAGAATAGAAACTATAAAAAAATCAACCCATAAACCTTAAGACATATTGGAAAAATTTTCCAAGAAATCGTATGAGATAATTCAAACATTAAAAATAAATCTGACAATAGCCAAAGGCAGAACTGGAAATAGATAAGGAACCTGAACTATAGGTACAGATGCTAATAGTTAGATATAAAACTTGTAAGAACTAAAGAATGAGAAAACTAAGTTGATGAAGAAGTCAAAAGTGTAAGAGAAGGAACTGATTCTGAACTGAAACATAGGGTAGGAAGTAGGAGAATTTTCATACCTGTATGTATACTTGAGAAAAAAATATTGTGCAGGTAGACACATACTGAGAAAATCTTGAATGTTTTAGCACAGAATGAAAAATAAGGTAAACAGGCACTAAAATAGATGAAACATATTATCTAACCCCTTTCTTTCCATCCCCCCAAACTGCTAAGTAATCTGGTGGACAATAGACGTGTCCACAATATTAAGTATTTTGAGGAAATCGTTTTAGTCCATTTGGGCTGCCATAGCAAAATACCACAGACAGGTTCTGATCCAAGCTGGTAACATAGGAGTCTTCTGAAAACCCATCTTACCTTAGACAAGTTGAATCTACAGCTATACACATGGCATGAAAGAAATATAGAAACTAGCTGAGCAACTCCTACATTTCAGGCAAATGAGAATATACTCACATAACCCACTTTGAAATGCCTAGGAATGGCTGAGCAACTCTTATCATAAACCTTACCCCCAGCATGGAGCCATACAATCTGGAGAGAACTCCTAACTCCCAGCTTTTCCTTGAGGATTGAAGTGTTTAGACTAACATCCAGTATGCCAACTTTAAGACTGAGAATGGGCTACCCAGAGCACCCAGCTCTGAAAGCCAACGGGGTTTATGTCAGTGAGAATCACAAGATGATAGCAAACACAGAAGTAGTGTTAAAGGGCTCCTGAGAACTACTCCCCCAGGTCTAGCACAGAGCGAGCAGACAAAAAACCTCTAGTTCCCAGTTTTATCCTAGTAGAGACTTATTTGCATACTTTAAAAGCTACTGCCTGAGGATCAGGCTTCTCAGTATGTATCAAGGGTCTGACTGTGATCCACCCTGGAGACCTGGGAAGCCAGCAGACACGACTTCCACCTTCTCACCAAAGCTCTCCAGAAATCACCAGTAACTCTTGTGAAGGAGCTTATGTATATGTCTGGTGCCCCATCATTTAGGCCTGCCAACCAGGGCCTAAGCTCCTGGACTGCCTGTTTTTTTGATAGCCAAGGGGGCTTGAATTCATGTATAACATAGGACTGTAGCAAACAAAGAAGCAGCCCCCTTGCCACAGCTATACACCTGGGTCCAACACAGAGAGAGCATACAAAAAAAGTGCTTCTCCCAATTTCTCCTTGGAAGAACCCTAAGTGCATACTTTTACAGATGCTGTCTGGAGATCTGGCATCCATCCAACCAGGTTCCATGTAGGTGCTGAATGTGATCCTCCTCTCTAGGATACTGATGGTCTTGGCACATCCTCAAATATTGGGAGACACTAAAAGAAAAGAAGGCAGCTTGGACAAGCACAAAAGTTTGCAACACAAGCACCAAGAGTGGAAGAGATGGTTTTTATCTAATGCACAGAAACAAACACAGAGAATCAAGGAAAATGAGGAAACAGAAATATGTTCCAAACAAAAGAACAAGATCAAATTACAGAAACAGA
The DNA here is from genome assembly GCF_014898765.1 of Herpailurus yagouaroundi. Classification (NCBI taxonomy): domain Eukaryota; kingdom Metazoa; phylum Chordata; class Mammalia; order Carnivora; family Felidae; genus Herpailurus; species Herpailurus yagouaroundi. The sequence goes on from NW_024412452.1 coordinate 6,243,628, forward strand.
TCTTAATGAAGTGGAGAGACATGATTTACCTGATAAACAGTTCAAAATAATGGTCATGAAGATGCTTTTTGAGGTCAGGAGAACAATGCATTAACAACAAAGCAGGAATTTCAACAAAGAAATAGAAAATATAGGAAAGGACCATACTGAAATCACAAAGCTAAAGAATATAATAACTGAAATGAAAAATTCAATAGAGGGGTTCAACAAAGAACTAGAACTGGTGGAAGAAAAAATCAACAAATTCAAATTCAGGAAAGTGGAATTCACCCAATTACAGAAACAACAATTAAAGACAATTTAATAGAGTGAAGATAGCTTGAGGAACTTAAAGGATACATCAAGCAGATCAATATACACATTATAGAACTCCCAGAAGAAGAGAAGAGAAAGGGACAGAAAGTTTATTCAAAGATATAAAGGCTGAAATTTCCTCACCTGGGAAAAGAAATAGACTGCCAGATCCAGGAAGCCCAGACTATTCCAAATATGATGAATCCAAATGGACCCACACCAAAACACATTATCATTTAAGCTGTCAAAAGTTAGGATGAGGAGGCAATCTTAAGAGCTGCAAGAAAAAAACAACTTGCTATCCACAACGGAGCCCTCATAAGTCTATCCCCAGATTTTTCAGCAGAAACTGCATGCCAGAGGGAGTGGCAGGATATATTCACAGTGCTGAAAGAATGAAAGAAAAAAAAACCTGCCAAGCAAGAATACTTTACCCAATAAAGATGTTCTTCACAACTGTAAGAGAAATAAGGAGTTTCCCAGACAAAACTGAAGATGTTCATCACCACTAGACCAGCCTTACAAGAAATGTTAAAGGTAATTCCTCAACCTGAAACAAAAGGATACTAATTAGTCATAGGAAAGCATACAAGAGTAAAAATATATATTCTAATGTCATAATAACGGTGGGTAAATAACTTATAAATCTAGTATGAAGGTTAAAAGTGAAAAGTATTAAAAATAACTATAACTACAATAATTTGTCAGTGCATACAGAAGGTTAAAGTATGTATACTGTGACATTAAAAACAAAATGGGGAGGAGAGTAAAAATGTACATTAGTATGTGTTCAAAATTAAGTTCTCATCATTTTAAAATACATATTTTTTAAGTATGAAATTTATTGTCAAATTGGTTTCCATACAACACCCAGTGTTCATCCCAACAGGTGCCCTCCTCAATGCCTATCACCCACCCTCCACTCCCTCCCACACCCCATTAACCCTCAGTTTTTAAGAGTCTCTTATGGTTTGGCTCCCTCCCTCTCTAACCTCTTTTTGTTTTTTTTTTTCTTCCCCTCCCCCATGGTCTTATGTTAAGTTTCTGAGGATCCACATAGGAGTGAAAACATATGGTATCTGTATTTCTCTGTATGACTTATTTCACTTAGCATAACACTCTCCAGTTCCATCCACGTTGCTACAGAAGGCCAGATTTCATTCTTTCTCAATGCCATGTAGTATTCCACTGTGTATATAAACCACAATTTCTTTATCCATTCATCAGTTGATGGACATTTGGGCTCTTTCCATAATTTGGCTATTGTTGAGAGTGCTGCTATAAACATTGGGGTACAAGTGCCCCTATGCATCAGCACTCCTGTATTTACTTGCGTAAATTCCTAGCAGTGCTATTGCTGGGTCATAGGGTAGATCTATTTTCAATTTTTTGAGGAACCTCCACACTGTTTTCCAGAGTGATTGCACCAGTTTGCATTCTCACCAACAGTGCAAGAGGGTTTCCGTTTCTCCACATCCTCTCCAGTATCTATAGTCTCCTGATTTGTTCATTTTGGCCACTCTGACTGGCATGAGGTGGTATCTGAGTGTGGTTTTGATTTGTATTTCCCTGATGAGGAGCGACGTTGAGCATCTTTTCATGTGCCTGTTGGCCATCTGGATGTCTTCTTTAGAAAAGTGTCTACTCATGTTTTTTGCCCATTTCTTCACTGGATTATTTGTTTTTTGTGGTGTGGGGTTTGGTTAGTTCTTTATACATTTTGGATACTAGCCCTTTGTCCGATATGTCATTTGCAAATATCTTTTCCCATTCCGTTGGTTGCCTTTTAGTTTTGTTGGTTGTTTCCTTTGCTGTGCAGAAGCTTTTTATCTTCATAAGGTCCCAGTAATTCACTTTTGATTTTAATTCCCTTGCCTTTGGGGATGTGTCGAGTAAGAGATTGCTACGGCTGAGGTCAGAGAGGTCTTTTCCTGCTTTCTCCTCTAGGGTTTTGATGGTTTCCTGTCTCACATTCAGGTCCTTTATCCATTTTGAGTTTATTTTTGTGAATGGTGTGAGAAAGTGGTCTAGTTTCAACCTTCTGCATGTTGCTGTCCAGTTCTCCCAGCACCATTTGTTAAAGAGACTGTCTTTTTTCCATTGGATGTTCTTTCCTGCTTTGTCAAAGATGAGTTGGCCATACGTTTGTGGGTCTAGTTCTGGGGTTTCTATTCTATTCCATTGGTCTATGTGTCTGTTTTTGTGCCAATACCATGCTGTCTTGATGATGACAGCTTTGTAGTAGAGGCTAAAGTCTGGGATTGTGATGCCTCCTGCTTTGGTCCTCTTCTTCAAAATTACTTTGGCTATTCAGGGCCTTTTGTGGTTCCATATGAATTTTAGGATTGCTTGTTCTAGTTTTTTTTTTTAATTTTTTTTTCAACGTTTATTTATTTTTGGGACAGAGAGAGACAGAGCATGAACGGGGGAGGGGCAGAGAGAGAGGGAGACACAGAATCAGAAACAGGCTCCAGGCTCTGAGCCATCAGCCCAGAGCCTGACGCGGGGCTCGAACTCACGGACCGCGAGATCGTGACCTGGCTGAAGTCGGACGCTTAACTGACTGCGCCACCCAGGCGCCCCTGCTTGTTCTAGTTTTGAGAAGAATGCTGGTGCAATTTTGATTGGGATTGCATTGATTGTGTAGATTGCTTTGGGTAGTATTGACATTTTGACAACATTTATTCTTTCAATCCATGAGCCTGGAACGTTTTACCATTTCTTTGTATCTTCTTCAATTTCCTTCATAAGCTTTCTATAGTTTTCAGCATACAGATCTTTTACATCTTTGGTTAGTTTTATTCCTAAGTATTTTATGCTTCTTGGTGCAATTGTGAATGGGATCAGTTTCTTTATTTGTGTTTCTGTTGCTTCATTATTAGTGTATAAGAATGCAACTGATTTCTGTACATTGATTTTGTAGCAACTTTGCTGAATTCTTGTATCAGTTCTAGCAGCGTTTTGGTGGAGTCTATCGGATTTTCCATGTATAATATCATGTCATCTGCAAAAAGTGAAAGCTTGACTTCATCTTTGCCAATTTTGATGCCTTTGATTTCCTTTTGTTGTCTGATTGCTTATGCTCGCACTTCCAACACTATGTTAAACAATAGTGGTGAGAGTGGACATCCCTGTCGTGTTCCTGATCTCAGGGGAAAAGCTCTCAGTTTTTCCCCATTGAGGATGATCTTAGCTGTGGGCTTTTCATAAATGGCTTTTATGATGTTTAAGTATGTTTCTTCTATCCCGACTTTCTCGAAGGTTTTTATTACAAAAGAATGCTGAATTTTGTCAAATCCTTTTTCTGCATCGATTGACAGGATCATATGGTTCTTTTCTTTTCTTTTATTAATGTGATATATCACATTGATTGATTTGCAAATGTTAAATCAACCCTGCAGCCCAGGAATTAATCCCACTTGATCATGGTGTATAATTCTTTTTATATGCTGTTGAATTCGATTTGCTAGTATCTTGTTGAGAATTTTTACATCCATATTCATCAGGGATATTGGCCTGTAGTTCTCTTTTTTTGCTGGGTCTCTGTCTGGTTTAGGAATCAAAGTAATGCTGGCTTCATAGAATGAGTCTGGAAGTTTTCCTTCCCTTTCTATTTTTTGGAACAGCTTGAGAAGGATAGGTATTATTTCTGCGTTAAATATCTGGTAGAATTCTCCAGGGAACCCATCTGGTCCTGGACTCTTATTTGTTGGGAGATTTTTGATAACTGATTCAATTTCCTCGCTGGTTATGGGTCTGTTCAAGTTTTCTATTTCTTCCTGTTTGAGTTTTGGAAGTGTGTGGGTGCTTAGGAATTTGTCCATTTTTTCCAGGTTGTCCAGTTTGTTGGCATATAATTTTTCATAGTATTCCCTGATAATTGCTTGTATTTCTCAGGGATGGTTGTAATAATTCCATTTTCATTCATGATTTTATCTATTTGGGTCATCCTCCTTTTCTTTTTGAGAAGCCTGGCTATAGGTATCAATTTTGTTTATTTTTACAAAAAGCCAACTCTTGGTTTCATTGATCTGCTCTACAGTTTTTTTAGATTCTATATTGTTTATTTCTGCTCTGATCTTTTTTATTTCTCCTGCTGGGTTTGGGGTGTCTTTGCTGTTCTGCTTCTATTTCCTTTAGGTGTGCTGTTAGATTTTGTATTTGGGATTTTTCTTGTTTCTTGAGATAGGCCTGGATTGCAATGTATTTTCCTCTCAGGACTGCCTTCACTGCACCCCAAAGCATTTGGATTGTTGTATTTTCATTTTCATTTGTTCCCATATATTTTTTAATTTCTTCTGTAATTGCCTGGTTGACCCACTCCTTCTTTAGTAGGGTGTTCTGTAACCTTCATGCTCTTGGAGGTTTTCCAGACTTTTTCCTGTGGTTGATTTCAAGTTTCATAGCATTGCGGTCTGAAAGTATGTATGGTATGATCTCAATTCTTGTAAACTTATGAAGGGTTGTTTGTGACCCAGTATATGATCTATCTTGGAGAATGTTCCATGTGCACTCAAGAAGAAAGTATATTCTGTTGCTTTGGGATGCAGAGTTCTAAATATATCTGTCAAGTCCATCTGATCCAATGTATCATTCAGGGCCCTGTTTTCTTTATTGATCCTGTGTCTAGATGATCTATCCATTGTTGTAAGTGCAGTATTAAAGTCCCTTGCAATTACCACATTCTTATCAATAAGGTGCTTACGTTTGTGATTAATTGTTTTATATATTTGGGGGCTCCCGTATTCAGCGCATAGACATTTATAATTGTTAGCTCTTCTTGATGGATAGACCCTGTAATTATTATATAATGCCCTTCTTCATCTCTTGTTACAGCCTTTAATTTAAAGTCTAGTTTGTCTGATATAAGTATGGCTACTACAGCTTTATTTTGACTTCCAGTAGCATGATAGTTTAAAATATTTTTATAAATATAAGATGCCTTATGTAAGCTTGATGATAACTATAAAGCAAAAACATATAGTAGATACACTGATTATAAAGAGAAAAGTAATGTAGCATACCAGAAAATCATCAGATCACAAGGAAAGAAAGAAAAAAAAGGAAAGAACAAAGGAATTACAAAACAGCAAGTAAACAGTCAACAAATGGTAATAGTAAGTCCATACCTATAACTAAATAATTTAAATGTAAAAGGACTACGTTATCCAATCAAAAGTCATTGAGTGGATGAATGGTTAAAAAAACAAGGCCAACTATATACTGCCATAGGATTCACACTTCAGCTTTAAGGAAACACACAAACTAAAATAAGAAGGGATAGAAAAACCTATTTCATATAAATGGAAACTACAAGAGAGAAGGAATAGCTATACTTCTATCATATAAGAGTATACATAAGAGGCCAAAAGGTCATTACATAATGAAAAAGGCAGATATACCATTTAAAAATATTTATGCACCCAAGATGGAGCAAGTAAATATATAAAGCATATATTATTACACTTGGAGTGTTAAAGCAACAGCAGTATTTAAAAAGGGGACTTCAATAGCCTATTCTCAACAATGGAAAGATCATCTACACAGAAAATCAGTAAGGAACATTTAGCTTAAAGTACTCAATATACCAGATGCACTTAACACACATTACAGATAATTCTGTCCCGTAACAACAGAATACACATTCTTCTCAAGTGCACATGAGTGTTCTCTGGATATATTACATGCTAGGCCACAAAAACATGTTTAATAAATTTAAAAAGATAGAAATCATATTGAGCATCTTCTTCAACCACAATGACATGTATTAAACTAAAAATTAATTGTAAGATAAAAACTAGAAAACTCACAAAATGGGAAGATAAAATATCATGCTACTGATCAACCAGGTAGTCATTGAAGAAATCAATAGGGAAATCAAAAAATATTTATAACAAAGAAATTAGAAATATAACATACCAAAACATATGGAATGCAGCAAAAGCAGTCCTAAAAGGGAAGTTCACACCAATGAACTACATTCAAAGAAAAGACCTCAAATAAACAATATGACTACACCCCAGAAACTACAAAAAGAAAAACAAAATAAGCTGAAAGTTAGCAGGATGGACAAAAAAATCAGAATGGAAATAAATGGAATAGTGACTAAAAAAGACAATAGAAAAGATGGGTGAAACTGAGAGCTATTTTTATTGAAAAGATGAATAAAATTGACAAACTTTTAGGGAGTCTTAAGTAAAAATTAAACTGAAATATACGAAATTAAAAATAGAAGAGACATTCCAACTGATACCACACAAATACAAAGAATCATGGGACTACTGTGAACAATTATGTGTCAACAAATTTCATGGCCTAGAAGAAATGGACAAATTCCTAAATATATACCCTAAAAACACTGAATCATGAAGAAATAGAAATCCAGGAAAGACCCAACAGTGGTAAAGAGATTGAATCACTAGTCAAAAAACTCCTGACAAAAATACAAGACTGGATGACTTCACTGTGAATTCTACCAAATGTTTAAAAAAGAATTCATGCCCAACCATTGTTAAACTCTTCCAAAAGATATAAGAGGAAGGAAGATTTGTGAACTGATTAAAAAAATGTTTATTTGAGAGAAAAAGAAACAGCGAGTAGGAGCAGGGGAAGGGTAGAGAGAGAGGCAGAGAGAGAATCCCAAACAGGTTCCATGATGTCAGCATAGAGCCAACACGGGGCTCGATCTCATGAACCTTGAGATCATGACTGGAACTGAAATCGAGAGTCGGATGCTTAACCGATTGAGTCACCAAGGTGCCCTTAAATTCATTTTACCTTGATACAAAAAACAGATTTAAGAACATTGCAAGAAGAGAAAATTATATGCCAATATCCCTGATGAACATGGATGAAAAATACTTAACAAAATATTAACAAACTGAATTAAACAGTGCATTAAAAGATTATTCATCACAGTATTAGAATAGCCAGAGCACTTGAGGAAGAAAAAGAAATAAAATGCATCCAAACTGGAAATGAAGAAGTAAAACAGTCCCCACTTGCCGATGATACAATATTATATATAAAAAACCCTAAAGACCCCACCAAAAAAATTAGAATAAACATATTCAGTAAAGTTGCAAGATAAAAAATCATCATACAACTATCAGTTGCATTTCTATACACTAAGAATAGACTATCAGAAAAAAAAGTAAGAAAACAATCCTATTTACAATCGCAGAAAATATAATCAAATACTTAGGAATAAATTTAATCTAGGAGGTAAAAGACCTGTGCACTGAAAACTATAAGACATTGATAAAAGAAATTTATTTATTTATTTTTTTAAATTTTTTTTTCAACGTTTATTTATTTATTTTTGGGACAGAGAGAGACAGAGCATGAATTGGGGAGGGGCAGAGAGAGAGGGAGACACAGAATCGGAAACAGGCTCCAGGCTCTGAGCCATGGGCCCAGAGCCTGACGCAGTGACCTGGCTGAAGTCGGCCGCTTAACCGACTGCGCCACCCAGGCGCCCCGATAAAAGAAATTTAAAAGACACAAACAAAAAAATTAAAAGACATAAATGGAAAAATACTTCATACTTATGAATTGGAAGAGTTAATATTTTTGAAATTTCCATAGTACCCCAAGCGATCTATAGATTCAATGCAATCCCAATCAAAATTCCAATGGCTAAAAATAAATACAAAATTAAAAACATTTTTTTTCGGGGGCGCCTGGGTGGCGCAGTCGGTTAAGCGTCGGACTTCAGCCAGGTCACGATCTCACGGTCGGTGGGTTCGAGCCCCGCGTCAGGCTCTGGGCTGATGGCTCAGAGCCTGGAGCCTGTTTCCGATTCTGTGTCTCCCTGTCTCTCTGCCGCTCCCCCGTTCATGCTCTGTCTCTCTCTGTCCCAAAAATAAATAAACGTTGAAAAAAAAAATTAAAAAAAAAAAACCAAAACATTTTTTTTCGAAAGGGGCACATGCGTGGCTCAGTTGGTTGAACGAATGATCTTGGCTCAGGTCATGATCTTACAGTTCGTGTTCGTGGGTTGGAGCCCTGCATCAGGGTCGCTACTGTCAGCCCAGAGCCCACCTGAGATCCTCTCCCTCTCTCTCTGCTGCTCCCCTTCTGTCTCTCCCTCCCTCTCTGTCTCTCTCTCTCTCTTGCTCAAAAATAAACAAATGTTAAAAAAAAAAAAAATGGAACCAACATTTGGGCCAACAGTTCCATTTCTGGGTATATACACAAAGGAAATGAAAATAGAATGTCAGAAGGATACCTACACTTCCATGTTCACTGCAGCATTATTCATAGTAGCCAAGATCTGAAAACAGCATAAGTGTCCATCAACTGATGAGTGGAAAAAGAAAGTTTGGTATATCCACACAATGCGATATTATTTAGCCCTGAGAAAGTAGGAAATCATGCCATTTTCAAAAGCGTTGATGAAACTCAAGGGATTAATTATGCTGGGTGAAAAAAGCCAAACAGACAAAGACAAATATCACATGGTATCACTTATATGTGGAATGTAAAAACACCAGAAAACAAAACCAAGTCGGACCCATAGAAACAAAGTAGGAAAGTGACTACCAGGAACTGAGAGTTTGGGGAAATAGGGATATTTTGGTAAAAATTTATAGACTTTCATCTATAAGATGCATAAGTTCTAAGGATCTAATATATAACATGATGACTATAGTTGATAACACTGTACTGTATAGTTGAGATCTAGTAAGGGAGCAGAACTTAAATATTTATCATAAAAAGATAAATATTTGATACAACAGATGTATTAATTAACTACATGGTAGGAATCCTTTGGCAACATATACATATATCAAATCATCATGGTACATATTTTAATTAAAAAAAATTTTTTTATTAAGTTTATTTATTTTTGACAGAGACAGAGTGCAAGCATGAGCTGGGGAGGGGCACAGAAAGAGGGAGACACAGAATCTGAAGCAGGCTCCAGGCTCCAAGCTGTCAGCACAGAGCCTGACCCAGGGCTCGAACTCACTAACCATGATATCATGACCTGGGTCTAAGTTGGAATCTTAACCGACTGAGCCACCCAGGCGTCCTGATACATACTTTAAATATCTTAAAATTTCAATTTTAATTATACCTCAATAAAGCTGGGGGAAAAAACATGACAAACTGGGTGTCTTACTAACAGAAATTAATTCCTCAATGTTGTGGAGACTACAAGTTCAAGTTCAGGGTGCCAGCATGTAGGGAGCTCTGTGGTGTCTCTTTTATCAATACACTAATTCAACATAAAAGTTTTGGGTGGACACGTTCACATAAAGCAATGATGAAACAGGTTTAGGATTTGTTGTTCCAGAATAGAAGTTTGGAACACAAACATAGTAATAGTTTATATAAAAAAGTAAAAGAGAAATATTCCTCCTATATAGATTTTCTTTTTAAAAATAATTTTGCATTACAACAGACTTATGAATAAGTGAACAAAAGTCAATTATTTATCATAAAGGCAACACATTTATTCTCCACTCATATAATAACATCCAGCATCTCAAGCCCTCTTTACACATCAACCTTATCACAGTTCTGTGTCTTTGTTGGAGAGTAATAGCATAGTAATTTTTATAGTGATATGGTTATACCACCTGTTTGCATTTCAAAAATTATTTTTTTCTACTTTTGAACCTTAAGTAAATGCAATCATAAACTATTCTTGTGTTTATAAGATTCATATATGTTGTGTTGAATATAGTTTATGTATTGTATCTCAATATTCCAAATGACACAATTTATTTATCCATTTTCATAAGGACACCTGACTTTCTCTTTAGAGCTGTTGTAACATACTTTTATAACTACCTCTGGTGAGCACAAGCACACATTTCTGTAGGATAGATAACAAGTGTAGTGTATGTAACAGGATATATTATTCTCAATTTCATTAGATGATTTTTAATTCCCTAATTATTAAAAGAGTTGGGCACCTTTTTCATATTTGTCCTAGCCACTTAGATTTCTGCATTTTGTTAAGAGCCTGTTCAACTCTTTTTTGCATTTTTTCATTGGATTGTGGTTATTTTACTTAAGGAATTATAATCGTTGATGTTTTTAAATCTATTCTAAATAAAACCCTTTATCAATTTCATGTATTATATTTTCTCACTCTATGGTTTGGCAGTTTTCTTTATTAATAGAGTTTTTGATCAACAGAAGTTTTTGTGTGTAAAAAATTAAAATACTTAATTTTATATTAGGAGATTTATCAATATTTCCCTCTAAAGGAGTACATTTTTTGTCTTTTAAACTTTTTTTATTGCCAAATTTCAAGAAGATATTTTCATATTTGTGTATATAATTAAACTGGAATAAATTTTAATTTATGGTATAAAGCATACTTTTAAATTCATCCTTTTCCATGTGTATACCCAATTGTCCAATAACACTTGTTGAAAACATTGTCTTTTCTCCATTGGTTCAATGCCATCTTATTTGTTAATATCCCTATGTGAATGTATTTATTTCAAGTCTTTCTTTTCTGTTCATTTGATTTTTATCTAAGCTTTCAAACTTACGACATTCTTTCAATAATTTTAGTATTACAAGTCTTCAAATCTATATATTTTAATCTTCAAGAATGCCTTGGATATTCTTAGCCCATTATATTTTATATTCAATCTGCCATCTTTAATGGAAGTTAGCCTTTTGTGTTTGAATTTTTTTGTGGTGGTACAGAATGACAGACAAGCGTCAGAGCTAAGACTTCAGTTTCTTGTTTGTTTCTTTGCTTTTGTTTTGTTTTGTTTTGACTGTGTCACTATCCTTAGAAATAGTGTTTGGTGTAGTTATTGAATATTGTATTTCATTGCATTATTTATAAATGCAAATGGTCAATTAAAACTAAATAATCATAAAAATGGATTTAATAGGCCAAATCTATATACTTATTTATTCATCCATCCATGTAAGTTGTGCAATTTATATGCATTGTATGCATATATACAATATATGAAATCATAGTTATATTACATTATATCCTCATATCTATACCTACCTATACATAAATGTATACTATATAAATATGCATTGTATAATGTATGCATGGTAGATAGATACATAGATGGACATATTTACATGTAAATATTTAGATATTTCAAAAATAATGACTTATTACACGTTTGAAATATCATATAGACTTAAAGTCATTAAATGATATTCAGGGATGACTACAATAAAAAATACAGATAATAGCAAGCGTTGGTGAGGATGTAGAGGATGTAACCCTTGTGACTGTCAGCATGAATATAAAATTGTACAGCTACGACAGAAAACAGTATGGCAGCTCCATAAAAAGTTAAACATAGAATTGCTATTTAGTCCAGCGATTCCACTTTTGGGCAGATACACCAAAGAACTGAATGTAGGGTCTTAAAGAGTTATTTGTAGATCCATGCTCAGAGCTGAATTATTCACAATAGCCAAAAGTTAGAAGCAATCCAAGTGTTCATTCATGGATGAATGGATAAGTAAAATGTGGTAAATACATGCAATGGAATATTACTCGATTTTGAAAAGGAGGGAAATTCTGACACATGCTGCAACACGCATAAACCTTGAGGACAGTATTCCAAGTTAATTAAGCCAGTCAAAAAAAGACAAATATTTTATGATTCCACTCCTTTCAGGTACCTAGAGTAGTCAAATTCATAGAAACAGAAAGCAGAATAGTGGCTGGGGGAGGGAGGAATGGGAATCCTTGTTTAATGGGTATCAAGTTTTAGTTTTGCAAGAAGAAGACTTGTTATACAACACGTCTTTCTGAAGACTTGTTATACAACAATGTGAGTATACTTAACACTACTGAACTACACATTTAAAAATAGTTAAGGGGCGCCTGGGTGGCGCAGTCGGTTGAGCGTCCGACTTCAGCCAGGTCACGATCTCGCGGTCCATTGAGTTCGAGCCCCGCGTCAGGCTCTGGGCTGATGGCTCGGAGCCTGGAGCCTGCTTCCGATTCTGTGTCTCCCTCTCTCTCTGCCCCTCCCCCGTTCATGCTCTGTCTCTGTCTGTCCCAAAAATAAAAATAAACTTAAAAAAAAAAATAGTTAAGATGGTATTTTTGTTATACATCTTTTACAATAATTAAAAAAATTTAAATGTATCCAATTATGAATGGAAAATATAAAATAATGTTTAGATTGTATAACACTGACTGCATAATTTGTCAAATTTTTTACGTTCGTTATAGTGAGAATGCACTTCTGACTCAATTCCAGATGTCCATATGATTAGAGAATTGAGGGTATCCTACACCATAGGTGATCCACATGTCACCAGAACCTCTTTGCCCTCAGAGATCTAACTAAATATAATCAGTTTGCATCCACACTCATAACTTTTGCAAATTACCAATATCTTTTGTTTTGTCTTACTAGTTTATGGTGTCATGGTGAGCCATTTTGTTTGACTGAAATATTGATCCAAGAACAAAATATGTCACATTCTCAAATTCTCCAAAATACCCATTCCACAAATGTCTTTGAGTAGACTGACATTCTCAAGATTTGTCAGAGAGGGGAATCATGGCAACACAAAGGACTCTTAGAGGTTTTTAAGGCATAGCTCTTTTTAAAATGTCCATCAGCAGCTCCAGACTACCTGGTAGCATTTTCCTTTCAATCCACTCTGAGCTCTATTTTGTTGTACCATTTTTTTCTACTCTTTCTCTTTACTCTTCTTTTTTTGTCTACATTTTTAGGATCATAAGAGCAAAATTCTTCTCTGTCTTGTGCAGGGTATATTTATTTTACCATTCTGAAACCACATGTTAGGTGAAAGAGTTGGGTGAATTTTGCATGAGGGGCTCACTTTTTAAGCCAAGCAATTCCTATAGCACTTTTTCAAGCAAAGGCAGTGTTATTCCTCAGAGGAATCTGATAAATAGAATTATTTCCACATAGTTATTGTAAAAGAAAATTATTCTAAATAAAAAATTAGTAAATGCCATTCAGCTATCTAGGAGAAGAACCCATAATCCTGTTGGGATGTTGCAGAAATGCACAGTCATTAAAAATATAAGGACATATGGATATGAGGGTGATCTGGCTATGACATCTGTCACCCCATTGATAACCAAGGTTGATTTGGCTGATCTGACCGGCTAAGTGGGTGTCTCTTTCCTCCCTCACCACTCCATGTGCCTCCCTCCTGAAGCTGCATGCTTGGTTGAAGAGAATGACCTAGATAGAGGAGCATCAGTCTTTGGTCAAGCCTGTAGGAGTAGCTGCACTCCCCTGCTAGCACCTCCAAACAAGCTCTCAAGGTCATGTGTAGGCGAAGGTAGGGTACTAAAACTTCCAAGACTCCAGACACATCCAAATGAGGTGCTGTTGTGGCAGTCTGTCTTTATTTAAAACAAAACAAAATCAAATTAAATTAAATTAAATTAAATGGCATGCAACACTGTATTTAAAAAAACGTAAAATATAGGGGGAGGAGGGAAGATGGCGGCGTAGGAGGACGCTGGGCTCACCGCGCGTCCTGCTGATCACTTAGATTCCACCTACACCTGCCTAAATAACCCAGAAAACCACCAGAGGATTAGCAGAACAGAGTCGCCTGAGCCAAGCGCAGACGAGAGGCCCACGGAAGAGGGTAGGAAGGGCGGCGAGGGGATGCGCGCTCCACGGACTGGCAGGAGGGAGCCGGGGCGGAGGGGCGGCTCGCCGGCCAAGCAGAGCCCCCAAGTCTGGCTTGCAAAAAGCGGAGGGGCCTGACGGACTGTGTTCCGACAGCAAGCGCGACTTAGCGGCTGGGAGGTCATAAGTTAACAGCTCTGCTCAGAAAAGCGGGAAGGCTGGAGGACAAAGGGAAGGAAAGCTGCTGAGCCCCCGGACGACAGAGCTCAGTTTGGTGGGGAACAAAGGCGCTCGCCAGCGGCATCTTCCCTGCCCATCCCCCAGCCAAAATCCCAAAGAGAACCAGTTCCTGCCAGGGAACTTGCTCGCTCTGCGCAAACACCCAACTCTGCGCTTCTGCGGAGCCAAACCTCCAGCAGCGGATCTGACTCCCTCCTGCTGCCACAGGGCCCCTCCTGAAGTGGATCACCTAAGGAGAAGCAAGCTAAGCCTGCCCCTCCTGCCCCTGTGCACCTTGCCTACCCACCCCAGCTAAGACGCCAGATCCCCAGCATCACAAGCCTGGCAGTGTGCAAGTAGCCCAGACAGGCCACCCCACCCCACAGTGAATCCCGCCCCTAGGAGAGGGGAAGAGAAGGCACGCACCAGTCTGACTGTGGCCCCAGCGGTGGGCTGGGGGCAGACATCAGGTCTGACTGCGGCTCCGCCCACCAACTCCAGTTATACACCACAGCACAGGGGAAGTGCCCTGCAGGTCCTCACCACGCCAGGGACTATCCAAAATGACCAAGCGGAAGAATTCCCCTCAGAAGAATCTCCAGGAAATAACAACAGTTAATGAGCTGATCAAAAAGGATTTAAATAATATAACAGAAAGTGAATTTAGAATAATAGTGATAAAATTAATCGCTGGGCTTGAAAACAGTATAGCTGACAGCAGAGAATCTCTTGCTACAGAGATCAAGGGACTAAGGAACAGTCACGAGGAGCTGAAAAACGCTTTAAATGAAATGCATAACAAAATGGAAACCACCACAGCTCGGATTGAAGAGGCAGAGGAGAGAATAGGTGAACTAGAAGATAAAGTTATGGAAAAAGAGGAAGCTGAGAAAAAGAGAGATACAAAAATCCAGGAGTATGAGGGGAAAATTAGAGAACTAAGTGATACACTAAAAAGAAATAATATACACATAATTGGTATCCCAGAGGAGGAAGAGAGAGGGAAAGGTGCTGAAGGGGTACTTGAAGAAATAATAGCTGAGAACTTCCCTGAAGTGGGGAAGGAAAAAGGCATTGAAATCCAAGAGGCACAGAGAACTCCCTTCAGACGTAACTTGAATCGAGCTTCTGCACGACATATCATAGTGAAACTGGCAAAATACAAGGATAAAGAGAAAATTCTGAAAGCAGCAAGGGGTAAACGTGCCCTCACATATAAAGGGAGACCTATAAGACTCGTGACTGATCTCTCTTTTGAAACTTGGCAGGCCAGAAAGAGTTGGCACGAGATTTTCAGTTTGCGAGACAGAAAAAATATGCAGCCGAGAATCCTTTATCCAGCAAGCCTGTCATTTAGAATAGAAGGAGAGATAAAGGTCTTCCCAAACAAACAAAAACTGAAGGAATTTGTCACCACTAAACCAGCCCTACAAGAGATCCTAAGGGGAACCTGTGAGACAAAGTACGAGAGACGTCACTACAAGCATAAAACATACAGACATCACAATGACTCTAAACCCATATCTTTCTATAATAACACTGAATGTAAATGGATTAAATGCGCCAACCAAAAGACATAGGGTATCAGAATGGATAAAAAAACAAGACCCATCTATTTGCTGTCTACAAGAGACTCATTTTAGACCTGAGGACACCTTTAGATTGAGAGTAAGGGGATGGAGAACTATTTATCATGCTACTGGAAGCCAAAAGAAAGCTGGAGTAGCCATACTTATATCAGACAAACTAGACTTTAAATTAAAGGCTATAACAAGAGATGAAGAAGGACATTATATAATAGTGACAGGGTCTATCCATCAGGAAGAGCTAACAATTATAAATGTCTATGCGCCGAATACCGGAGCGCCCAAATATATAAAACAATTACTCATAAACATAAGCAACCTTATTCATAAGAATGTGGTAATTGCAGGGGACTTTAACACCCCACTTACAGAAATGGTAGATCATCTAGACACACGGTCAATAAAGAAACAAGGGCCCTGAATGAGACATTGGATCAGATGGACTTGACAGATCTATTTAGAACTCTGCATCCCAAAGCAACAGAATATACTTTCTTCTCGAGTGCACATGGAACATTCTCCAAGATAGAGCATATACTGGGTCACAAAACAGCCCTTCATAAGTTTACAAGAATTGAAATCATACCATGCATACTTTCAGACCACAATGCTATGAAGCTTGAAATCAACCACAGGAAAAAGTCTGGAAAACCTCCAAAAGCATGGAGGTTAAAGAACACCCTCCTAACGAATGAGTGGGTCACCCAGGCAATTCGAGAAGAAATTAAAAAATATATGGAAACAAACGAAAATGAAAATACAACAATCCAAACGCTTTGGGACGCAGCGAAGGCAGTCCTGAGAGGAAAATACATTGCAATCCAGGCCTATCTCAAGAAACAAGAAAAATCCCAAATACAAAATCTAACAGCACACCTAAAGGAAATAGAAGCAGAACAGCAAAGGCAGCCTAAACCCAGCAGAAGAAGAGAAATAATAAAGATCAGAGCAGAAATAAACAATATAGAATCTAAAAAAACTGTAGAGCAGATCAACGAAACCAAGAGTTGGTTTTTTGAAAAAATAAACAAAATTGACAAACCTCTAGCCAGGCTTCTCAAAAAGAAAGGGGAGATGACCCAAATAGATAAAATCATGAATGAAAATGGAATGATTACAACCAATCCCTCAGAGATACAAACAATTATCAGGGAATACTATGAAAAATTATATGCCAACAAATTGGACGACCTGGAAGAAATGGACAAATTCCTGAACACCCACACTCTTCCAAAACTCAATCAGGAGGAAATAGAAAGCTTGAACAGACCCATCACCAGCGAAGAAATTGAATCGGTTATCAAAAATCTCCCAACAAATAGGAGTCCAGGACCAGATGGCTTCCCAGGGGAGTTCTACCAGACGTTTAAAGCAGAGATAATACCTATCCTTCTCAAGCTATTCCAAGAAATAGAAAAGGAAGGAAAACTTCCAGACTCATTCTATGAAGCCAGTATTACTTTGATTCCTAAACCAGACAGAGACCCAGTAAAAAAAGAGAACTACAGGCCAATATCCCTGATGAATATGGATGCCAAAATTCTCAATAAGATACTAGCAAATCGAATTCAACGGCATATAAAAGAATTGTTCACCATGATCAAGTGGGATTCATTCCTGGGATGCAGGGCTGGTTCAACATTCGCAAATCAATCAACGTGATACATCACATTAACAAAAAAAAAAGAGAAAAACCATATGATCCTGTCAATCGATGCAGAAAAGGCCTTTGACAAAATCCAGCACCCTTTCTTAATAAAAAACCCTTGAGAAAGTCAGGATAGAAGGAACATACTTAAAGATCATAAAAGCCATTTTCGAAAAGCCCACAGCTAACATCATCCTCAACGGGGAAAAACTGAGAGCTTTTTCCCTGAGATCAGGAACACGACAGGGATGCCCACTCTCACCGCTGTTGTTTAACATAGTGCTGGAAGTTCTAGCATCAGCAATCAGACAACAAAAGGAAATCAAAGGCATCCAAATTGGCAAAGATGAAGTCAAGCTTTCGCTTTTTGCAGATGACATGATATTATACATGGAAAATCCGACAGACTCCACCAAAAGTCTGCTAGAACTGATACATGAATTCAGCAAAGTTGCAGGATACAAAATTAATGTACAGAAATCAGTTGCATTCTTATACACTAACAATGAGGTAACAGAAAGACAAATAAGGAAACTGATCCCATTCACAATTGCACCAAGAAGTATAAAATACCTAGGAATAAATCTAACCAAAGATGTAAAGGATCTGTATGCTGAAAACTATAGAAAGCTTATGAAGGTAATTGAAGAAGATTTAAAGAAATGGAAAGACATTCCCTGCTCATGGATTGGAAGAATAAATATTGTCAAAATGTCAATACTACCCAAAGATATCTACATATTCAATGCAATCCCAATCAAAATTGCACCAGCATTCTTCTCGAAACTAGAACAAGCAATCCTAAAATTCATATGGAACCACAAAAGGCCCCGAATAGCCAAAGTAATTTTGAAGAAGAAGACCAAAGCAGGAGGCATCACAATCCCAGACTTTAGCCTCTACTACAAAGCTGTCATCATCAAGACAGCATGGTATTGGCACAAAAACAGACACATAGACCAATGGAATAGAATAGAAACCCCAGAACTAGACCCACAAACGTATGGCCAACTAATCTTTGACAAAGCAGGAAAGAACATCCAATGGAAAAAAGACAGTCTCTTTAACAAATGGTGCTGGGAGAACTGGACAGCAACATGCAGAAGGTTGAAACTAGACCACTTTCTCACACCATTCACAAAAATAAACTCAAAATGGATCAAGGACCTGAATGTGAGACAGGAAACCATCAAAACCCTAGAGGAGAAAGCAGGAAAAGACCTCTCTGACCTCAGCCATAGCAATCTCTTACTCGACACATCCCCAAAGGCAAGGGAATTAAAAGCAAAAGTGAATTACTGGGACCTTATGAAGATAAAAAGCTTCTGCACAGCAAAGGAAACAACCAACAAAACTAAAAGGCAACCAACGGAATGGGAAAAGATATTTGCAAATGACATATCGGACAAAGGGCTAGTCTCCAAAATCTATAAAGAGCTCACCAAACTCCACACCCGAAAAGCAAATAACCCAGTGAAGAAATGGGCAGAAAACATGAATAGACACTTCTCTAAAGAAGACATCCGTATGGCCAACAGGCACATGAAAAGATGTTCAGCGTCGCTCCTTATCAGGGAAATACAAATCAAAACCACACTCAGATATCACCTCACGCCAGTCAGAGTGGCCAAAATGAACAAATCAGGAGACTATAGATGCTGGAGAGGCTGTGGAGAAACGGGAACCCTCTTGCACTGTTGGTGGGAATGCAAATTGGTGCAGCCACTCTGGAAAGCAGTGTGGAGGTTCCTCAGAAAATTAAAAATAGACCTACCCTATGACCCAGCAATAGCACTGCTAGGAATTTATCCAAGGGACACAGGAGTACTGATGCATAGGGGCACTTGTACCCCAATGTTCATAGCAGCACTCTCAACAATAGCCAAATTATGGAAAGAGCCTAAATGTCCATCAACTGATGAATGGATAAAGAAATTGTGGTTTATATACACTATGGAATACTACGTGGCAATGAGAAAAAATGAAATATGGCCTTTTGTAGCAACGTGGATGGAACTGGAGAGTGTGATGCTAAGTGAAATAAGCCATACAGAGAAAGACAGATACCATATGGTTTCACTCTTATGTGGATCCTGAGAAACTTAACAGGAACCCATGGGGGAGGGGAAGGAAAAAAAAAAAAAAGAGGTTAGAGTGGGAGAGAGCCAAAGCATAAGAGACTATTGAGAACTGAGAGCAAACTGAGGGTTGATGGGGGGTGGGAGGGAGGAGAGGGTGGGTGATGGGTATTGAGGAGGGCACCTTTTGGGATGAGCACTGGGTGTTGTATGGAAACCAATTTGACAATAAATTTCATATATAAAAAAAAAACGTAAAATATAAAATTGAAAAATTTTGAACACTTAAAAAGATTAAAGGAAAACATTTTAATAGATCTGAAAATGGCATGAAATAAAAAATTAGTTGAAAATTACTACCGTTCCTTAGTATAAAAGATAGGGCTTCACATCCTATCAAAATGATTTTTTTTAATCCTACTCAAATTAATAGCAGTATTTTGCTTTATTTGAAAAATTGGGCTTTTTTTCTGTTAAATAGAAACAAAACTGGAATAGCCACTACCACTGCTATTATTTAGTTTTTTTGGGTCCTTCCAATTAATTTTAACAACTGAGCCATTAATAGTTATGAATATCTGAATGAAGGAGGCAACTTACTATTTTCGAGTGATTGCGTACCTATTAAAAATAAGAGAAAGGACAAACATCTGGTTTATTGTCTAGTACTAAAGAAATGTTATTAATTTTTGTGCATAAAATCAGATTTCCATGATTCCAATGTCCAATTTTTTTAAGTTTCTAAAATCTTTATTCCTTTTAGAATAAAATATCTAACATTAATTAAATGTTTAGTATGTTAGAGATTATGCTGAACATTTTACAAAAAATATTTTATAAGTAGATATTTCTATCCACATTTTACACATAAAATGTTTTTCAGATATTTTAGGAAAATTACTCATGTTTACATAGTTTTCTAGTCAGATTTCAAACATTCCAACTTCAAAATTTTTCCTTTTTAATAATTCTTCCCCTTTCACCAAGTCCAAATGGATAAATAAAATTATTTCTGCCACAGATAAATTTAGAGCCTTAAGTATATTAAATGCTAGTAAAAATAAGGATACATTTAAAAGTATCCTTAATTTATTGAAAATATAACTCATTTATAATTTTCACATTTACCTCAATTCTATTTCGTAGCACAGGTGAGATCCTTATTTTAATGTGCGATATTAAAGAAGTAATGTGAAATGTCATCCCAAAGAAAAACTGCTTGTTTTTATGTAGTTAGAAATTTGGAATTCTCAGGAATTTAAACATATAGATAAACCTGGAGGCAAAATATTTTCTAACGTTGTCCTTCAACACTGAAGTTGTTAAGGACAACTAAAGTTGTCAGAGCCTGTGATGCCTAATTTGAGTCACTAATGTCAAATGTCCACCATCCTGATGTGAATGTTTCAGTAAGCCTTCTTCTAATCATTGTCTTTGTGAAAGTATTTTCAATTTCCATGTAGAACAGAAAGTGCAAATAGTAGAATTGGCCCCAAGAAACCTTAAGGGCTTAGACAGGAAACTGAAATTTTCAAGTTTTAACTTTGATAGTAGTTCCAACCATTTGCTTTAGAAATAATATTTTAGGCCTAAATTATTTCAGTTAAATGGATGGCAAAATCCTCAGAGCTAACTCTAATCCTTTGCATAGATGAGTGTGATGTTACAATAAGATCATGGTCTGATTCTTATCCTTAGGGCTTCCAGCCACATGTGTTATCCATTATAGGTCCAAGACTTTTAATTGCAGAGCACAAAGACAATTACAGTCTGAAACAAAAGATGAGAAAGTTTTATATACAATCCAGATTCTGATACTGCTTATTTGCTTCATCTGCTAGGCAAGGACATTATTCTCTTTAACTCCAAAATAAGTCTCTTCTTCAAGACACTCTTTTTTTATTTCCCACTTTCAAGATGCATGACTTTGTTTTTTTAAACAGCGTGAGTATTTATTTTTTTTTTAATGTCACATTGAAGATTCTAAAATTGCAAAATTTTTAGATATATATGTGTGTGTATATATATATATACACACACATGTATATATGTATATGTATATATATATTTTCTAGGAATAGAATTTAGTGATTCATTACTTACATATAACGCCCAGTGCTCATCCCAACAAGTGGCCTCCTTAATGTCTTTTGCCCATTTATCTCATCACCCTGACCCAACATCCCTCCAGCAACCCTCAGTTTGTTCTGTGTATTTAAGAGACTCTTACGGTTTGTCTCCCTTTCTGTTTTTTTAAAAAAATTTTTTAATGTTTATTTATTTTTGAGAGAGAGTGACAGAGTATGAGTGGGGGAGGGTCAGAGAGAGAGGGAGACACAGAATCTGAAGCAGGCTCTAGGCTCTGAGCTGTCAGCACAGAACCCGATGCGGGGCTCGAATTCACCAACTGCGAGATTGTGACCTGAGCCAAAGTTGGATGCCTAACTGACTGAGCCACCCAGACGTCCCTCTCCCTCTTTGTTTTTCTGTTATTTTTGCTTCCCTTCCCTGAACAGATGTTCCTCTGTTTTGTATCTTGAATTCTGCATATGAGTGAAATCATATTATATTTGTCTTTATCTGACTGACTTACTTTACTTAGCATAGTGGAACTCTAGTTCCACCCACATTGTTGCAAATGGAAAGATTTCATTCTTTTTTAATCACTGAGTAACTTTCTATTGATTAATATATACCACGTCTTTATCCATTCATCTGTTAATGGATATTTGGGTTCTTTCCATACTTTGGCTATTGCCAATAGTGCTGCTATAAACATTGTGGTGTACGTGCCCCTTCGAAACAGCATTCCTGTATCCTGTGTATAAATACCTAGTAGTGCAATTGCTGTGTTGTAGGGTAGTTCTATTTTTAATTTTTTGAGGAGCCTCCATAGTGTCTTCCAGAGTGGCTGCACCAGTTTGCATTCCCATCAGCAGTGCAAAAGGGTTCCTCTTACTCCCCATCCACACCAACATCTGTTGTTGCCTGAGTTGTTAATTTTAGCCATTCTGACATTCAAAGCACGCTTTCAGTTGAGCTTGGATGTATTTTGCCTTCTTTTTTCTATTTTTTTTCCTTTTTCAGTGTTGACTGAAAAAGGGAATCCCAACATTGGTTATAGTGATAGCTCTTCTGTGGTGGACCAAAGATCTCTTTCATGCGTTTTTCTGTCTAGTGCAAACCAATTTACATAGCCGTCAGTATATTGTATACTTTGGATTCAATAATGTGAATAATTCTACACTCCTAAGATATTTGTTGATTTACCTGCTGATGCATTGTTTCTAAAATATTACCATGTAGCCTAATCTCAGCTATCTGAAATAATTCATAAAACCAGAACTCATTGTCCTAATGTTATTTCTAGCTATCTAAGCAGTAACTGTTTCCTAACTTTCTCTTGCTATCATGGGTTAACTGGAATATTATTATATCATTTTTTAAATGTTTATTTATTTATTTTGAGAGAGAAAGAGTAAGAGAGCCAGAGAGACAGCAGGGGAGAGGCAGAAAGAGAGGGAGAGAGAGAGAACCCCAAGCAGGCTGTGCACTGCCAGTGCGAGCCTGACACAGGGCTTAATCTCATGAACTGTGAGATCATGACCTGAGCCCAAATCAAGTCAGACACTTAACTGAGCCACCCATGTGCTCCCTTATTATATTAATTTTATAATATTTTACACAGCAAAAGAAAACTTTTCTATGAAATGACTGATTCTCAACCTACTTGCCCAGTTAGTTCTAAATCATTTGGTGTTCCAGAAGGAGTCTTTGAAGAATCTGGGTTTCAAAGGTCTCAGACCTTCTACAACCTGCCTGTGAGGAGGTAAGAGAGTGTTGAGTGAAGGTAGTCACCTACAGGTACAAGAATTGCCATTAGTCATGTTTATATGGTCAACACCCATACCAAGAAAAGCAGGTCAGACAACCATGGGTTGATACTGAGCCCTTCTGTTGGCATGGGCCCAATTCCCTCCTTGCCCTGATATCTTTTTTCATGAGTGTATACCCTAGCATCCCTACTCTCCCTCTTTTCCACCTGCTTCCACAAAATTACTTGTAATGTTTTGAAATTTAAATGATATCTAAGTCGAGAGATGTTTGCTTGTCCCCCCCCCCCACCCCATTTGTTCTCCTTGTTCTAATATGGCCCCTTCATGCTAATAATTTGTGTTCTTCCTGTCTTGGAAATTCTCTTTGATTTTTTACTTGATAATTTCTATCTATTTTCTTTGCTCTTTCCCTGTTACTATCTTACTTTCTTTGAGCTGCTATATAAAAAGACCACAGATTGGGTAGTTTATATACAGCAAAAATTTACATCTGGAGACTAGGAAATCCAAGGTAAGGTGCTAACATGATTGGGTTCTGGTGAGAACCCTCTTTCCACTTCACGGACAGTGTCCTTATGTGGTGGAAGGGGCAGGTTCATTGTCTGTGATATCTTTTTTGAGGTCACTAATCTCATTTATGAGAGCCCCTCCTTCATGACCTAAGTGCCTCCCAAGGTTTTACCTCTTACTACCGTCACTGTCACTTTATGGGTTAGGTTTCAACATATGAATTTGGGGAAACACAGACATTCAGTTTTTAGCAATCACCTATAACTCCCTAGAATAATCTAGGTCTGACCTTTTTTCTCAGGTATTTTGGCTTTAAATTTTGGGAGATATTTTCAAAAGACTCATTTAATTTTTCTTTTTATTAGTCATGTAAACAATTTCCAATGCTATTTCTTTTCTCATTTGTGTAATTTTTCATTCTAGTATATTCCATGAAAGTGATAATATCTCAAATATCTCAGAATGCATTAATTGTTTATGATCAGTCTTTGTTTTGCCATTCTTATGTGTGTGCACTTGTATCTTATTTTTTAATATGTACATGAGATTTTTTATAAAAAATTCTAGAGCAGTTTTAAATTTACAGAATTATTGCAAATATTAAGAATTTCCATATACCTGTAACCTGTTTCCCTGTTATTGATATATTACAACAATGTAGTATATTTATCACAATTAATGAATCTCTTGTGATACATTATTATTAAGTGAAGTCCATATATTATTCCTACACCCACAGTATTTTTCTCATATCTTTTTTTTCTCTTCTAAAATCCCATCCAGGAATCGTTGCTTCAGCAGCACTTATACTAAAATTCCATCCAGGATATCAAACTACATTTAGTATTCATGTCATCTTGCCATCGTATGCTCCTCTATCTATATTTGCTTCCTAGGACTGCTGGAATAAATTACCACAAACTGGCCACTTAAAAACAAGAGAAATTTATTTTACCATCATTTTGGAGGCTAGAAATATGAAATCAAGGTGTTGGCAGAACCACACTCTCTCTAAAGCTTTAGGAGAGAATCTGTCTCATGCCTCCTTCTTAGTTTTGTTGCTGCAAGCAATCCTTGGCTTTCCTTGGCCGATAGATGTAACACTCCAATCTCTGCCTCTGCTTAGGTTACATGGCCTTCTCCCTTATGTGTCTTTGTCTGTTCTTCTCTAATGAGGACACCAGTCATATTGGAGTTTTCTCTAGTGTAGTAAATTGGAGGCTTAGGTAATATCTTTCATAACATTCTTCTCTTTCAGAATATGACTTTAATGCTCTAAGTTTCCCTCTAAGTACTGTGTTCTTTACATCCCACAAATTGTGATAAGTTCTCTTTTTGTTTTTATTCCTTTCAGAATACTTTGGAATTTCTCTTGAGACTTTTCTTTGACTCGTGCTATTTAGAAACCTGTTGTTGGATCTCCAAATATTTGTGCATTTTCTAGCTATCTATTATTATTGATTTCTAGTTTAATTCTCTTGTGGTCTGAGAACATACTGTTTGATAGCTATTCTTCTAAATTTCTTAAAGTGTGTATTATGTCCCAGAATGTGGTCTTTTTTTGAATGTTTCAAAAGAATATGTTTTCTATTACTGTTGGACAGAGTAGTCTATAGATATAGACTACTTGTGAGCTTCAAAAGAATATGTTTCCTATTGTTGTAGGATGTAGTAGTCTATAGATATAAATTATGTACAGTAGTTTAAAGTGCTGTTCATGTCAAGTATATCCTACTGATTTGTCAGTTACTGAAAGAGGACCATTGAAGTTTCAACTGTACTAGTGGATTTGTCTGTTTCTCCTATGTTTTATCAATTTTTACTTCACGTATTTTGACACTCCTTTTAGGTATATACACGTTTAGAATTAAAATACTTTCTTGGAGAATTGATTCTTTCTTTCATCATTAGGTAATATCAATATCCCTGATGATCTTCCTGATTTGGATTCTGCTATATCTGAAATTTTCATAGGTGATACAGCTTTTGGATTTATGTATCTTTCTCCATTCTTTACTTTTCAACTTTATGAGTGCTAACATTTAAAGTAGGTTTGTACACAACATATAGTTGGGTCTCTCTTATTTTGTTTTCCTAGTCTGACAATCTCTAACTTTTAATTGATATATTTATATGATTTACATTTAAAATGGTTATTGACATATGTGAATTAATATCTATCATGTTTCTCTTTTCTATTAATTTATTTCTTTTGTTTTCCTTATTTTATATCTTCTCTGCTGTTAATTGAGTATTTTATTTGATCCCACTATAACTGCTCCCTTAATATATCAATTATACTTATTTCTAAAAATTTTGTTAATGACTTTCTTTTGCAATACACATTTTTAACTAATTTAGTTTATCTTTAAATGACACTATATCACTTTATAAGTAGTATAAGTAAGTATATAGATAATTCTCAATTTCTCCTACACATATCTTCAGTCATCACTATCATTCATTTCACTTATTCATATGCTGTAATCATCCAGCGCATTGATACTATTACCTCAAACAAACAGTTCTCTTTAGGTTAATTAAAAATAATAAAATTTTTTAAAAAATTTCATTTATTCTTTCTCCCACACTCTTCCTTTCTTTATGTAGATCAAAGTTTTTAGTCTATATTATTTTCCTTCCACTTAAAAAGTCTTTTAAGAGTTCTCACAGGCCAGAAAAAATGTAAGTTGGGAGTAAGATTTTTACATGTTGTGAGGTTTTTTTTTACAGTAGAAGTGAGTACATTAATTTGTAAGCAGATCATTTGCAGATTCTCTTCTTTTTCTTTAAGAGCTTGTTTCTTTAATTTATCTTGGTGTTTCTCTTTCTTGGCATATGCTTTTCCTGTGTAACCTTGTATATTTATATATCTGGTTTAATTTAAGAAAGAATGACTGGTTGGTTACTTTTTGTATTCAGTTGCATTTTCTCTGCTACTATGATATAAGTTTGTTTCACCAAAAAGTTTTGTCCACAAATTAGAATACTTTACTGGGGCTCCATGGAAAGGCATGGTGGCTCACGAGCTTTCATTGAATGAGAAGGTGGCCTTATACTGACACCCCTCAAGTGCTGATTACACTGATTCCCCAATGAAAAGAGAATTATTCTAGAAGTGTCAATACCGTGCCAACAGTATTATTTTGTGAAGGTAGTTAATTTTATTTATTTAAAGAAAGCTGTCTGTTATGTGCCTAGGTGATAAATGACACTGTAATGAAGTCCCGTTGGCAGACTTTCAGTTAATGGAACTGTTTTCATAACCTCTTCTCACTTCACACTCCTGTATTCAGTCCAAGTCTCTCTGAAGTTTCCCCTTATCCAGGTTTTTCTTTTCTGCTAGTATTCAGTACTTAAAAATATTCTGGTTTGAATAATCTGCTAACAAGCCTCTATTCCTTTTCCAGCTTTTGGGAATGTGCTTATCTTTCCATATGATCTTGTATCTCTACTTTAAGCTTCCCCAAATCTCTCTCTTCTATTTCCGCCCCACCCCATTTGATTTGCTTTTAGAGATTTGCCCACATTTTTATTTATTTACTCTAATATTTGAAGAGAATCAAGTTGAATAGGTGCAAAAGGACTCCATGCCTTATATCTGAATATTCTTGTATTTTTGGATGGAAATTCAAGTGACATTCTTTGGCCGTTCTATATCATGTAATGTAGTCCTGCTGTGTAGTCACAACAAAAATTACCAAGGCACAAAGCTGGATTTGGAAGAACATAATGGGTTTTGCTAGGGCATTGCCTCCTTGAGATATAGTTTCGTGTCTTCAAAAATATTAGCATTGAATTACATATTCTGTTTCCTATTAAATTATTATTGTTGATGTACATTTATTTGTAGCTGCAAACTGAATAATAAATTATAGATTTGCATGCACACATACATTACCTTTCTTCCTAGATTAAAAGTTCTTGAGGTATTGGATCACATACTCCTCATATTTGCAAACCACATAAGTAAAAGCTTTAATATTAAAAAAAATTCTAATGCAGATAACATTTCCAATGGCAGTGAGCAAAACTGAAGAATTGAAAATAGCCTCTTTAAATCTCCACTCATGTGGTCTATTAATATTAAGTTCTTAACAAAATGTCTTCTGAACAAAGATTAGTGTGTTTAGCATACAAAGAAATAAGTTATTTTAATTCCCAAAGTTCTTATTCTCCTGCTATCAGGGTTTAAGCAACAATGGTGCCCTTCCTTTCACAACCCCTGCCCTCTTGTACTACCATCTCTCACATTGCCTGTGCTGCCTTTATTCAGACTAATGTACTTGACAGTGGATATGATAATCATGATTCCTCTTGGCTCTCAAATTGCTGCTTCCCACAGTTATGTATACATATAAACAAAATTATAGAAGTGTGATCGGCTTTTAGACATCTTTTAAGCACATCTGATATGCTCGAGAAAAAGCTTTTATTCCTCCTTCTGCTCTGTCCTAAACACAAGAGCTGACTTTCTGGTTCATTTCTCCAAGTTCTGTGACACCAGAATTATTTAAGCAACTTCTTTACATTTAAACATTTATTAGGGGAACTGGAACTCACCTTGTTAGATTGATGATCCACTAAGTATAAAGGGACAGGATAAGTAATATCACAAACTGAAATATTATGTGTAGTTCTGAAAGATGAAAAGTTAAATCATTCTCTTATTTACTTACTCAAAAGAACTTGTCTTAGTTAAATTATTTTATATGAATGAAGTAAGAATATAAACACAGTTTTGTCTGATTATCCTTCTTTCTTGGCAAAATTATCAGAAACAACTTTCATTTAAAAAGTTTTATGTTCTAGACAGAAGGTAGAACTTCTGGGAAAGATGACAGAGTAGGAGGATCTTAAACTCACTTCATCCCATGGCTGCAACTAGATAACACCCACATCAGTTTAAATAACCCAGAAAACAACCCAAAGGCTGGCAGAACAGACTCTCCATAGCTAAATGTAGAGAAGAGGCCATACTGAAAATGATAGTAAGGACAGAAACATGGTTGGGAAACAAGAAAACCTGTAAGATTGTCCATGGGAGGAAGGGCTACTACAAGCATGGAGAATGGAGAGGAGCATACCACACATTGGGCACCCCAGGCATGAAGGACTTGTTCTGGAAAGACAAGTCTCTATAACATTTGGCTTTGAGAACTGGAGGTACTTAAATTCACAAAATCTTGTAATCAGTGAGGCTTAACAACTAAAACTTTAAAAATCAGTGGCTCTACTTTGGGAGAGTAGAGGGTGAGAGGAAACTTAGTCCCCACCCTTAAAGACATAGCACAATAAACTGCCCCACTGAGATATAGCATTAGAGCAGCAGTTTGAAAAATGCCTAGGGTATACAAAAGGGAGATTTGTTTCTCCTTGTGTAATCTCAGAGGTGTGCTGCAAGTGTAAGGATCTTTAGGAGACTTCTCCAAGAGGAAAAGAGTTTGTAGGTACCACATCTGTCCCTTACCCGTAGCCTAGATACAGAGACACTTTTGGGAACCAGCACAGCATAAACACTTCTACCTACATTGCTGACAGCATGATGCACCACTACACTTTTCTGTGGACTAGCCCCCTCCAACCCAACCTCGACATAACTACATCCAAAATGGGGCCACAAATGTGACATTGTGCAAACAGCCCTGACAGGGGCCAGTACCAATCCAAAGTGACTTCTGCCCTAGGGAGAGGGAAAGATAACCATGCACAGCAATTTGACTGCAGCTCCAGCTGTGGTTTTGGACAGACATCTGGTTTGACTGCAGACCCCACCCACAATGAAAGCCATGGGACAACACAGGAAGAACACTTTGCAGTTTGGTGCAACCAAAGCTCTGGAATATTCCAGGTCTGACCCCACTCTAGTCCAAGGTGGCCCAAGACTGACCCATTAATAACACAGGGACTAAACCCTGCCCATACCAGACAAAGAGAGCCATTGCAAATGCCTGGACTGAAGGCTCAACCACAACAGTAGTGTACATGCAACACATAAGCAGAAACCCCTGAAGTACCAGGCTTTGGTGAATAGGGTACATTGCGTTTCAGGACACCACATTATTTCTTCTTAGGACTACTACTTTTTTTTTTTTTCCAACGTTTATTTATTTTTTGGGACAGAGAGAGACAGAGCATGAACGGGCGAGGGGCAGAGAGAGAGGGAGACACAGAATCGGAAACAGGCTCCAGGCTCTGAGCCATCAGCCCAGAGCCCGACGCGGGGCTCAAACTCACGCACCGCGAGATCGTGACCTGGCTGAAGTCGGACGCTTAACCGACTGCGCCACCCAGGCGCCCCAGGACTACTACTTTTAAGAGTAGGAGATGTAACTGACTTTTCCAACATGGAAACAAACCCAGAGAATTAGTCAAATGAGGACATGAAAGAATATATCCCAAATAAAAGAACAGGACAAAATCACAGCAGGTGAATTAGATGAAATGGAGATAAGTAATATGCCTGATAGAGAATTTAAAGTAATGCTCATAAAGATACTCATTGGACTTGAGAAAAGGGTGGAGGACCTCAGTGAGACCCTCAACAATGAGGTAGGAAAAATAAAAAAAGAATCAGTCACAGATGAACTCAATAACTGAAATTGAAAATATACTAGTGGAATAAATAGTAGACTAGAGGAAGGAGAGGAATGAATTAGTAGCATGGAGAATAGAGTAATGGAAAGCAATCAAGCTGAAAGGAGAAAGAAAGAGATTAATAAAGAATGAAAATAGATTAAGGAAACTGAGTGACACCATTAAGCATAATACAATTTGCATAATAGGGATCTCAGAAGGAGAAGAGAGAGAAAAGGGAGCAGAAAATTTATTTTAAGGAAGAGTAGCTGAAAACCTCCCAACTCTGGGGAACGAAGCAGATATCTAGATCCAGGAGGCACAGAGAGCCCCCAACAAGATCAACTCAGGGTGGTCTACACCAAGACCATAGTAATTAAAATGGCAAAAAGTAGTGTTAAAGAGAGATTTTTAAAAGCAGCAAGAGAAAATACTTACAAGGGAAATTGCATAAGGCTATCACCTGATTTTTCAGCAGAAACTTTGCAGGCCAGAAGGGAGAGGCATGATATATTCAAAGAGTGAGAGGAAAAACCTGCAGCCAAGAATACTCTATCCAGCAATGCTGTCATTCAGAATAGAAGAGACAAAATTTCCTAGACAAACAAAAGTTAGAGGAATTCATCACTACCAAACTGTCCTTACAAAAAATGTTAAAGGGGACTCGGTGTGTAAGAAGGAAAGACCATCAGCAAGGGTAAGAAAAGTAGGTAGCACAAAAGCAGTAAAACTAAGTATTCTATAAAACTTAGTCAAGGGATTCACACAAAAAATAAAAGGGTGTAAAGTATGACATCATATACCTAAAATAGTGGGAGGGGAGGAAAAAAAATTAGTGCTTTTAGAATGAATTTGAACTTAAGCAAATATAACATATCAATGAATTAATATAGACTGTTATATGCACAAGATAGTATATATAATGCTAACAGTAACCACAAATAAAAAAATAGTCGTATGCATGCATAAATAGGGAAAAGTAATCCAAGTATATCACTACAGAAAGCCAGCAAACCAATAGAAGACAGCAAGAAAAGAAAGGAACAAAGAAAACGAAACAAACAAAACAAAACAAATATAAAACAAGTAAGAAAACTGCAATAAGAACATACTCATCAGTATGTAGTTTGAACAGAAATGGACATAGGGTTACAGAATAGATAAGAAGAAGACCCGTCTATATGTTGCCTACAAGAGACTCATTTCAGACCCAAAGACACATGCAAATTGAAAGTGAAGAGAAGGGGTGTACAAACATTTATCATGCAGATGGAAGTGAAAGGAAAGCTGAGGTAGCGACACCTGTATTGGAAAAAAATAGACTTTAAAACAAAGACCACAGCAAAAGACAAAGACACTACATAATAATAAAGGGAAAAATCCAACAAGAAGATATAACAATTGTAAATATTTATGCACCCATTATGGAAGCACCTGAATAGAGAAAGCACCAATTGACAAACTTAAAAGAAGTAATAAATGCAATACGATAATAGTAGGGGACTTTTAACTCTCCATTTACATCAATGGATAGATTATCCAAACAGAAAATCAACAAGGAAACAGTGGCTTTGAATGACACATTGGACCAGATGAATCTAACAGATATATTCAGAACACTCCATCCCAAAAAAAGCAGAATACACATTCTTTTCAAGTGCATATGAAACATTCTCCAGAATAGATCACAAGTTAGGCCACAAAACAAGTGTCAACAAATTCAAAAAGATTGAAGTCATGATGTGCATCATTTCTGACCACAATATTATGAAACTAGAAATCAAACACAAGAAAAAAATCTGGAAAGAACACAAATACATGGATGTTAAATAGCATGCTATGAAATAATGAATGAGTAAAGCAAGAAATCAAAGAGGAAATAAAAAATACATGGAGACAAATGAAAATGAAAACAGATGCAGAAAAAGCTGTTTAAGAGAGTAGTTTATAGCCATGCAGGCCTACCTCAAGAAGCAAGAAAATTTTCAAATAAACAACCTAGCCTTATACCTTAAAGGAGTTAGAAAAAGAAGAAACAACATCCCAAACCAGTAGAAGGAAATATAATAATAAGGCAGAAATAAATGAAATGGAAACAGCAACAACAACAACAACAAAATAGAATAGCAACAAAATAGGAAACATTGATGAAACCAGGAAATGGTTATTTGAGAAGCTCAACAAAATTGATAAACCATTAGTGAGGCTCATCAAAAAAAAAAAAGAGGAAGAAAGCAAGAGAGAGAGCAAGAGCAAGAGCGAGAGAGCAAAAGGACTCAAATACACAAAATCAGAAATGAAAGAGTAGAAATAACAAGACACCTCAGAAATACAAAGGATTGTAAGATAATGTTATGAAAATTATATGCCAACCCCTATGTTTACTGCAACATTATTTACAATAGCCAAACTATAGAAACCATCCAAGTGTCCCTCAGTAGATGAATGGGGTAAAGAAGAGGTGGTATATATATATAAATATATATATATATATATATATATATATATATATATATATATATATAATGGAATATTACTCAGCCATAAAAAATAATAAAATCTTGTCATTTGCAATAGCATGGATAGATCTGACTAAAGGGTATAATGCTAAGTGAAATAAGTCAGAGGAACACCAATACTGTATTATTTAACTCATAGGTGGAATTTAAGAAACAAAACAAATGATCAAAGAAAAGAGAAAAAAAAACAGATTTAAATATATGGAACAAACTGGTGGTTATTGGAGGGGAGGTGGGTGTGGAAATGGGTGAAATATATAGGTGAAGGGGTTAAGAATATGCTCATCATGATGAGCACTGTGTAATGTATAGAATTGTAGAATCACTATACTGTACCCCTAAAACTAATATAACACTGTATGTTAATTATGCTGGAATTAAAAAAAACTTAAAAAGTTTCTTATTCTATACTTACTCAAAACAGTGATAAATCAGACATAATTTTTAAATTTCTTTTTATAAGAAAATTTCTTTTTAATGCTGGACTCCTAAAAAATAATTACAAACATACACACACACACACACACACACACACACACACACACACACACACTTTCTTTTTTTTTTTTCTTTTGTTTGCATGGGTGTGTGTCCAGAATCACTAAATCATAGGGTATGTGTGTACTTAATTTCACTAAGCACTGCTTGACCAATCAGTACCTATAATAAACCTCAAACTATATTGATTGAACTATTTATTCTATTAATAGTTTTATCATGGGTAGCATTGTATACTTTGAGCCTATTTTGTTAAGTATATATGTTCATGATCTTTTTGATTTATTGTTACTTATACCAGTAGGTAATTTGTATCTTTATTCCTTATAATGTTTTTCATCTCACAGTTATATTTCTTCTCTTAAAACTACTACATTTTTCTCCTTGTTGTTGTTAATATTTGTCTTGTATTTTTGTATGGGTGTTTTTATTCATTTACTTAAATATGTCTCTTAGATATCATAATGTCAAATCTTTAAAAAATCTAATTTGGGGGCGCCTGGGTGGTGCAGTCGGTTAAGCGTCCGACTTCAGCCAGGTCAAGATCTCGCGGTCCGTGAGTTCGAGCCCCGCGTCAGGCTCTGGGCTGATGGCTCAGAGCCTGGAGCCTGTTTCCGATTCTGTGTCTCCCTCTCTCTCTGCCCCTCGCCCGTTCATGCTCTGTCTCTCTCTGTCCCAAAAATAAATAAACGTTGAAAAAAAAATTTAAAAAATCTAATTTGTAGGATGCCTGGCTCAGTCGGTTAAGTACCCTACCCTTGATTTCAGCTCAGGCCATTATCTCACGGTTCATGGGCTTGAGCCTTGCATTGGACTCCATGCTGTTAGCATGGAGCCTGCTTGGGATTCTCTCTCTCCCTCTTTCTCCCCCACCCCACTCACACACGTGCACATACTCTCTTTCAAAATAAATAATAAACTTAAACCAAATTTGAGAAACTGTTATTTTATTCACTTATTATAGTTACTGTTATATTAGATTACATTTCTGCCATCATACCTGGTGTTTATGATTTACTATGTTTACATTCCAGTATGGAACAAGGACATAAGAAAATTGACTCATAGTGATAAGGAGCTAAGGCATTGGTGGAAGACCTAAAAAAACAAAACATTTTTGTATGTGTAAAAAGGCTTTTCCTTTTTTAGGTTTTTTTTTTCTTTCCCTTTTTTCTCTTGTGGCTTCCATATCTTAGAACTCACTGCCTTTATGATCAGAATGATGGTAAAACATAGGCCACTATCTTGGATGAAGATAGTACCAGTGTGGGCCTCTGGTTTTAATGCAAGGGGACTTCCAGATTATATATTTCCCAGTCCAGTTCTCCAGAAGGAAGCCATTCAAAGGTTAAAGCCAAATAACTGCAGTTTTTGGTGGTCTCCCTAAAACATACTATTCTCAGGAATATGGTGTAAAGGCATTTTACTGTTGTATAACAAATTACTGCAAATTATGTACCTTAAAACAAGTTTCATTTATTATTTCACAGTCCCATGAGTAATGATTCTAGACACAGCTAATCTGAATCTTCTGCTTAGGGTATCCCAAGACCACAATCAAAGTTTTCATTTAGTTGCTTTCTCATCTGGAGACTTGACTAAGGGGACCTCATTTTAAGCCTATTCAGGTTGTTGGGCAGAATTCTTTCTTGGCAGTTGTCTGACTGGGGGATCCAGCATTTTCTTCTGTCTGGAGAGCACACTCAGATCCTAGAGGCCACCCCCAGTTCTTAGAGGGTTCTGTTCATTCCTTATAATGAGGACTTTCTTAAAGCATATTTCCATGAGCTGGCAAGAAGAGTTTCTTTTCAGTCAGCTTAGACAGGAGCTTATATAGCATAATGTGATCAGAAAAGTGGTATCTGAGGGCCTATAGCATAACCTAATCATGAAGATGACTTTCCATCACCTTTGCCATATTCAGTTGGTTAGAAGCAAGTTACAGATCCCACCCACACTCAATGGGAGGAATTATACAGGGTGTGAACATAGAATTATCAAAGGGTCTGTCTACCACAACCTAGTGGGGTTGCCTTTATCAATGTTGTATCCTGACCATCTGTTTCTTTCCATCAGGACTATAACATTTGCTGAATATCATCAATTTGCAACCAGTGTATGCATAAAACATTATAATTTATGGGAATGAAATCTCCCAGAGCAAGATAAATCATTTTCGACAAAATTGCACCTAGAGTTTCCAAAATAAGTAAAAAATTTTTTAAAAGTTTCAGGTTCTGGGGCGCCTGGGTGGCGCAGTCGGTTAAGCGTCCGACTTCAGCCAAGTCACGATCTCGCGGTCCGTGGTTTCGAGCCCCGCATCGGGCTCTGGGCTGATGGCTCAGAGCCTGGAGCCTGTTTCCGATTCTGTGTCTCCCTCTCTCTCTGCCCGTCCCCCGTTCATGCTCTGTCTCACTCTGTCCCAAAAATAAATAAAAAACGTTGAAAAAAAAATTAATAATAAAAAAAAAGTTTCAGGTTTAAAATTAGGACAGGATCATGTGGTTACAATCAGCTGTAGGCAGAAACTCCACACTGAATACAGATCTGCACATGTAGTACATTTTTTTCCCCAAGCAGGAACGCTGTTTGGCAGGGAATTGAATAATTTTAGTGACCAAGCCAATCTCAATTAGAGGATTTACAGTTTGCATGGGGAAGCATTTGAATTGATGAGTGATGTATTGTTTACTAGTCAGATATGGTTGATTTTTTATTCTTTTGCATAGTGAAAGCTAGGAAGCTGGAATGGCACCAAGCCTTCAATATGCTCATATATATGTAGGATCCAAAATATGCTTTCAAACAAAATGTATTTGAGAAAGGTTGACATTTAATAAATAAACAGATAAAAGAAGTAGCAAAAATAATATGTATACCCTTTACATTGAGATGAAGAAAAAAATTGGAATTATCACAAGGCTAAACATCAGGGAAGAAGTTTGAAGACCTGTTTTTGGAACACTTTACCTCAAAGAATTAGATTTGTCAGGAGGCAAAAGGAAAATCACAGTTAGCAGGGTTTTTTTTTTTTAAGTCTTCAGAATTGGGTATGTGAACAAAAAGTAAAGTTCACACTTTGAAAAAGAACATCAGAAACTCCGGAAGATATATAGGATCAACTTAAAAACAAATTTTGATCTTGTGGTCAAGACAAAAATTCTGGAATAGAAAGAGAAAAGAGGATCCAACAAATTCTTTTAACCTACATGTGGTAGAAGAAGAAAGGAACCAAGTTAAGAAAGAGGTAGAAATTTTAAAACACAGATAAACTTTCATAAAGAAGGTAGATATACACCATGCAGAAATGAATTGTAACAAAGTTTCTGCTTCTGTATGAAAGAGTGTGTGCATAGGGGTGTTTATAGTACTTTCATTTTGAGACACTTTTTATCAAGGCTTTGGATATTCATGTTCACAATTATACACCAGAGCCCACGTTAGACATAGGTTTCCTTACAGCTTTAGGGTGAACAGCAATTGCATCCTAAATTCAGTTATTTATTGTTGTGAATTCCAGTTAGGAAAAATTGGGAACTAAAAGTGTTAAAATTCTTCTGATATATCAGATCTAAATACTGAAGGAATTAAGAACTGAGACATAATTGCAAAAGTAGTTGTGAATGAAGAAGAAAACTACTCAGATTTCTTCTAAAAAAAATTAAAGAGGATGATTGTTTGAAATAAGCTGTAGATGGCTACTGTGGGGAATGCAAGGCTTTGGACTCTGGGGAGTGGACTCTGATTGTGGAAAATGTGTCTTCTTGCAAGAGAGACAGGGAGAGACAGGGAATGAGACAAAGAGAAGCTCTGGGCAGAAAGTTCAGCTTAATCTTGAAAGTAAATAAAATGTAAAGATGAACATGTAAAAAAGTAAAATGTAAATGTAAAACAATAGAAGGAGAAATTAAGCAGTTTTCATATTTAGGGTAATATGGAAAATGTTGGGAACTGACCTCATCGTCACAAATGCCTACATTCTGTCAAAGAAAGGCAATCTATATCAATGGTAAATTTCTCCGCTAGTCATGGAAAAGATAGTGTCACATCTTTAGATATTTGATGATAGATGACTCCAGATTGGGCATTTAAGTTAAAAAACAATTGGGTATACAAGAAAAGCTAAACCTATTAAGACCTCTTTCTTCTTTTCCTCCCTCTTTGCTTCCCTTGCTTCTTCCTCCATTTCTTCTTCTCTGTTTCACCTTCTTTTCTTCTTTTTGTTCTTCTTCATTGTAGACCCCATTTTCCCAAATAACATTCAAGTTGTATCATTAATGGACACAATGTAGGTCTGATGGCAACATGTACTAATTCTAATTCATATATTTCACTAAAGAAAGGATATTTTGCATGTATTGTGAACAATTGAATTTTTTCACTTGTTACTGAATTTTTCGAATATCATATTTTTTTATTAATTTCATTAAATAAATTTCAAGTGATAATTCTTGGAATCTATGATGGGACTTTCATGAGTATTGAGTATGAGTATTATTAATGGTGTAGGAACACTGATTTTGAACCTCTTGAGTAGGAGTAAGTGTGGTTAAATGGTTAATGCAAGTCAGTGGTGGTTTTTCTAATAGTGTTGTAGGAGACTATGAAAAGTAGCATATCATATTTTTAGTATTTACTTGCATATTTTAATATGAGGCATTTTTTTCTCTTTTTATTTATTTATTTATTTATTTAAAAAAAATTTTTTTTTCAACGTTTATTTATTTTTGGGACAGAGAGAGACAGAGCATGAACGGGCGAGGGGCAGAGAGAGAGGGAGACACAGAATCGGAAACAGGCTCCAGGCTCTGAGCCATCAGCCCAGAGCCCGACGCGGGGCTCAAACTCACGGACCGTGAGATCGTGACCTGGTTGAAGTCGGACGCTTAACCGACTGCGCCACCCAGGCGCCCCAATATGAGGCATTTTTATAGGGAAAGTAACATCATGGCCTCTGTGGGAAGAGGTTTACTAGAAGTAAAATGAAATAGAAAAATGAAATAAAAAATGGGCATTAGGCCTAATTGACAATTTAAGCATTGTCATGTTTCAGGGGTTAATGCATGCTCCTGAGTAGGTAGGGGTTTAGCTGAAGAAGCTGATGTTTATATCCTTGATGAGCAGATAATGGCCCATAACTGAAGATGGAACTTTATTCTAATACTGTATGGGATTTTTCCTTATTGTTCTACTCAGTTTTGAGTGTTTTAATTGAATTTTCTACTTCTCATTAGGGAATCTTTAAACGAAAACAAAGATTTGAAAAAAAAAAAAAAAAACTGGGCTGAACCAGCCAATATTTCCCTTAGTCCCTACTAGATCTTATCATTGTGTATTCCCACTAATTTCAGAGGTTGATTACCTCCCAGTTAGTTTTTAAATAGAACAAAGACATCCATCATTGTTTTGACCTTTTTTTTTTTAAAAAAGAAACTCTACTCTTTTGCATAATAAACTGTGGCAAAAAAATCTGTGTTCCTGGTCTTTGCCAACAACAATGAATTAAAATATGATCATATAGGGATTTTTTTTTTCTGTCAACACTTGGAAATAAACCTTGCACACATGTAATTAGGTTGATTACCTATTGTATACCCACTTCTTTTTTCTTTTCAATAGGATCTTTCAACTTTTACACTCTTGATATTTAGGATTGGCTATTTCTTTCATTGTAGATGTCTGCCCTGTGCACTGTAGAATGTTTAGCAGCATTCCTGGTTTCTGCTCGAGATGAAAACAGCACTTCTTCCAGTTATGACAACCAAAAATGTCTCCAGAGGTTGCAAATATTCCCCAAGGGACAATATCACCCTCCTTCGTATTATGGACCTCTGCCTTAAATGACCATGTAAGTATCAGTTCTAAACTCATAACACATTTGAAATACTAATGGAAGGTAAGAGTTTCATAAAAGAAATAATTATTTGGTTTAGAATTAAAATGATTGGAATCTGTGTATTTAAATTACTTCTCAAATTCCTTTTGAAATAAGGAATAAAGAATACAGAAAAATCCATCTCAGCTCTGGAAAACAAGGAATGTCATTGTCCATTAGAATCTTTTACAGATATTTTGTTCATTGTTTTTGCTTTTTAACTGAGCTCCCCTCTATACTGAAGGTAGATTAAACAAATTTTTGACTTACTCTATGTGATAGCTCTGAGTTGAAAGTGAAAGTGATACTCAGTAGAATTTCACCAACATCATACAGCATAAAGGACCAGGAAATGGAAGATACCATGGGCCAGTTGGTGGCCATAAAAAGACAAATATTGATATTGTGAGGGGTTTCAAGATATGCAACAATCCAGCCTTTCAATAATTGACTCTTAGTTTATATTTGATGTAAAAAAGCAGGCAAGTAAGTAGAGATTTTATCATATGGCATCTAAATTTGAGCATTGTACTACGTTGGGAGATAATTTGCATCATCACACACACACACAAAGAAAAAAAAAGTGCACAATAATGAAATTACCTGAGTGTTAATGGATCTTATACTACTCTCCCATAAACAATCTGACTTCTTTCCTTGTAAAGTAATTTATTGGAACCAATCATATTAATTCTATGTTTTTCCCTTACTCTTTATATGAGATTGGTATCCTTAAACATAGGTGGAAGAATACCATACGGGATTTATATTAGTTCCCGATATCGCAAAAACTTAGATCCTTGTGGAAGGAAATTCAAAAAGAGAAAATCACCAAAGAAAACTAAATCTAATTCAGTCATTCAAACTAATCTGAAGGATTGGAAAAAAATATTCCCTTGTGAAATTGACTCACTGTGAGAAAGAAGTCCAAAAGCTATGTAATAAATTTTAAAACTTCTGATTTGAGTTTGCTAATGAAATTTGAGATGACATGCTATCTCTGAAATGGGATAATCTGAGATCAGAAAAGATTGTGTTTTTGGTTAAATGAATGGCTTCAGTATCAGAAGGCATAATAAAGAAAACAGCACATTGTGTCCTAAACAGAAATCCCTATCAGTGAATTATAGCATATTATAGGAAAAATATGGGATAGTGTTTCCCATTTATCTCCATTCTCATCTGCCTCCCTTCCAGAGCACGGACAATTTGTGGGTAAGTAAGCATACGTTGATAGACTACAATCCATCTTTTTCTCTTTGGTTACTTAAGTTCTTAGGAAGTGGTACTAAGAGCTTAATTTCAGGATATAAGTTTACACAAACTGTTTGCATTTTATAGTTTTATACTGAGCACCTACTGCATGTCAGACATTTTACTAGGAGATGATAGAGTAATCGATATAGCATAGAGTCTTTGTTCTTGTGGAGCTTACACGTCATTGGGAGCAACAGAAAGTAAAAAAACCAAAAAAACAAAAAAACAAATAAATGTAGTCTATTTGTATCAATGTGTAAAGCTGAATAATTTTCCCTTTGCCCCCGAAAAAATGTCTGTGTGCTACTCCCTGGAACCTGTGACTATGTTACCATAAACCATAAAAGGCAAGTTTCATTTATGATTAAATTAAGTATTTTGAGATGATGACATTGTCCTAGATTACTGGGGGGGGGGGGGGGGGGGGAGGAAGGGAAGGCATGGATTCTCTCCTAGAGTCTTCAGAAGGAATGCAGGCCTGCTAACACCTTGATTTTGGTCCAGTGATACTTATTTCAGAATTCTGACATCTAAAACTGTAAGATAATTAATATATGTTGTTCTAAGCCACTTGTTATAGTGATTGTTATAGTGATAATAGGAAACCAATGCTCTCAGGTTTAAATGCTGTTAGGAAAAATTAGGCATAGTAAGGAATAGAGAGTGGTAGCTATTTTAAATCAAATAGACAGGCAAGAAAAACTTCCTGATCAGGTATTATTTGTACACAGGCATGAATGAAGTGAGGAAATACAACAAGTGTAGCTAGAACTGTGTTCCAGACCAAAGAAGCAGAAAGTCTCTGAGGCCAAAGCATGGATGGTTGCATTCTGAAAAACGCAGAAGTGTGCCAGTGTCACTACAGTGTAGTGACAATCAAGGAATCTAGGAGCTGTAGTGGGAAAAGTGAGAGATCCTGATTGCTCAGATAATCCGTGGGCCATAATAAACTCTTGGCTTTATTTTATGTGTGATAAGAAAATACTGGGATGTTTTGAGAAGACCAATGTGGATTATAGAAAGATTGATATTTCAGCTTCTCTGTAAATAAGAAACCATTGATTCCGAGAAGCTTGGTGCAGTTGTCTAGACAGGAAGTATAGAAACATGGTTGCTGCCCATATAAAAGAACTTTTATTGATGCATTTGAACATACCATAATTTAACAAAGTAGACTTAAGCCTGACATTAATAAAGACAATGTTTAATTTAGTAAATATATTAGAGTGAAAAGTAAAATTCTGTCTTGCATATTTCTGTAGTGTTTGAAAATTTATCTCCCACATAGACCAGAAAGTTTATCACTACATTAGTTTTAATAAGACTTGATACAAAAACAGAAACAAAAGAGAAAAAATCTAATATAAACACCCATATTGTGTACAATAATCCTAGTTATGTCATGAAATATTTCTAAGTCGGAATTGAAAGATACATAAAAATATATAATTAAATTGTTTACTGAAATTTTGGAATGTCGTATCCTCTGAAAAATACATTATTTTTCTTTTGATAATTTATTTTTAAAAATAATATACAGGCCTCATTCAAGATGAATATATGAGAAAAATATTTTGTCATATCCTACCTATAACTCTATCATCTATCTATCTATCTATCTATCTATCTATCTATCTATCTATCATCACCTTTCATCTATAGAGTGCTCCTCAGGAGAGGGTAACAAATTGTAAATGAAGGTAATTGTGCTGTAGGTAGAAAGGCGTAAACCCTTACCCATGGACCACAGAATATGGGGAGTCTGATGTGTATTAGACACAAACCGAAGCACTAACCTGTTTTGCACCAACAAGGGTAATTATGCTAAAGAGTAAAATTTTATCCCGGTTATGTTATAGCTCCTAATACAAACCCAGAACAGAAAATATTCATCATCTAGGTAAAACTCCTCCTGCAGAAGCTATTTTGTTGCTTCTCCAGTCCTTATGTCATCCAGGACTTCCAGATTTATAATAACATCACGACTACAGTGGTATCTCATAGGTGTCTGAAAGTTAAAACGTGGTGTCATCAAAGAATATCTTGATTTCCATCACAAACATACTCTTTTTCAGGTCTTCAGCAATTCAGCAAATGTCTTCAGTATGCCCCCAGTTGTTTAATTTAAAAAAGAGAAAAAGTAATTATTTTCTTTTA
Organism: Herpailurus yagouaroundi; assembly: GCF_014898765.1. Lineage (NCBI taxonomy): Eukaryota > Metazoa > Chordata > Mammalia > Carnivora > Felidae > Herpailurus > Herpailurus yagouaroundi. The sequence goes on from NW_024412452.1 coordinate 6,286,258, forward strand.
AATTGAGGTATAATTTGCTTTCTATACCATACATATCAAAATAATGCTTAATGTATTTTGTATATGTATATATTCATGGATTCACCTTCTACATAATGATAGCCCAGTGCACTTTCCCATCAAGAAAACCTCTCACCTCAGAGAAGTCACTATTCAAGCCAATTATGACTTGAAATAGATTTGTTCTGCCTGCTCTCAAATTTTCAGTAAATGGAATCATACCATATGCACTGCTTTTTATCAGGCTTCTTTCCCTTAACATAATGTTTTTGAGTCTTATCCATGGTTTTACCTGTATAATACATATTTCATTCTGCCTTATTACTGTGGACTATTCCATCATGAGAATAAAATAGTTTGCTATTATACTTTGTTGACTTTTAATTTGTTTCCAGTTTGTCCTGTTATGAATTAAGTGTCCATAAAAACCACTTTTTAAATTTTATTTCTTTATTCTGAGAGAAAGAGAGCAGGAGAGGAGCAGAGAGAGGGGGAGAGAATCCCAAGCAAGCTCTGCACTGTTAGCCTCTCATGAACCATGAGATCATGACCTGAGCCAAAATCCTGAGTCGGATGCTTAACTGACTGAGCCACCCAGGCACCCCATAAACATTATTTTATAGCTTTGAGAGAGATGTCAGATCTCATTTCTTCTGGTCATATAACTAGGATTGAAATGGCTGGGTCATACCACATTACATTTAGTATTCATGTCTTTTTAGTCAACTCTTGGATGAAACTATTTTTTAGGCTTTTCTTATTTTTGATGATCTTGAGAATGTGTGGATTATGGGTCAGTATTTTCTAGAATGTTTCTTTATTGATACTTGCTTACTAATTATCTCATTACTAGAATAGTAGACTGCGAGTATATGGTTTGGAAAGGAAGATCACATAGTTAAAGTGCCATTCTCATCACATAGTATCAAGCACATGTATTATCAACATGACTAATCACTGTTGATTGCCTGGTTGAGGTGGTGTTTATTAGGTTTCTCCACTGTAAATAGACTCTCCTTCCTTTTTCCCATATCATTCTCATTGGAAGGAATTCACTGTGCTCAGGCTGTACTTAAGGAAGGAGATTTCTTTATTCTTCTCATTTACTTATTTATTCAGTCATTGATTGATATCAATATGGACTCATGAATATTTATTTTATATTTTTGTGTACAATGCAACACTAAATATTTTGTTGCTCAAATTGTTTCAGCTTTGGAACAGCTCCTAATAGAGCTCTTTCATTTGTTTCTGGTAGCTCATTTAATACCCTATCAGGGTGTGTGTGTGTGTGTGTGTGTGTGTGTGTGTGTGTGTGTGTTTAGTACTCTATTTTCTGGTATTATAATATGCATAGGCTTGTGTTATGTATTTCCTGCTAAAGTCTCAGACAGTCCTTTCTGCAAGGAGTCTTGGTTCCATTTATTGGTATTAGTGGTATGAGAAACCAATATTTAGGTATTCTATGTTTTTACTGCTCCTAGGGTGTTCTTAGTACCAGGCCTTATAAACTAATAGAGCAAAGAGATGTATGCATATCCCATGTATATACAATGACCATGACAAACGTTTCTACATGTAATCACCTGTATCTCTGTTAACTAAATATGAATTCATACTGATGTCATTAACTCTAATCTGTTACTATATAGACCATTCTAGCTTTCCCCCCTTGCTTGTATATGAAGTATGTGGTTTCTTCTTTCCATCATGCATTTACTTTATATTTATATTCCTGTATACATATATAGTGGTCTCAGAATTGATAACTCATACCTCCATGGGGAACAACTTATAAATCAGTGTATAAACCTTATGTACAGGCTATTTTGTTTATATTCTTACAGATACCACTAACTTTAAAAATTATTTAAGGTTGCCTTAACAAGTGTTGCTTGCCTCAACACTCCTAGTGAATTTGTTTCATACATTTGTAATAGTTCTATTCCTTTGTCACATCTGAATTCTATTCTGGGAGTCCCTAGCTCCTAAATAACTTTCTTTTTAAATTGTATACATTAAGATCCACTCTTTGTACTGTAAAGTTCTAGGAATTGTAAAGTCCCTTATGGGATAAGCAGTATAGTTTCACTGCCCTAAAAGCTCCCCTGAATTTTAGCTATTCAACACTGTCTCACCTGCAAAGACCCAGAAACCTCTTATCTGTATGCTGTCTATATAACTGCTTTTTCCAGATTGTCACAAAATTGGAATAATAACAATATGTGGCTTTCTCAGACTGTCCGTTTTACTTAGTATGCATTTGAGGTTCATCTGTATTTTTTGGACGCTTGATAGTTTTTTTTTTTTATCACTGAATAGTATTCCATGGTATAGATGTACCACAGTTTGTTAATCCATTCACCTATTAAAGAACATTTCAGTTGCTCTCAGTGTTTGGTGATAATGAATAAAGATGATATAAACATTCACATGCATGCTTTGGGTGGCCATTATTTTCAAAATCAGTTGGAGCATAACTGCTGAATAATATGGTAAGGCTATGTTTAGTTTGCAAGAAAAACTACTAAATTCTCTTCCAAAGTGGCTATAACTTTTCCATTTCCACAAAATAAGGGTGAGAATTCCTGTTGTTTCATGTCCTTGTCAGCAATTTGTATTCTCAGGTTTTAGGATTTTAGCCATTTTTATAAGTGTACAATGCTATATAATTTTTTTAACATTTATTTGTGAGAGTCAGGGAGAGACAGAGCGTGAGCAGGGGAGGGGCAAAAAGAGAGGGAGACACAGAATCAGAAGTAGGCTCCAGGCTCCAGACTGTCAGCACAGAGCCCAATGTGGGGCCTGAACCCATGAACCGTGAGATCATGACCTGAGCCGAAGTCGGATGCTCAGCCAACTGAGCCACCCAGGTTCCCCTGCTGTATCATTTTGTATCACTTTGCAGTTCTCTAATGACAAATGATGTGAAGAATCTTTTCATAAGCTTATGTGTCATCTGTATAATTTCTGTTCATATATTTGCTTATTATTTATTTATTTTAAAGTTTATTTATTTTGAGAGAGAGAGACAGAGAGAGAGAAAGCACAAGCAAGGAAGAGGAATAGAAAGAGAGAGAGAATACCAAGTAGGCTCAGCACTGTCAGTGCAGAGACCAATGCAGGGCTTGATCTCACAAACAGTGAGATCATGACCTGAGCAGAAATCAAGAGTTGGACACTTAACCGAATAAGCCACCCTGGTGCTCTGATATTTGCTTATTTTTAATTGAGGTGTTTTTTTCATATTGGTGAATTTTAAGATTTCTTTATATAATTTGCATATAAGTCCTTTTTTCAAATATGTGTTATGCAAATATTTTTCTATGGTCTCAATGTTTTTTGATTCTCTTACTAGTACCTATTGCATGGTATAAAATTTATTTATAATAAAGCAGAATTATCATTTTATTCTTTTATGGATTGTGCTATTTGTCTTGTGTTTAAAAATTCATTGCCAAATCTAGCTTTATATAGATTTTTTTTCCAGAAGTTTTATTGCACATAATGTTGTCTATCTTGGTAACTGTTCCATGTAAACCTGCAAAGAATTTTTTTTTTTTGCTGTTTGTGGGTGGAATATTTTATAAAAAGTATTAGACAAATTGATTGTTTAAATCATGGTTATATAAATGAGCCATTTCAGTTTGAATACTGTCTTCAAGCTCAAGGATTTTTTCCTTGGCCACGTGTAGCCTACCAATGGATGAGCCTATCAATGGAATTCTTCATTTGTTATAATTTTTGTGTTTTCTAACATTTCGTTTTGATTGTTTCCTAAAATTTCCATCTTTCTGCCTATACTATCATTCTTTTATCCCATGTTGTCTCTGTTTTCTATTAGAGTTTTTAACATATTGATCACAGTTCTTTTAAATCCATGTTTTATAATGCTAACATCTATATTATATTTGAGTCAATTTCTGATGCCTGCTGATATCTTCTGACTCTTCTTGTCTTCTTGTCTTACATGTTTTTGTAAGACAGGCTACATTGGGTGATAGGATCTGAAGTAAACAAGTAATTGTTATTTGGATTTATATTCCTCTGGATGATAGTTGTATTTTGTTTAATGTTTGCTGCATGAATATTTGCTAAAGGCTTCAAATTTATCTAGTGTTCTTTTTGTTTGCATTTTAGATTTTGGCTTCTGTAAGTGCTCCCCTTCAGAGAGGGTCAGCCTCTTTCAACCTTGTAATCTGTAATCCACTACTTCTATTGTACTGGGGCCCTTTTGGGTGGTGGTAAAGTGTGAGGGAGAGGAACCGTTGTATAATATTATGATTAAAACCTAGTCTTTTTATAGACCTGTGTCTGGGATGCAGCCTTCACAAGTGTTTCTCCATTGGAATAACCTCTTCTCACCTTAGATGAGATAGGAGGTCAGAGAAGTCCTGAGTGGAAGTAAAGCTCCTTTACATGTTGAAGTGGGGCTGTGGTAAAGTCTTTTCTCTTGAAGCATAGTTCTTTGGTATGGGAAATGTCCTGGGTATGATTTCACAATGACTATATTCCTCTCCTCCTGACAGAATGTTGAGCCTACCTTTCATCCTGAAAACTTGGAAGGGGTCCCTGGAGGTAAACCTCACAAGTGTGTGGTAGCCTCCTATGCCTGTGACCCCCCAGGAGTTTTTTTACTGCCACAGTTCCTCTAAATTACCACTTAATTTTTCCTACCAGCTCTCAGTTGTGTATCTCTGTGGGTACTTTCTTTTCCAGATTTCTGCAACCTCATTTCTCTGATAGATACCAAAAAATTCACTAATTTTTATTTTGTTCACCCTTTTCTTATTGTAAGAACAAGACTGAGAATCTCCACGGTTTTTATATTTCCAGGCTTATTCATTTCATTTCTCTGATGTTAATGATGTTGAGCACATTTCACATGGTTAGCCATTTGGCTGTGTGTGTGTTTGCTTGTGTTTGAGTGTGTGCATGCAAAGAAAAAATATTATTCAAAGGAAGAGAGATGACATTTGCAATACATATTGATGAAAAAGGACTTGTATCCAGAATAAAGCAACTCTACAAGCCAGTTTAAAATAAAGGCAATTAAATGAAAAAGATACTATTGATATCAAGACTTAGTGACCATATACACAAAGATCTACTAAGTCTATCCACTTATCTTACTCTGTACTTTTATCATCATAATCCAACATGCCATAATCTTTTATTTGAACACTGTAGTTTCATCCAAATTTAGTCTTTTCTTCCAAACTCATTCCTCCAGTTTCAATCTTCCCAAGTCAGAGTGATTTTAAAAGCATGAATATCACTTAATTTCCCAGCTTAAAACTCTCCAGTGGGTTGTAATTGCAAATAAGATAATATGCAAAGTTCCTATCATAGTCTCTCAACCCAGGATGGTGTCACTTACCACTTCAGTTTCTTACACTGTCTCCTCATGAATTGTGCTCTATTAATTCTGGCCTTCGTTTTGTTTCTTATACATACTGAGAATATGCCCCACTTTACATTATTCTCTCTGCCTGAAATAATTTTTATGTTGTGAGCTCTTTTTATCACTTAGGTTTCAGCTTACATGTCATTTACTAAGAGAGATTTTTTCTTAGCACCTAATTTAACATAATCTTCCATATCAATTCAAATGTTTATAGCTCTAAGTAAGAGAATTTTTTATTCAAGTGGCTTAAATCATAAGAATGATATATAACTTCACTTAATAGCAAGTCCTCAGTTAGGATTGGCTCTGAGTATAATTTCTAAAATGACTCAATGATGTCATCATAGACTCCACTTTTCCATCTTTCCACTAAATAGTTTTTATGGCTTCAGCTCAGTGAGCACTGAGAGGGGGAGGGCAGGCAAAGGCAGCTGAACAGGCAACTAATGATGCCAACCAACTGCAGTTCCTTCTCTTATAATCATTTTCTTTGATGGCCTCTTGTTCTGCTTTTCAGCCTAGGAATTTACCATTTGATATCTTCTTGTTTGTTATTAAGGGGAATGGCATAATGATAAAAATTACAGACTCTAGTTTCTTTGTTTAAATTGAATTCCTTATTTCACTTCTCAGCTGTCTGACTTAGGAAATTTACTCAACCCCTCTGTGCCTCAGTTTTTCATAATAAGAATCATTATAATAGTATCTATATCAAAGCATCATTGCAAAGCTTAAATGAGTTAATGTATGCAAAATGCTCAAAACAGTGCACGGTAGATATCATATGCTTTATGAAGGCCTACTATTTTTTCAATACATTTTGCTGTGTTTGTTTTTGGCCTCTCCTTCTCCATTTACACACACACATGCCAGAAAGTAAGTTCCAACAGAACAAAGATTTTATACAACTCTGCAGAAAAGACAATTCAGCATGCCTGAAGCTACTAGTCTTAGAAAGGCCACTTGCAAGGTAGGCCCTACTCTGATGTTTGGAAACCTGGGTTGCAGGAGGGTTCCCACAATTCCCTAACTGGTAAGAATGGCTCACTCAACCTAAACTGTACAAACAATATAGTTTATGTCAAACACCTCTTTCCTTCAGGGAGTCTGAAATGTTCATACATGTTAGGCAGAGATTGCCTATGTGAGCTGCATCTAATAAAAACCTTTGTTACTGAATCTCTAATGAGTTTCCCTGGGAGAAAGCATTTTGTGTTGTTGTCGCAGCTTGTTACTGTAGGAATTTAGTGTGTTCCAAGTGACTCCACTATAAGAGGACTTTCTCTGTATCTTGAGTCTGGTTTCCTTTGACTTCACCCTGTGTACCTCTTCCCTTTGATGAAATTGCTTTGTTTTCTTCTGTTATGATAAATCATAGCCATGAGTACAACTACATATTAAATATTATGAGCCCTCTTAGTGAATCCCCAGCCCTAGGGGGATTCGTCTTGGTGACCCTGGCACAAACTTGTTTTCCAAAATCTAGAATTATGTCTTACAGTAAATAATAAATGAATAATTATAATTTTATATGATCCCACAGGTTTAGGAAAAGACAAACTTTAGCAGAAAATCTCCTTTCCACCAAAGAGATGATGTTCTTTGATGGCTCTTTGCTTACCTTAATTTATCATAAATAACTCGAATGTCAGAATAATGGGCCATGAGGAAATTGTGGGAAGGAACAAACTGTGACTCCATGAACAGTATCATTATGTCCACCAGCTATTTTGGCCAATGCTTTAATCATCATCTTAAAATTGGTGTGGAATATAAATTCTGGAATGCCGTGATGAAAGGCTACCAATAAAAATATAATAGGTATTATGGTTACATCTGAGACATTTCCACCTCAGGTGGTTAGCCTGAGGTAAGTAGAGTGAGATAAGTAAGTTAAATAGGATGCCTTAGTTCATTTTGAATGCATGGAGTGTAGGAAAAGAAATATCCTATATATTATTCACATGTAAAAAGCAGGGGTTCTAGGAAGACACATTGGAACACTATCAGTGTTCCATGCTGGAGTCTTGCACTGAACTTAAACACTTTCAAGAGCAACCCACAAAATACTGTTTTGTATACTTTTTTTCTTTTCTTTCTACTTCTATTCCTTAATATAGTGCTTGGCAGATAGTACGTGCTCACTAGAAGAGAGTTTAGAATTGTGTCTACCATCTGGTAGGTAAGGGCTCTTGACAGGGATTTCCAGGAGAAACAGAAGTATTTTGGGGTCCTTAATTTATCACTGTCTTTCTAGTTTACTTTGTATTCCAAGTACCTACTATAGTGTCTTGGACAGGTAAGGAAACCAGTAAATATTTTTGAAATAGTTTTAAGTTATCTAGTTTGGAAAATGTAGATTCAGCCATGCCATACTGGAAAGATTATTAGGCTGGGGCCAGAAGATGTCAATTCAAGTCCTGACACATTTAGATGATATTGACAAGTCATTTATTCTGCAACTTTCCTTTTTTATTTGTAAATTGAAACTAATCATAGAGTATTTATAAGGATTAAATGAAATAGTATAACTTAGGAAAGCAATTTTATAAGCACTTTAGAAGGGCTAGGCAGTATTATTAAAATCTAAGGATGTGTTAAGAAATGAAAAAGTAATATTTTATCACATTATGCAAGACCTTGAGTGTCAAAGTTTATTTATTTATATAATAGTGATAGATTTTTAGCAGTAGATTGGAATGATTTTTTGTGTATGTGTGATTAAAATTAAAGAGATTTTGATTTTCTGTGGCCAAAAACTATTAAAGTAAAGAAAGCCTAGAAAAAAGTAGCAAGTTTATTGCCGAAATTTAAATAAGAAATAAGCATTGCTGATGATTACAGACTGGAAATGTTGAGAAAATGATGAGCTGAGAATTTTAAGAAGTCTATATGTCCTCCTAATTCCTATTAATTTAGCCTTTCATTTCCAACTAAATAATATCCTGCTTATTAATTTATAACCCACATTGCCTAGCATAAATTTTAATTCTTCATATAATTTTTAATTTAAAATTTGTGAATCTCTTCTATATTTCAAAATTCCTGGAAATAGTAACTATTTGGTTCTATTCCATTTGTTTCTTTGAGTAATCTACAGTCTTTGGAATGAACTTTTCAGAGAGTCACATACAGCCAAGAATTGTTGAAAGAAAGAAGAATTGAATAAATGGATAATTGAATCACTGATATTTTAAATATTACCTCAGAAACTAATATATAACACCCAAATTCTAGTACTTCAGAAATTAATACTGTATTATAAAGTGCAGCATTTTTAGTTTTAAGTAAACTTTAACTTATTTTTTTTAGGAAAAACATACTCAAAAGTTTTGAGAAAAGAAAGTGCCCAATGATTTTTTTAAAGGTATTGAAAAAATTTTTTTAATGTTTATTTATTTTTGAGAGAGGGAGAGACAGAGCGTGAGCAAGGGAGGGGCAGAGATAGAGGGAGACACAGAATCTGAAGCAGGCTCCAGGTTCTGAGCTGTCGGCCCAGAGCCTGATGCGGGGCTTGAACTCAGGAATCACAAGATCATGACCTGACCTGATGGGAAGCTTAACTAACTGAGCCAACCAGGCATCCTTAAAGGCATTTTTTAAGGTCATTCATTTGAGTTGTGATGGTTTCTCCCTATTTAAATGTTACTGTTTTTTCTGCATATTCAACTGTTTGAGGAAACAAGACTGAAAGTCAAATATGGTAACATTTTCTTTCACTTAATTCAAAAAGCCTATGGAAAGTAATGAGATTTATTCTTTGAATTACTTTATAATTGTTCTTTAACTACACTGTGATATTTGATAATGTCAGAATGATTTTGCTTGAGGGAGAGTGATTTTAGCCCTTGAAGAAAATTAATTACCTTTTCCTAAATAAAGAGCATTTTATATATTTTATGTGAACTAAGGAAATATTTTTAAGGTTAATTAATCTGTCTTCTGACAATTACAGAGGAACTTTGGAGAAAAAAATTGCTTATGCATTCAGGTCAGTTTTCTTATGCTAATACACTGACATAGAAAGAAAGTATCAGATTTATTCAATCATACTTGAGGAAAAAGAATTTCATTTATTCTCAGATATGAGATGTAGGAACAGTGTGACTTCAGCTGTATTGTATGATCCAATTTGCTTTTTTTAAAACCTTATGCCAGGAATTGTGCTAGTCAATTTAACAAATGCATCGTTTACTCTAGTAAATAATAAATCTGTTTTTTTCTTGATGTTTTCATTTGTTTATGCTCTCCTTTATATTAGATTAAACTCTCCAAGACTTTGTAGATAAACATATGGAGAAATATGTATACGTATCTATAGAAATATAGGTGATTAGTAATGCATAGGAAAAGATGGAGATGTGTAACACCAACCTATTAATAGTGGTTGCCTGTTGAGGAAAGGAATGAGTGCAGGAGAAGTAAAGTAATATATATGGGCTTCTCTTATTTCATGTTTTTCCTCTTATATCTTTCTTATGTTATTGCTATTCATGCTATTAGAGTAATTGAGGATTTGTATACCTTTTATATTCATTATTCATATACAATTTTAGAACAGTAAAAATGAGAAAACCCTTTTTTCCCTAACCCCTCTATGATAAAGTAATTAGTAAGTACATAAATAATTACAGAAGAGTCAAATACATAATTCTGGAATTTACAATATAGTCATTACATTCATGAAGTACTATGATGAATTACATAATCTAAATCACTTAAAAATGTTTACCTTTGTTTCAAAAAATAATTATTGAGTATTTTCACGTATGCTTGGTACTTGGAACACTGCAGTCAACAGAAAAGATCAAGTGCTAAATTATAGAACTTCCTTTTCAGTGGAGGAGGATATTACAGAGACACATATATATGAACAAATCATTGAGCAAGATAATTGCAGGCAGAAATAGATTTTATGAAAGAAATAAAACAGGGTGGTGAGAGGGATAGAGACAATTGACAGCTTGAGATCAGAGGATAAGGGGAGTGCTTTGGGAAGAAGGAAACTCGCATAAGACTTGAATGATAAGATGAAATAAATGTAAAGAGCTAGAAGGCCGAGCATTCCAGGCTGCAAAAATAACCAAGTGCATGTGTTGTGAGACATATTTCCATGATAGAGGTGTAAATAAAGCACAAATCATTTTGACTCTTCCAGAAGAAGATTGAGAGTCTGGAGTATAAGGAAGCGAGGGAGAAGTTATAAGAAAGAGAAGAGATTGAAGTAAGAAAAATTCATGTAAAACTTTGAAATGCATGATAAAAAGTTTATATTTTATTCTGGTCACAATAAAAAAAAATGGAGATTTTAAACTAAGACAGTGACATGAGTGGTTTACATTAAACAATTAATTTGGGACTTTCCAGAGAAGAGAGTATACTTGGAAATTGTGGACATAGGCCATTTAGGAGGCCATTGTTATTATCCAGATGAAAGATAATAGTGGTAACTGAGGACACAAAATTGGATAGATTTGAGACATTAGATTTAATCAAGTGAAATTGTCATTTTTGAACTTCAAAACAGTTAAAAAAACCTATCAATACTTTTATTAGACTGATATTTTGATGACCTGGCAAAAGCAATTAGGGAAGGTACATAGTTGGTAAAAGGTATCAAGGGAAGTAATGAAAACAAGAACTACCTCTGCTCACATACCTTATTACACTTAAACTGAAATAAGCTAATTCTTGTCTCACAGTTTTTTATGACCTCGTCATTTACTGAATAAAAACACACAAAAAAATCACATTTATAATTTTATGACATTTTAAAATAGCAGTAACGTTACTTACTACCTTATCTGAAAGTTTTGAAGACCTTTTGATGGTGTTTGTGGGGAGAATTTACAATTTTGCTATGTACCATGATTGTAAAGAAACTCTTTGCTATCTATGTAAATACAGAAATAAATTTTTCAAGTTTTTGTGACCAATCACTGATGTTTTATAATCAATCACTTTTTGGTTAATAATTTCATTTCAGAACTTCCATCTTTTTTCAAGAAGATTTGAGTTTTCTCTTTTTGGATTATAAAATGGGAGTCATATGCATCATTCTGTGTATTCTATTCATGACTTACACATATTAGTTATATATACACATACAAATAGCTGCATTTGTACAAGAAAAGAATCTGTCACAGGAATATTTTCTATGTGCAACAACTGCTAATGTTGTGTGTCAAAAAGACGTTCATGACCTTTATGAGAACATTCTAAAACTTTTAAAAAGAAATTTAAAAAGACTATTTTATGGATAGAAAATCTCAATATAATAAAAATGCATATGTATTTGTATATATTTGATATATAACTGTTAGCATTGTAGACTAATGGGGAAAATAAATTATTCAAGAAATAATTCTGCCAAAATTAGTTACACATATAAAGTAATATGGAATTAGGTCAATAATTCCTTCCTTATATCATATACAAAATAGGTCACATATGTATTAAAGGCATATTATGAAAAGTTATTTTATAACTTTTGAGGTCTTTTGAGAAGACCTCAAAAATAAACCATAAAATGAAGACTGAAAAATTATACTAACATTAACATTTGTTTTCAATAAAATCAATTGTTACGATATAAAAAATAAGGCATTTTGTGGAAGAAAATTTTGGCAGTAGATCGATAGCTAGAAAGATGGACAGATAAATAAGTTGATATGCCTGAAAAGGTACATTCCAGGATATATAAAAACTTTTTGGAAATCAGTAAGTAAAAGACAGTTCATAGAACAAACCTTAATGGCTAATAAATACATGTGAATAAGAGTCAACTTCAATTGTATCTAGGGATGTAAAATTTGATCAACATTTAATGAAAAGTATTTAAAGTATGACAATAGCATATAATGTTTTGAGAACAATGGAAACTTTCAAAAACTGATGCAGTATAATTGGTTCAATGGTTTTAGAAAGCAGTTCATAAACATACAATTAAAGTGAAGACATAGGTCCCCTATGAAATAGCAATTCCATTCCTGGGTGTATAACCAGTGGTATATTGCTAAATCATTAACAACCTAGCTCTCTTGCAGGGATGGGGGTGTACAATTGGTAATATTTGGTAATTTCTTTGTTGTAAATACACCATGGCCTACTTTAAGCTACCAAAGTAGCATCACTGAATGTGGAATTTGGGAAAGCCACATCTATTGTCTCTTCCAAGATGGTGTCAGATAGCTCCAACACACTGCTAGGTGATATAATATAACCTAGAAAAATTGCCATGTGTCTATAGGGAGACACACCTGAGAATCCATGACAACATTGTTAGTTTAGTAAAACTGTAGCATATTCATACAATGAAATGCTATACAGGAGCAAAAACAAAGAAACCTAAACTAGTGTATCAACAAGGATGATTCTTATAAACATAGTATTTTATAAAATAAGCAAGGACTATTAAAGTACATAGAACATAAAAGAAAGTATAAAAATTTTAAAACACATTTCAATATTATATATTGCTTTGAGGTATCCATATATATTAGGAGTATCAAAAAATATATGTGAACAATTCATCAAATTTACTATAGTATAGTATGTGTTTCTCAGAGATACAAAGGAAGTGATGTATTTGGTGTTTCCAGGCCAAGTAGAGATATATAAAGTGAGGTCTACATAGATTAGATTGTATTATTTTATGTATTTTTCCATGGCAAATATATGTGTATATATATATATATATATATATATATATATATATATATATGATATATGTGATATATATCATATATACACACACACACTTATCTAGGTATATAGATTTATACACATATACATAGTTACAAACACATTAGATAGCCTCTTTCTCTTCCTCTGTATGCATATATCTACAAAATAACAAAACAAATTCAGTACTATGTTTATCTGTAAAAATACTAGAATTCTTCTTGTTTAATGTTGTTCTGAAAATGCTAGCCATTATATATCAAGAAGGTATAGGAATAAGGTGTGTCAATGTTGATATATGAGAAGATATAAAATTACTGTTTATAACTAATATGATTCTGAAGCTGAGGTTCCCCCCCAAATAAAGAATATTTGAAGGCTGCTGCTGATGATATGACAGTTCTCTTTAAAGTAATCAGAATAAAATTCTAGTCGAAGTATTAGAATTGTTTAATTGCTATTTATTGAAAATTGTTGAAGTTCTCCTGGAAGAATAAAATGTTTGAGATAGCCAGGAGATACATATTTTTTTTGAGGAAATACTAGCTCTCTCAGATAGTTACATTTCTTAGCATGCTTCAGTTAACGAAACTTCGGTTAATAGTGTGGTATTGTCACAGAAATAAACACATTAATCAAAAAGAAGTATGTAGATGGGTTTTATGATAAAGCTGGTATTTCAAATCATTAAAGGAGAAAAGATGAATTGTTCATTAAATTGTTTTGGGAAAGATATGAATCAGATCTCAATCTCATGCTTTATTTTAAATTAAATTCCATATAGAAGAAACCTTATGTTTAGGAATGAAAGTACAGAACCTATGGTCACATCATCCTATGGATTCAGCCTGACATTCTCACAATTACTCTTTGCATTCATTCCCAGCAATTACTCTTTGCGTTCATTCCAAGCATATAGCAATCATGAATTGGTTGCAGTACCAACAATTAAAAACATATAGACAGGGCGCCTGGGTGGCTAAGTTAGTAAAGTGTCCAACTCTTGATCTCGGCTCAGGTCATGATCTCACGGCTCATGAGATCCAGCCCTCCGTTGGGATTTTCTCTCCCTCTCTCTCTGCCCCTCACCTACTCATGCATGCACATGTTTGCTCTCTTTCTCTTTCTCTCTCTTTCTCTCAAAATAAATAAAATAAACTTAAAAAATTAAAAACATATAGAAAACTCTGTGGATCTGTGCCCCCACCCAAAAAAAAAAAAAAGTTACAGTTAAATTTGAAGTTATAAGGCAAACTGAATTAGAGTTATGTAGATAGCGCGCAGAGTCCTACTTCTCTGTGGAGTCCCTTGTAGAGAGGATAAGAGCCAAACTCGATATAAACTTGGGAATTGGCTGAAGCTCTGTGCTCAGGGACAGGAGATGAGGGGGGTTTAAAAAAGAAATGTGTTCTCTGCCAAGTACTATAGATAGCTATTGCCAAGCACCTGTTGGGGTAGCATGAAGCAGAAAACTATTCAGTTAGGTCCTGGATGAATAAGACTGTGGGCTTAGGTATCTCCTGAAGGTTGAGCCCCTAAATCACTAATCTGAGATCTCTTTATGAATTGATAAACATAAAGGATCATATGAGAGGAATTCAAAATTATAGTGGTAATAAGAAGGAATCTTAACCTATTCAAGATAAGTTAGCAAACACCTTTCCAAACACATGTGAAAAATTAATCTCATGACAGTAGCTTAAAAAAGTCATTAAGTTAGAGAATTCTTACCCCAACAAATGGGAATAAGAGAGGAACCTAAAGAGGACTTTATAATGATTATGTTTCAAATTCATTTAATATATAAATGACAGAATTGCAGTTAAAAACAATACCAATAGGATATTATGAAAAACATATGTGAAAAGCAATAATAAAAAGGGTAGTGTTTGTGCTTCAAGATAGGACAAAAAGGAAGAGATGAAAATATCAAAGAAAAGTAAAATAGCATGAAAAACAGAGTGAAAAATTAATAGAAGAAATGGTAGAGAAGAAGCGGTTTCAGATTAATGGCTGAAATATTTGCTGGATTTAAGAAAGATGTACACCCAGTTGGAAAATACACAAAGTGAAAACCATTTTAAATACAAATGTATTATCAGAAACATGATGGAGGTGTAAGATCTCACAAATAAAGAAAAAAAAGCATCAGAGAAAAAAGACTGCAAACCCTGAAATCTAAACCTATATCCAGTAGCATTCAGGAGAGGAATGTCTATACATTGGAAATTACTGTCCAGAGACACTCAGAAATGACTCCAGATGGGGTCAGCAAGAATGGCAAGAATGAGAAAAGAACCGAGGAGAAAATAGTGGGAAGAAAGAAGCAACAAAGAGCTAGATAATTGCAAAAATAATAGGTTATTAAATCCAATTTTGTAATGAATCTGAGAGTTATTATTTTTCTTGCTATAAAAATAAAATTTATATTCTAGCTCTTAATAACATGAAAGACTGAATAGTTATGAAAGGAGAGATTCTTAAAGAAGATTCTTCAGGAAATTGATATGTTAATTTGTTTCTTCTGGCAAGAGGAAAGAGATGCTGAGAAAATTAGAATGTTTGAAAAAATGTAAGTAAGCATTTTCAGAATTTATTATTAAATTGTAATAGACAGTAAATGCATCCTTTATTTTTTATTTATTTATTTTTTTTTTAATTTTTTTTTAACGTTTATTTATTTTTTTGGGACAGAGAGAGACAGAGCATGAATGGGGGAGGGGCAGAGAGAGAGGGAGACACAGAATCCGAAACAGGCTCCAGGCTCTGAGCCATCAGCCCAGAGCCCGACGCGGGGCTCGAACTCACAGACCGCGAGATCGTGACCTGGCTGAAGTCGGACGCTTAACCGACTGCGCCACCCAGGTGCCCCAGTAAATGCATCCTTTAATTTGTTAGCAGATAATATAAAAAAGAAAGTAACTATTAATCCTATACATATATACACATATATATATGTATATGGAATAAACAGAAAAGCCATTGATATTAGAAGCCTAATAGTAGAGCCTGAAATATATCAAAATCATAACAATTGTGGAGCTATAAACTTGTTCAATTAAAATAAATATCAAATGATAATTAAAAATGTATGCCTGAACATTTGAAAGGATAACACTATAAGTTACAATTTTTACAACCAATAAAAATCAAAATATTGAATTAGTAGTAATCAAAACTACCCCAATCAAAAACAACTGGCCTAGATTATTTAAGGAAGTTTTACCATAAATTCTAGAAAGTTAATGACTCTTATTTGAATTGTTTCTGAGTATCAAAAAAGGGAAACTACCTATTTTAGTTTATAAAAATAGTGTAATATTGATGTAAAAAAACTGAATGAGGACAGTTAAAAGGAAAATTAAAAGAAATGTTCAAATATAAATGTTAGACCTTCCCCTAACATTTTCAGAGCTCCAGGCCAGAGAACAAATGGAAGTGTAGACAGAATGATAGATAGATAGATAGATAGATAGATAGATAGATAGATAGATAATTTGAAAACTACAAAACAAATTTAAACCTAAAGTAATATGTAGTCTTTGTTCCTTCCTTGAAAAACATACCTATATAAGGATCTGGATGTAGCCATATTGAAATTTAGAATTCAGTGACTCATTCAAGCTCCAGATACAGATATGTTATCTCAGGGAGAGCTAGATCTTATTACCTGGCTCATTACCTTGTTTTTCTACCACTATTTCTATACTGCACTGTAAGTGGCTTCTTGTATACTATTGGCTCTCGGTTTTTGGCTCTGTTCATGAACTCACAGTTCGTGAGTTCAAGCCTTCTGTCGGGCTCCATGCTGAGAGTGTAGAGCCTGCTTGGGATTCTCTTTCTCTCTGCCTCTCCCCTGTGCTTGCTCGCTCTCTGTCTCTCTCTCCCTGTCTCAAAATAAATAAATAAACTTAAAAAATTAAAATAAAAATAAAGCATAAATAAGCAATATAGGAAATCATTGATAAAGTTGTTGGTTGAGAGAATAAGAATTTCTGTGTTTTGAAAGAAACCGTTAGAGGATTAAAAGATACGTAGTAAGTCTCCAGAATTTACCTATCTTACATAACTGAAATGTAGTGCCTTTTGACTATAACCTTCCCATTTTCTCCTTCCCTCAACTCCTGGCAACCACTAATCTATTCTCTGCTTCCGTAAGTTTGACTATTCAGATTTCACATAGCAGTGAGATCATACTGTATTTTTCTTGTCTGGCTCACTTCACTTTGCATAATGTCCTTAGGTCTATGATTCATGTTGTCACAAATGGCATAATTTCTTTCCTTTTTAGTCCTTGTGACTTAATGGAAATTTCCTTCCCATTGTATTTGCATGTGTGTGTAATATTTATACATGACAATAGAAAAAAGGATTGCAGGCTCTGTATCCAAAATATAAGAATTCCCACGAAAAAAATATTAAATTGAATAAATGGCAGAAGTAATAAAATTTGTATCAGCAATATTAAAGGATATTAAACTATAATAATTCAGTAAAATATACTGTATTCCTACTCCATTCATAAAAGTTTAAATGTTGAAAACATGAAGTGTTAGCAAGGAAGCAATGAAAAGGAAAAATCTTAAACATTGCTGGGTGAAGTATAAATTTGTAAATTTATTTTACAACTTTTTACAAACTATTTTACAAACTTTTGGAAAATTATTTGGTGTTATTTAATGAAGTTGACAACCCAGCATTACCTATAAAGTCTGTTATAAACCATGGTTGTTCAATAGGGGAGTTAAATTAAATGAAATCGAGAACAAGTCAATATAGTCTCCTTGCATCACTTCACTCATTAAAATTATGACAGTAGCATGATTTCAAGTGTGGGTAAAATCCCTAAGTTCCAGGTATTGACCAGCAACAACAATAACTGGGAGCCCCGGTTTAAATGTCACAGAGTCATGGGCTGAGGGGAAGCCACATGGAGAATCAATCTGCATTTTCTCAGGTATGCTAGGGAAGTGTGACCTTTGAAGAGAGGATAATTAGACAATTGAGTTGCATATATAATCCTTGGAAGTTTATTCCGCAAAACACTCAAAAGATATATTTCTATCACCATTCTACCCCTCACCTTTTGCGTATTTGACAGTTTTCTCTTGAGTATAGAGTATAGTTATTTTCACATGTAATAATGTGCAGTATTGTAAAAATTGCATTGTTTGCTCCCCTACTCTTGCTTAATTTGATGGTTATAATTAGCTTCAATTTCCTTGAACAGAGTGAATGCAGAGTGTATTGGATTTTAATTTAAAATGCTATTTCATAGTTGATTTAAGTAGTAAAATGTAATACACAAATTGCACTTTTAGCCAAATGACTCTGAAGTATTTTTTGAAGTGCATAATTAAAATATTCAAATGTGTACTGATAAGCCACTTTCAGAAGCTCCAGAGTACTCCTAAAGGTGACTTGGAAAAATCTGAAAACCAAACTTCCTCTGTTCTTGCCTCACACAACACCTGGTAGACACTTTGAATAATTTGTTTTTGAAGTACTTCAGAACAAGATGCTTTTCACTCGTTATTAACATAACTCAGCAGAATTAGTCTAGTTTGCATTTTATAGGCATTTCGAAGTAGGACATATTTTCAAATGACTACACCTCATTACCTTTAATAAGAGCAGCCTTGTGCTACTTTACAGCCTTCATTGGCACGTGTGATTTCATAAATGTGTTTATCTTATACACATAATCATTGCTATCTCATCATAATAAAACCTTTTAAGCCCTTAACTTTTCCTCAAAACAACCTATTCTTAAAAATTAAATAACTTTGTGATTTGTCATGTTTACTTCCTGCATCTTCTAAAAGAGCTCAGGTTGCCTGCAAGATACTGTTTTGTCATCTCAGCTACCTAGCCAGATCTGAAAAAAGCAAACAGGTATTCTACTTTATCACATGATAACAGGAAGGTTATAAGGTAGTTGTTACATCTCTCCTCTCATCTCAGGAGTGTGTTGTTTGCGAAGCTGGATTCTGTGTTGGCTCGGTAATCTCTTGCACAACGTACATTAGTTGTAATGATTTTCCACTCTGTGGTTTATATCTTAGTCTGTGGATTGAGGTTTTTCTTATATATCCGTAGAAACTTACAAATAATTCTTTTTCCTGAAGTGAATGCAATTTGAAAAATCCAAATTTCCATTTATTAATGTGAATGACATTAATCTCTTTACTGTCAAATGCTATATAAACATTTTCCTCTTCTAGGACAGCTAAAAGCACACTTGGAATATTGTGAGACTTTACTTATTCCACAAGCACAGTATGCATTCCAGCCCTAAATCGACTCTATTTCCTCTGAATCTACAACAAAAATCCAGAACAAGACTAAAACTCACAGGACAATCCCAACCCTTACTTCTTCCCTGCCAAATGGGGACCTTTGTTTTAAAATGAAGTTTAGATCAAACATGATAATACATAAAGGAAAAAATATATGTACATGAAGGTACAGTTGATGTAATGAGTTTAAAACTCTTTCAGTTTATGGCCTACTTGAATAGTTTTACTAAAACATAAAATGGGCATGTTTAAATATCATCTGTGCATTATCATCTGTGAGTCTTCATTGCTTACCTCTAGGTTCATAAATTGGCAACTAACACTCAAATGGAATAATTTTAAAATTGTGGTAAGTGGTCAGTTTGAATCATAATATCCTGAGATCTTTTGAAAAATGTTCAGACTTTTTTTTTCTCCCAGAACATACAACTCAAAATTCAACTGCTTCCACCTGATCAGAGTCAATAATTAATTCCCAGCAAGAGTACCAAAGAAATGATGAGCTCCTTCCACTGCATTACGTCAGAGACAATGCCAAACTTGACCACTTAGTTAAGATAGTGCCCAAATCTCTTCATTGTAAATACACATTTCTTCTTTATAATTAAGACCTAATCTGTGCAGTGATACTTTAAGATGGCATGAATATCATTTGCCAGGGTTTGCTCATTAGTTGTAGTATCCATTTGTGAAATTATCTGATGTAGTTATTACATGAGTTATTACAAACAGGAGATTCTGTTTTAATGAGGTAAAAATGCCTTTATGTATGCTACAAGTCACTTAACAAAAGAGATCATGTTCGGATGACATCTGTGTCATTCATAATGGTAAATCATAATGAAATTTAAAACCCTTATATTAAAGACCATGACCAACGAAATTCCCATTCAATAGATGCATTTATTTTTGAAGCCCACAGCTTTGTTTTAATAATTTTAATGTTCTATTTCATAGATTTATATTTACTTTAAAAATAGATTTGCAATCACTGTGCAAAAACTAAGTTACAGAATCAAATGCAATATCTTCTTGGGGTATATCTTATATATGCAGTAACTTATTTTACTGAGATAATTCACAACATGGATAATACTGATGTGTATGATCAATAATTTCCAGCCATAATTAGAGAGGAGTAACTTATTACAGCAGCAGCAAGAGAGCCATGAGGGTTTTCCCAGGGATGGGCAGCACTGATAAATGCTCTGAAAAAGGAGAATAGCTTTAGGGCAACAGAATATTAAGGAGTGGGAGTTTAGAGGTGAAACAAAGGGGAATGGATCAATATCTGAATGTAGATACAATATGTAAGTAGCCACGTATCTCTGGGATGTGGATAATCTTTGCAGTTCTGCAACTGAATAAGCAGAGACACTATGATTTGAGTACATCATTCACTTCTAAGACATTGATTTATTCCATTTTACTAAAATTGAATGACCAGTACATAATTCTTAGCTGGATCTTTTCTTGTTAACAAATTGAAATACTTTGGTTAGTAACTAGCCATGTGAAAAGCTCATAAATATTAATGCAATGTCCTGAAATGTTCCGTTTATTGTCCATGAATAGTCGTGAAAGGTAGTAAAAGAACTTGATTGAAAATAAGACTTAAACTTCTATAATAAAGACACACTTCATTGGAAATTTTCCTGTAATGTCACGGTTTTATCTTTTGTTATTCTTTTTCATCAGTAATACAGAGAATTGCAGTGAGGGTGACTGAGAAATAAAGGTCTGAGATTACCAAGCATGGCAAAATTCATTGCTTACATGAGGTTTAATGATCCCTACATTTGTTAAGTATTTGAGTCTGTATACAGTTCTTTACTATACTCAACTGAAATATGATACTTATTTTAGATTCACAGAGCTAAGAGCTCATCTTGAATGTGGAAAAAAAAATTGTAGTTGCTGACATAAAATTGTATTTTAAATGTCCAGAATTGTTTTTGACTAAAATTCTAGAAAGTAATAATGAAGTACATAGTATAAGAAGAATTAATGTTTTAAAGGAAAGCATGTTTGAGAAGCTTAATATGGATTTATGAATCAGTTACACCTTACTATGATTCAGTTTTCCCCTAAACTTCACAAGTCTATGCCTTAGTGTGAAAATGAAAGTTTAAGTAAAATATGAGTGAAGCAGAGGCTACAGTTTTGGTCAGTGATATAATTATCAGAGTAACACTTCTAAAATGCTCAGTATAGGAGGTTGATTTCATAGATTTGCTCTTTTCAAAGCAACCTGCCATTCTAAGTAGTAGTGTCTAAGCACGGTTCCATTTCAGGCTTTTCCCATTCTTGTTAATCATGGATTAACTATGAACTGCACCATAGTGCTCAAAGTACAAATCCCATAGTACAATAGTTAAATTCTTGAGTTAATTAAATACGTACCCCTTTCTGTGGCTTTTTTAAACCCAAAGTTTTAGAATCTCTGTATTTCCTTGTGTTCTAAAATTTCACAGTGATAATCCTGTTATAGACCTTATGTTCATACACACTAACTCAAGTACTTGGGAGGCTCTTTTAGTCTGAATACTATTGGGTATCGGTTTTGATACTTTTTTTGGTATTTATTATATATTTTCTTTTTTAACTTCAGCCCATCTCTTTGCTCTGCACTCTCTTTCTGGAACTCCTTTTAGTTGGAATCCTAAATCGAAACTTGTAATTTTTATGTATGTTCTCACTTTTTCTCTGTGAGTACTTTAATTTTAATAATCTTTCTTTCTTTTTAAAATTTTATTTGAGAGAGAGAAAGAGAAAGGGAGAGGGGGAGCAGAGAGAGAGAAAGAGAGAGAATCTCAAGCAGGCTCCATTCTTAGTGTGGAGCTAACATTAGGCTCGATCCCACAACTATGGGGTCATGAGCTGAAACCAATGCTCAACCAACTGAGTCACCCACTTTCTAATTTCTGAGAGATTTCTCTTCCAAAAAGTTCTATAGAACTTAAAATTTAAGCTGTTATGATATTTTTAAATGACTTTTCACTGATTTTCTGATTTCACCTCTATCATTATGTTAGATCAAGTCTCTCCTTTGTATCATTTACTTTTGTTTTCCCTCAAGTAACATTGTTAAAAAAAACAGAAAAGGCACATAAATCATAACTTATAAGAAGCAGCATTATTATTTTGTCTTTACTTTTAATTGACAATTTGAATTTGTTGGTCAGCTTCCAATTCCCTCTGCTTACAACCTCTCACCGTGTCACCATCCACATCCATAGAATCCAGAATCAGGGCGCCTGGGTGGCTCAGTCAGTTAAGCATCTGGCTTTTGGTTTCAGCTCAGGTCATGATCTCACGGTTTGTGAGTTCAAGCCCCACATCCGGTTCTGCACTGACCATGCGGAGCCTTCTTGGGATTTTCTCTCTTCGTCTCTCTCTCCTCCTCCCCTCATGCTCTCTCTCTCTGTCTCTCTCTCTCTCTCAAAATAAATAAATAAAACTGAAAAAAAAAAACAACAACCCAGAGTCACTTCACTTGTTTCCACCTCTACTGGCATTTTTATTACATGTCTTCTGCCTAGGATTTGCCTTTCATCCCTTTATTCTGTTATTCTATAAACTTGCAGCTGTTTAAGAAAAACAGCATAATTGTCTACTCTAAAATTTTTTTTCTCATTATTGTTTCTGAAAGCTGATATTGGGGTTGGGTGGTATTAAGAACAATATCTTCTTAATAGCATTTTTTTTATCTTCAGAATAGCATTTTTCAAACATAGCAGAAAGTTGAATTATTAATATTGTATTCCTGCCAATATTTTTCTGCATTTTACCCTTTTTTAGTTTTATTTATTTAACTTGTATTGGTACAGAGATTCTGTGATACAGCATCATTTCTTCATTTTTGGCTGAGTATAAATTTGTTTTTAAACAGAAAACTCTAAACTAGAAATTTTACCTGCACTCCAAACATAACAAACGATAATGACATAAATCCATTTCCTAATAGGAACTGTTAACAAATTTACTCAAATTTTTTCTTATTTAAATAATTTCATTAGTATCCATATAAATTATCAGCAAAACAACTCATAAAACTTTAAATCATACTGTAATCTTGAAAGAATAGGAAAAAAAGGACATTATCATTGCTAAAAATCATCCTACAACACAATTGGAATTATTATAGAAAGCTCATTACTTTTTTTTCCACTCTTAAACGTTTGTCAAAGCTTACAGTTCTTACACATACCAAGAGAGAAGTCCGATCATATTAAAACACTGAAAAATACAATTAAGCGTACCACATTCAGGCTGATAAGGCATGCACACTAACAATCAATACATTCTGAAGAGAAAAAAAAAAAAGTCTCCTACAGCAAATATACAAATTAAACAAAAGTTAATTATTTACTTAGATGTTATCATAAATTATTTTGAAACTTCTAAACTCCATTTTATCACTGTTATTGCCATTTTTAACCTGAATTTATCTCTAATTCACACAATTACTGAAAGTGCTAGTATTATAAACATCTAGTTAGAATTGAAACTTTCCATTCAGAGAGAAAGATTGAGTTCTTATTGGCAAAGAGTAGTTCCTTATCATTTACGTTGAAAACTTTGTAAAGCTTTATGGATAGCCCTCTCTTTATGAATATATGTCTTTGTCTAATGACGGTAAGCCAATGAGGGAAGGGTAAGACAAAGAAAGATCCCTGCTTTCCTTTCCTGACCTCTTCTGTGGAATTTTTCAAGTAATAGTATTCTGCCTCCTTTTATCCCTTTGAAGTTCACTAGTTCATAAATTATTGATTAGGACACATGAAATCCAATTCTGTGTCCTTATTCACAGAATTTTAATACTGAAAACACATTCCATATAGTGAAAGGGATATGTGTTTGTAATCATGAATTGTTTGAATTGTTGGTCACTTTTGACATCCAGTTATTTTCTTGTTCCTTTTTTTTTTTTTTTTAATAATCACATAATTCTAGCTTTACATTATGTCATTATAGGAGATACATGTTTGAGGGACACCAAGGTGGCTCAGTTGGTAAAGTGTCTGACTCTTGATTTCAGCTCAATCATGACCCTAGGGTTATGAGATGGAGCCCTGCGTGCTGGGCATAGAGCCTGCTTAGGATTCTCTCTCTTCTTCTCCCTCTGTCCTTCCTCTGCTTGCTCTTTTTCCACCCTCCCTCCTCACAAAAGAAAAATAAAAAGATGTACGTTTGATAGTTTTTGATTTTCTTATTAAACAAAATACAGGAAGTAAGGTGTATTCTTCAGTGAAGAGAGATTTCTTCTCTTTCAAAGGATGAGTCCTTTACTATATCATATTAATATCTGGTATGGGAGTGCAGGTATAGTAAGAAGGTTGACTGTTTTAATTTGGGAGGTAACAAGTTGATATTCCTATTGCTCCTTCATTTTATTCAGCACAGAAGGTCATTACCTCATGTTTTGTTATGGCAATTGAACATCTCTTAAAATATGCCAAATATATATTTGATGCCTTTCTCAGCCAGCAAAGAAATCTTTGTGTGTCATGAAAAATATAAATTCAGTTAGCAAATGGCTTTCAGAATAGTTTGCTATAATAAGAAATCATCATTATTAAAATTATAATATTGGGCTAATGTAAAAAATATCAGCATTTTCAAGACACTCAATAGATTTTTGAGATATGCCCTTTGAAAAACTTATTCAAAATAACGGAAAAAATCTTCAGGAGTACTATCAGGTAATGAAGAAACCATACATGCTGTCCTTTTTTACTATATCTTTTTTTTCCATTTTAAAAGTGTGAGTACCTTTTCTCTACAAATCAGTTGAGCATCCATCTGAATTGAAAATATATGTATATATCTTCTTTCTTTGAATAAAACATAGGAGATAATTTGTTCATATAAAAATAACCTATGATTAATCTCAACACTGAAACAACAAAATGGAGAAATGATAGCTGTTTTCTGTGAATAAATATTGTTCAGTGAGCATTTGACTGATTTTTTATTTGCATGCTAACACTCTGCTTTACCCATATTTGGTACTCCAGCAACACTGACTTCAAGCAACTATCGAATCCACATAATGGTTCACAATATAATCTTCAATTAAATGGAATAATTCCCCTAGTGTAATGGAGTTCCACAGACATAGAATACCAAAACATTCATCAAGCTCATTGACCTCACACATTTATCACTCCTATGCTAGGAACTGTTTTGTATTCTGTATACCTGAGGTTTAATCTGCCTGTAAAGCAAAATATTTACTCTGCATCTATCTGTAACTACTCTTATAAATCGTGTGCCAGTGAAATTATGGAATGAGAAATAATGCCATTTGATAATGATTTTTCCCAATAAAACATTATGTTTCCTTTCCAAACACAAAGCACAATACTTTTCATCAATTTTGTGATCAGTGGCCAGATGTCTAAAAAAATGCATAATGAGGTATGTAATGTATATCTCTTATTTTCTCTTGAAATTCCTTAGGTTTTGTATAGAAAATAGTTTATGGTTGCACTGCAAACTTAAATAGTATTAAATTTTGTATTACAAAAAACATTCTTTTTGTAAAAATAGAAAAATTTCACCTTATTCCCCCTTTTTTTGAGGGAGGATTATTTAATTAAAATAATCACACAGATTTAATTCTCCAAGCCGAAGATTCATAGGCTGGTTTCCACAGAATCTTTTTAATATGTGTATTTATCAAGTATTCAAATTTATAATGTTTATATTAATATCTACATCTCTAGTTTCCTCTACAAGGATCCAGTTTTGTTTTTTTTTTTTTATAAGAAAATTGGAAAAATGCATGGGAGTAACAATGAAAAATACAAACTTAAAGAAGAGCATTATCTAGTCCATCTTAAATAGCTAGAAAACAAGTCAAAGTTATGGCACATGGACAATAGACAACACAGGAATCTAATCCCTGAGAGAAGGGGAAACAAAGCGGGCCTAATAATTTCATCAGGTTACTGCCTATTCCCAGACAATAATCCAGGACCGGAAAGCTCAGAGGGAAAGTTAGTGTGATGGTTAATTTCACGTGTCAACTTAATTAGCTAAGTTAGAGTGTCTGATTGGTTGGTCAAACACTAATAGAGTTATTTCTGTGAAGATGTTTTGTAGATGTGATTAATATTTACAATTAACTGACTTTAAGTAGAGGAATCTACCCTCTATAATGTGGGTGGGCCTCCTAATACGAAGCTGGAAGCTTTAAGAACAAAGGCTGAGGTTTCCTGAATTAAATAAATAAATAAATAAATAAATAAATAAATAAATAAATAAATAATGACTTTTGCCTCAAGACTGACATAGAAATGCTGCCTGAGTTCCCAACCTTCTCTGTGCTACAAATTTCAAATTTCTCAGCCCTCACAATCATGTAGACCAACTTCTTTTTTTTTTTTTTTTCAACGTTTATTTATTTTTGGGACAGAGAGAGACAGAGCATGAACGGGGGAGGGGCAGAGAGAGAGGGAGACACAGAATCGGAAACAGGCTCCAGGCTCTGAGCCATCAGCCCAGAGCCCGACGCGGGGCTCGAACTCATGGACTGCGAGATCGTGACCTGGCTGAAATCGGACGTTTAACCAACTGCGCCACCCAGGCGCCCCAGACCAACTTCTTAAAATCAATCAAGAAGGTAGATAAAACACAAATAGAGAAATCAAAGGTAAAGTATAGATACAAAAAAGTTCTCGAGATGAAAAATATGATATCTGAGATTAAAAAATTCAATAAATGAAGGTAGCACATAGCAAAATATCAATGAAATTAAAGACATACCAATAGTAACTACCCCAAATGAAGCAAACATAGAAAAATACAGAAGAAAAAATGAACAGAAAAACAATGACATGTGGGATATTATCAAACTCTCTAAAATGTGTGTAATTAGAGTCACAAAATAAAGGAACAGGGTGTGAAGAATATTTGAAGGAAAGATGCCCAAATGTTTTCCAAATGTTTAAAAAATATAAACCAATAAATCTAAACTGAGCAAAAACCCGGTGGAACATACACCTGTGTACTTTAATAGTAAGAAAACCACACCTGTACACTTTAATAGTAGTGCATATAGCCAGTAACAAAAAGAAAAATGTTACAGCAACGAGAAATCAAAATGTTTTATGTATAAGAAATGAATGAGATTGCTATCTGACCTATCAGAATATATGCAAGTTAGAGGAAATGGAAAGCATATTTAATGCCCTAAAAGAGGGGCATCTGGTGGCTCAATTGGTTAAGTGTCCGACTCTTGGGTTGGACTCAGGTCATGATCTCATGGTTTTGTGAGTTGGAGCTCTGCACTGGCCTCTGTGCTGGCACTGCGGAGCTTGAATTTTCTCTTCGTCCCTTTCTGCCTATCTCCCACTTGTGCTATCTCTGTCTCTCTCAAAATGAATTAATTGATTAAAAGAAATAAAGCACTGAAAGAAAACCAAGAATACCTGTCAACTTGGAATTTCATACACAATAAAAATATCTTTCAAAAATGAAAGTAAAATAAAGTCTTTTTCCAACAAAAGCTGAGACTATTCATTACCTACATAACTTCTGTCTAAAAGTCCTAAGGAAAGTCTTTAAGCAAAATAAGAATTATACCAGATGGAATTTTTAATCCACATAAAGAATGGAGTATCAACAATGGGAAATATTTAAGTAAATAAAATATTTTCTCTTTTAGTTTTGAAAAAATCTCTTTCGAAGTTTATGGATGAGTTATGGGGTATCCACAGAAATGACAGAAATGTAAATCTGATATTCTTGATTTCTCTTCCCAAAAATGATGAAAACCTTTTTCATATAGGCATAGGGATATTCATATAAATCAGTGGAGGAAAACACAGAATCCAGAAGCAAGGCCACAAATATTCACTCAAATGTTTTTTACAAATATATGCCTAGATAAAGAAATTGGAAAACAATATTCTTTCATCAAATTATTCTGGGAAAAAAATGGACATTCTCTCCCACACCCTAATTAAATTTGACACTCATACTACATAGGAAAATAAAAATAGACAATAGACCTAAATGAAGGCCCATATTATGAATCGTTCAGAAGAAAATAAGAGAAAATCTTTGTGACTTTGTGATAGATATAAATTTATCACTTAGCACAGATAGGAAAAAAATCTCTGATCTATTAAAGAACAAACTTTGATAAAATGGGTTTTTCCAAAAATAAAAGTGCTTTTCAAACAATACATTTAAGAAGAAGATGTGGAGAATATATTTGTAATGCATATATATGATAAAGGATTTATGTTCAAATTATATAAGAAACTTTTACAATTCAGTAATGAGACAACATGGTCCAAAATGGATAAAATGTTTGAACAGAATTCTGAGTTCTGCAGAGTAGATCTACAAATGGCAAATAAGCACATTAAAAATGCTCAACATTATATAGTCCACTAGGGTAATGGAAAATTACACACCCACTAGAACAACTAAAATTTAAAAAGATTGACAAAAACCTTGTAATTTGTTTGAGTCATCTCTTTCTTGGTTAGTCTAGCTGAAGTTTTGCCAATTTTATCTTTTTTAAAAATCTTAATTTTATTCTTTTCTATTGTTATTTTAATCTATGTTTCATTTACTTCTACTTTGGTCTTTGTTATTTCCTTGCTTCTGCTAACTTTGGGTGTAGTTTATTCTCTCTTCTTTTTTTTTTTTTTTTTTTTTCCTAGCTCCTGAGTTCCTTCTGGTTCTTTAGTTATTTGAGATGTTTCTTTTTTCTTTTATTATTATTATTATTATTATTATTATTTTAATTTGTATTTATTTTCGTGAGACAGGGAGCAAGTTGGGGAAGGACAGAGAGAGAAAGAGACACAGAATATGAAGTAGGTTCCAGGCTTTGAAACAACAGGATAGAGTCCAACAGGGGGCTCAAACTCATGGTGAGATCATAACCCGAGCCAAAGTCAGATGCTCAATCGACTGAACTACTCAGGCACCCCTCTTTTTTTCTTACTGTAGGCATTTATCCCTATAAAATTTTCTCTTAGAACTGCTTTTGCTGCATCACATAAATTTGGTATATTGTATTTCCATTTTCTTTGTCTCACAACATATTTTGTTTGTCATGTGGTGGTGCTTGGTATTTTTTTTCTTTTCTTTTTAATGTTTATTTTTGAGAGAGAGAAACAGACAGAGAACGAGCAGGGGGAGGGGCAGAGAGAGAGGGAGACAGAATCTGAAACAGGCTTCAGGCTCTGAGCTGTCAGCACAGAGCCCGATGCGGGGCTCAAACTCCTGAACTGTGAGATCATGACCTAAGCTGAAGTCAGACGCTCAACCAACTGAGCCACCCAGGCGCCCCCCATTTACTTTTCATGTCTATTGAGATGCAATTGACATATACCTATTGAGGACAATTTTCATTTCTCTATTGATTTCTTCTTTGCCCTATTGATGGTTTTGAAGCGTATTGTTTAATTTCTACACATTTATGCATTTTACTTGTGGTATTGATTTCAAGTGTCATAAAATGATGGTCAAACTATGGTCAGAAAAAACACTTGATATGCTTTGCTCCTTCTAAAATTTCTGAAGACTTGATTTGTGTCTCAAACATGACCTACCTGGGAATGTTCAGTGTACATTAGAGAAGGATGTGTATTCTTTTTTTTTTTTATTTATTTTTTTAACATTTATTCACTTTTAAGAGTGAGAGAGACAGAGCCTGAATGGGGGAGGGGCAGAGAGAGAGGGAGACTCAGAATCCGAAACAGGCTCCAGGTTCTGAGCTGTCAGCACAGAGCCCGATGCGGAGCTCGAACCCACAACTGTGAGATTATGACCTGAGCCGAAGTCAGACGCCCAACTGACTGAGCCATCCAGGCGCCCCAGAAGGATGTGTATTCTACTGATAATATTAGATGGAATGTTCTGTAGGAGTTTGTCAAGGTCATTTGGTCTATAGTGTTTTTCAAGTCCACTGTTTCCTCATTGATTTTCTGTCTGGATGACCTAGCCAATGTTGAAATGAGTACTGACACCCCCTACTATTATTGTGTTTCTATTTCTTCAATTCTATTAATGCTTTATTTTAAATAAGTAGGTGCTCCAATATTCCAATATATATAATTGTTATATATCTTCTTCATAAATTTACCCCTATATCACTATATAGTGGCTTTCTTTGTCTCTTGTGACCAATCTTGACTGTAAATCTATTTGATCTGATCTACGTACAGCTTGTCATGCTCTCTTTTGATTACTATCTTGTGAGGTATCTTTTTCTACCCCTTTACTTTCAAACTATATATGTCTTTAAAGCTAAAGAGACAATATGAGTCTTTTGTAGTTATCATATTGTGAAATCGTGTTTTTTTTTCCCTTTAGCCACTCTATGTATTTTGATTGGATAATTTAACCCATCTATGTTAAAGTTATTATATTGCCATATTGTTAATTGTAATTTTTAAAATTGCTTTGTACTTTTTTTGTATTTCTGTTGTTCATTTCTTCCTCTCTTGATGGTTCCTTTGCTATTTTATTTTTTGGAGTAACATGCTTTAATTTCTTTATCTTTTATGTATTTACTGGATGTGTGTGTGTGTGTGTGTGTGTGTGTGTGTGTGTGTGTGTGTTTACCATCAAACTGGCATAATATATCTTATAACAGCCTTTTTTAAGCTTAAAAGAACTTATCTCCAATTGAATACAAAATATCTACACTTTTACTTGTCATTTCCCTACATTTTATGCTAATGATGTCACACTTTACATCTTTTTGCATTGTACATCCATTAACAAATTATTGTAGCTATAGTTATTTTTTTTAAATGTTTATTTGTGTGTGTGTGTGAGAGAGAGAGAGAGAGAGAGAGAGAGAGAGAGAGAGAACGAACTAGCAGGGGAGGAGCAGAGAGAGAGGGAGAATCTGAAGCAGGCTCCAGGTTCTGAGCTGTCAGCACAAAGCCTGGCACAGGGCTCAATGCACTAACTGTGAGATCATGACCTGAGCCAAAGTTAGACACTCAACCAACTGAGCCACCTAGGTGTGCCCCAAGGTATAGTTATTTTTAATACTGTTGTCCTTAGGGATGCCTTGTGGCTTAGTCAGTTAAGTGTCCAACTCTTGGTAGCAGCTCAGGTCATGATCTTGCAGTTATGTGATTGAGCCCCGCCTGTGGCTCTGCCCAGGGTATGGAGACTCTTTGACATTCTCTCTCCTTCCCCTGCTTGCACTGGCACCCTCTCTCTCTCTCTCTCTCTCTCGCTCTCAAAATAAATAAATAAACATTAAAAATACTGTTGTCTTTTAACTGTATAATAGAGATTTATACATCTCCATTGCAGTGTTAAGGCATTCTGAGTTTGACTATATACTAGCCTTTACAGTGAGTTTCATACTTTTATATGTTTTCATGTTGGTACATAGTGTCCTTTCATTTCAATTTGAAGAACCCCCTTTAGCATTTCAAGGAAGGCAGGTCTAGGGGAGATGAACTTCCTTAGCTTTTGTTTATTGGGGAATGTTTGAGCTCATCTTCATTTCTAAAGGTCAATTTTCCTGGTATAGCATTCTTTGTTGTCGGTTTTTGTTTTTCTATTGGCATGTAGAATATATCATCCCACTCTCTCTTGGCCAGAAAAGTTTCTGAAAGGAGATTTGATAGCCTTATGTGGGAGTGAGGGGACTCCTTTGTATGTGATGAGTTGGTTTTCTGTCGGTGATTCCAAATTCTCTCTTTATCTTTGACTTTTAACATTTTGACTATAAGGTGTTTTGGAGTAATCTTCTTTGGGATGATCTTTCCTGGGGTCCTTTAAGCTTTCTGTATATGATTTCTATATCTTTCTCAATATTTGGTAAATTTTCAGCTATTATTTCTTTAAACTTTCTGCCCCTTTCTTTCTGTCTCTCAGGACTCCCATGTTGCCAGTGTTCATTTGTTTGATGGTCCCAAAATTCATGTAGATTTTCTTCATTCTTTTTCATTCTTTGAAGAATTTTGTGCCTCTTACTGATAGTTTCAAATAAGCTATCTTCGAGTTTGCACATTCTTTCTTCTGTATGATCAAGTTTGCTTTTGAAGATCCTTATTGAATTTTTCAGTTCTGTCATTGTATTCTTCGGCTCTAGGATTTTTGTTTTGTTCTTTTTTATGGTTTCTATTTATTTATGAAACTTTTCATTTTGATCATGCATTGCTTTCCTGATTTCTGTAGTTGTTTTCTGTGCTCTTTTGCATTTCATTGAGTTTATTTAAGATGATTATTTGGGGTGCCTGGGTGGCTCAGTTGGTTGAGCATCTGACTTCAGCCCAGGTCATGATCTCATGGCTTGTCAGTTCAAGCCCCGTGTCAGGCTCTCTGTGCTGACAGCTCAGAGCCTGGAGCCCACTTTGGATTCTGTGTCTCCCTTTCTCTCTGCCCCTCCCCAGCTGACACACTTTCTCTTTTTCTTTGAAAATAAATAAACATTAATTTTTTTTTTAAAAAGATGATTATTTTGTGTCTTTGTTAGATAATTTTTAGACATCCATTTCTTTGTGATCAGTTACTAGAGCATTATTAGTTTTCTTTGGTGCCATGAGATTTGCCTGACTTTTGTGATTCATATAGCCTAGCATTGATATCTCCACATTTGAAGGAGCAAATATTTCTTTCAGTCTTTACAGTCATGCTGGATTGGAGCTAGGTCATGAGGCTGTTCCTGGACTTGCAGTGTTGTCCAAAGTTGGCAGGACTGTTATGAAAGATTTGGGCATCTGTGGATCTTGTCTGGTCCCTAGGTGGATGGGACAACCTTCAGGACCTTGTTCTGCTTAGATAAGTGTCTGTTTCAATGTCCATAGTTGGATCTGCAGACAGCAGGTCTGTTACCAGGTATGCAGATGAGTATAGACCTCCCAGGTCCTCAGCTCTTGTTCTGTCATTAGGTGGATCCTGGGGCAGGCAAGACTGGACTCAGACAGTGGCTGAGAGGAGCTAGAACCTAGTCCCAGTGCTGCTTCAGGGTCCACAGCCAGAATTGAGTTCTGCAGACCTGTCTATGGGGCGTGGAGGGACATGTCTCTAACCAGCTCATAGGTGGGCAGAACTGTTCCCTGATTATGGCTGGAAAGGGTCAGAGTGGGTTATAGGGCTGTGCCAGGATATATAGTCAGACTATGGTTGGCAGGCTTACCTCCAGAGACATGAACACACATATCTTCTGGTAGGTATCTGGGTAGGCAGAACTGCTCATGGACCATGGCTGGGATGAGTTGGAGTTGAGTCACATGACTATTTCAGGATCTGCTATGGGACCTAAGTTGGCTGGTCTGCTTCCAGGGACACTGATGGGCCTGTCTCCCTGCTGGACCTAGGACTAACAAGACTGCACATGGACTGTAGCTGGATGGGGCAGGAGTCCAATATATGCCTATTTCAGGATCTCTGGGATGCAGACATGAGTGTCTCCTGGCAGGTCTCTGGGCCAGCAAGACTCTTCACAGACTGCATGCAGCTCAGAGAGGCTAGAACCCAGTTACAAGGCTATTACAGAATGTACTGGGATCAAGTCCCAAAGTCTTGCCTCCAGGGGCTCTAGGACTGTAGCCATAAGGAGATAGAGCTGGGTCACAGGACATTTAATGTCCATGGCCAAGACCAAAGTTGATGGGCCTATTATCTGAAGAATAGGTAGGTGTGATTCCTCCCATGTCTTTTGGTATACAGTGCTAGTGGGAGGACCAAGGCCAAACAGGGCTGAAACTGAGTTCATAGGGGCACAAAATTATTTCCAGGTCTATAAACACGACTTGGTCAGTGAGTAAGTCATCCACCTGGGCACAGCCTGCTTTTTCAAAAAGACCCTCCATGGTCTTGAACTCCCCTGGAATTTCACACTCTTCTATTCGGATCCCAAAGCTCCCACAAAGGCAGTTTTGTCCATAGATGGCTATCAGATTATTGTTGTTGAGTGTGGAATACAAGCAAGAGACCTCCTATTCTGCCATCTTGCTGACACCACCTGCAATGTAGTCTTCAACTTTTAGTGGTGTTTTCCCTTCACTGATGAAAGTTCTTGATGTTGGTTTGTGTGATGTTTGAATACACACTTTCTAGAAGTTTGAATGTCTTTCCTCAGAAATTTGACATTTTAATCATTAATATCAAGAATACAGATAAAGTAACAATGAAATAAAGTGAGATGAATCTTTATGATTAAAAAAAAATGTTCTGGCTATAACACTGTATTCAAAGAGACCATAAAGTTTCTTAGAGAAATGAACAGACTGTTATGCTCATTAAAAACTCTTAATTAATTTGCTTCCTTCAGGTGACATCCTTGCACACTGATTTAGGACACTGCACAAATGACAAAGATGCCATTGGAGCATTGGGAAGGTTGTTTAATGAATGCCAAACCAAATAAAGTACTGTATGAATCATTTAATTGGATGAGTTGCTTCAACAACTAAGTACTTTTTTTGATCTTTTTGTTATCAAGTACAGAGGTGACTTTCCTTTCTTTTTTATTATTATTTTAATAGTGAATGGAAGGATAGATTTGGAATCTCGACAACACACATTGTCCTTCTCTATTTTTGTAGGTAACAATTATCCCAAGAACTCTACACTGCTGCTTTCTTTGTCTACCACACTTTTGTGACAACACTCTTTGGGGCAGAAATTAACTTTGTTAGTACAGTGGCTCCTCCACTCTACTTCTTTAGCCTGGGGACATATGCTCAGAATCCTCCCACCTGCACAGTTTTTTAAGTAGTTAACATTTCTCTTAGTATTTGTCCCAGGATTCATTTTTACTTTTTTCACTCATAATTTGGATTATTTTTTTAAAGCAAGAAAAACAAATGGTCTGACATTTGTAGTTTCATTCTCCTGTGTGTTCAGTATGTTTGTTCGTTTGTTTTGGGTATGTGTTATTTTTGGATTGGTACTTTCTCTGCTCCATTGTGTCTTTCAGTTCTGTCTTGTATGCTGTTTATTTTGCAGAAAGTCATTAGTGTTTCTTTTTTCTATTGCCCTTCTTTGTGAATTTATTTTTCTTGTTTATATCTTTTTGTTCATTTAAAAAGACTTTGGAGTGAAATGGGAGGTAGATCATCCTCTCTTATTTATTCCAACAAATATTCATTGTGATGTAACTTGTGTCAGACAGTCCTCTAAATGCTGGAGATGTAATAATGAATGAAACAAACACCCTGATTTAAGTGCCCTTATAATCAGATGTATGTGTGTGTTTATGAGAGATACATATAGTATGTAGATAAATCCATAATATTTCAAATGCTATATAATGGTGTTACAAAAAAAAAATTGTAATAAAACTGTTAGAGATTGAAGGGAGGGAGGTGTTATTTCAGTTAAGGTCATCAGGCTTTCTGATCAGAACCATTTTCTAAGGTAAAATGAAATAAGAAACCAGCAGTGTAATATCTCAGTGCCGATCATTCCAGACGAAGAAAAGTGAATGTTTGATTTTACTGCTTAATCAAAGATAAAGGACTAATAATACTGTATGCAGCACAAGAAAAATGTAATAGATTAAAAAATATTCTGTGAAACAAAGGATATAGTGGGTAATTTGACCTAAAGGAATACAGTGTTTAGAAACTAAAACAGCCTTAAATTGTAAATACAAGGAAATGAGCCTCAGAGACCAAAGTGTGTGTGTGTGTGTGTGTGTGTGTGTGTGTGTGTTCAATGTGTTGATCCCTCCCAGAGTCAATAGATACAGCACACTAGTGGCAATGCATTCATTTATTAAAGTGAGAATTCAACTAAGATACATTAATAAAAATATATCTAGATCATGTGTAAACTTATTTTGACAACAATATGGAATATTTTGACTTTAATGTTTCTTTAAATTCTCTAATACATAGCTCCAACAATATTCCTGTGGAGGCAATTTGTCTTTGTAAAAAGATAATCAAAGAGACGCTTTACCATTTGCTTCTTACATATCCACATGACAGTTCCTCTTGAAAGTAAATAGTTTGCTCAGAGTTATCAATATTCTCATATCACCGTAACATAGGATATTCAGGGCATTGGGTATCCAGTGATCATTGTATGGCTCACCAACATTGGTCAGTACATACTAGTATCTTGATTATTTCAGTTAACAAAAAGCAACACCTAAAAGGCAGACATATAACATAAATTAGTGAAGCATACCTGAGAAAATGCACATTTACAATATTATAATAGAATCAAAGTAGTTAAAGCTGAATCATGTATTGCAAAAAAATTACATGGAAAATAAATTATACTTATTGAAAAAGCATTCTTGAATTAACTGTGAATGAAAGCAGGTGCCAAAAATAACTGGGTTCAAATACAAATAAAGAATTTCACCAGTATTTAAAATTTTCACGTTAACTACTGGAACATCATATTCAATAAAATATTTTCTTCCAACTGATAATATTAACGAATTTGGCAAAAAAAGAGAGGCATTGGTGGTATTTTAATCACCTACTTCTTATAATTTGAACATAAATTTCTATATTAATAAGCATTAACATTAACTTTATTTTAATGGAAATCAACTTCATATTGTAATGTCAAGACTTTTTTTTTATTGTTTGCTTTTCACTGGAGATACCTTTTGACATTTCCCTAGTAACTGACTGCTCTAAACTTTAATTTGCTTGCTAGTACAATTACTACTACAAACTTAGCTAATTGTTTTTAGGTGTTTTTATTTTATTTATTTATTTATTTATTTATTTATTTATTTATTTTTTCCAACGTTTATTTATTTTTGGGACAGAGAGAGACAGAGCATGAACGGGGGAGGGGCAGAGAGAGAGGGAGACACAGAATCGGAAACAGGCTCCAGGCTCTGAGCCATCAGCCCAGAGCCTGATGCGGGGCTCGAACTCATGGACCGCAAAATCGTGACCTGGCTGAAGTTGGATGCTTAACCGACTGCGCCACCCAGGTGCCCCTTTAGGTGTTTTTAAATGGCCTTTTGTATCTTACAAGTACTAACAATATATATTTCACAAAGTATTGTCTTTTTCCTTGACTTCCTGGAGTAATATATAACCACTTTATTGTAGATAGAGCAATTAAGATTAAACCTTTCTTTTTTCCTAAGTAGATATTATTAAATAGTACACAGATATTAAAAACATAAGTAAACATTAGTGTATGAATAACATCACATAAAGTATGTGGATACATAAGTAGAAAGATGTAGAGTGTAAATAGTAAGAATTTTAATACTGTTGTATTTTGAGTCCCAGAAAAGTAGTTGTATAGTAACAAGATAATGATGCTTCCCTCTCCAAACTCCAAAGTGCCAAAAAAGCCAAATCTGCAGATAAACCAAATTAGCACCAACCACGTAGAGCACATCATGAGTTGGTGCCAAAAGCAGTACATTTTGTGTCAAAATAATTGGTAATTCCAAAATGAACGCAGAAACCCCATTGCTGACAGGTGGTAAATGTAGTCATGATACACTAAGTTAACCGGAACAGCATATAAACTCCATAATCTGAAATGTATGTTGATTTAACAACAAAACAGTGGCGTCTAAATTTGTAGGATGGAGGCAGAGAAGTGTGTGTATGACACTGGATAAATAAACTTGCCTCTGTCCCTGTAGTAGGTAGGACTTTCAAAAGATTATCCCTAAGAGAAAAAGAATAATTAAAAATTAATTATAAACAGGTTAGACATTGGAAGGAAAGTTAAAGAAGGCAAATAGAGATAATTTTGATTAACAAGAGAAAGATAGAAGTGATAGTGACTGCCAAAATTTGAAGTCTCTTTTTCCCATCAGATAAATAGTATTAGGAACCGTGTGCCAAGTTTGGAAAAGAAACTGCATGTCCACGTCTCAACACTTAACTTCTTGGCTCTGACTTAATAATAATCCTCCACAAGTGCTTCCACAGAGGAAGATAATAGCATTAATTCTGGAGAGACCATATTTAAAAGCCTAGCTTTAATATGGAAGCTATGAGGATCCATGCACTCTGTCATTTTCAGAATGGCACACTCATAATAGCATAAGAAGATGTGATTTAAACACAAAACAAATAAAGTCAACAACGGGAAAGTCTTCTGATGTTTCAAATTCTTACCAAGTTTCTTGATTAATGGAAATTGAGGGAACAATGAAGAGTCAAAAGCTTATCACCATCAGATGGGACATTGTACAGTGCAATAAAACTAAAAGTTAGCAACAAAGACTAACTACCAGGAATGTACAAGATATACAATACAGCATTGACTTTGGCTGTATAGATGGATTTAATAGATGTAATTATTTCTTCTTTTGTAAAATTACAATAAACCAGGAATAATAAAATAATGTATAAACTAACATAAAGAATATAGGGGAAGAGACCAAAGCAGATGAGAAACATCACTGAGAGCTTGGAAGGTGAAAAAGAATGGGATATAACTCCTTCTAACTTAGCAGAGTAGAGGGAGCTGAAGCTTAATTGTCTACAAGATAACGATGTTGAAAAACAAATTCTTTGAAACTCAAGAATCAAAATAAGCTCAGAAATTGGTGATAGAGATACCCCTGAGGCTTCAGTATTTGTGGAGCTAAAAAGAGAACATCTGGTTGAAAGTGTGCATGTATGTGTGTGTACATAACAAGACTTACAAGATTCCTTCCAACAACTGCTACTAGAGAGGTAATTTCCCTTTATTCACAGCGGTGTGCGATAGAGGGTTATCATATACAAAAAAAACATATCAAAGAAAATCTAGAATTTAGAAAATCATACACAGCTGAGGCAAAGCCAATGGAAGAATACGTCACCATTTTTATACTGAAAGGTGCGAACTGGCTTCTAACATCACCTTTTTGGATCCCATAGTTAAGACTACAAGACTGGAGATTAAGAAGATTCTCAGTGGGAAAAATGAATTGCCAGTAATTCTTTAGTGGTTTCCCATTAATACACCATACATCTGACTGATTAACACATGATGCGAACAAGAAGTCAACAAACGCCAGCCATGAAAAAAAGCATCCAATTTTATTTTTCAGTGATCCATTATTAGATATAAAAACAAAATAATGAGTCACATTTTTGAAAGTTGTTGAACATGGAAAATGAGGTCTTAAAACTAACCATCAGGGAAAAAAGTACATATGCATATACATACATATATGCAAAATAGAGAAGATTGATGGAGCATCAGAAAATCTAAAAACTTTTTACTCTCCACAAAAAGATCAGGAAGTATTTCCAAAAACTGGAAGCATTATAACTTGGAATATTCCAAGAACAAGAGAGTTTTTTTGGAAATTAAATATTTGAGTATGTACCCAAAAATTCAGTAAGAGGACTGTAAGTTTACTTCATCTTAGGATCTCAATCTACCCCAGAAGGTAGAAAAATTCTAATAATGACAAACATGGACAATATAGACAAAAAATTCCAAAAACCAATCAAAGAAGTCTAGCCTCTGTGCCTGAAACATACAATAACATTGTATGTCAATTATATTTCAATAAAAAAAGACATCTAACATCAAAGTATTAGCTATTCTTCGGGAATAAAAGAATGGAGAAATTTATTTAAAATATGCCACAAGAAAAATTATGTAATATGGATCTTCACTTTGGAAAAACAGTAACTAAAAAAAGAATCACCAAGTATATCATTAGAAGATTTCAGGAAACCAAGGAGAGAAATAGAGGAGGGGATGGGGAACAGAGCATAGGTGAGGGGAGAAAAAAGAGTTACATACAAAACATCAGGATGAGAATAACATCAGACCTTTCAAGAGCAACATTTACTCTTAACAGAAATTAAAGCACAGGACAGCATTTAAAAAATCTGCTGGAAGATATTTCTAAGTTAGAATTTTGTATTTGGTTAAGCAATCATAAAAATGTAAGTTAGAGTTAGGCCTTTTCAAATATTCAAGGCCTCAAAAATCACCACCCATGTATCATTTTTCAGGAGGTTACTTGATATTATACTCCAATGAAATGAGGGTCAAAGAAATAAAGGAATCAATCCAGGAGAGAAGGGAAGTAAATTTGGAGAATGGCATGAAGGATAACATGAAGGCAAATCTCAGAATCATATCCACTCAGAAGCCTACAAGCACACAGCCAGGTGACATTTGCCTAGTATTGCAGAGACTCCAGAGAGGTGGCCAAGTTGTGAGGATTTTTTTTTAAAACTGAGTAGAATTAAGAAAGATTATAGAGAATATTAAGCTGATGTATACATAGAAAAATATAAAGTTATTACTGTGTAGGCAGGACACAAAAGTGTGAAAGCTTGGGTGTGCATCAGAATCACCTGGGGGGCGATCAGCAATCGCCATAGATTGTGTGTGCATCAGCAATCACCATAGATTGCTAGATTGTTGCCTCCCATACCATACCCATGCACACACACACACACCCATCCATGCACACGCCCCCCCACACCCATCCATGCACACGCCCACACACACACACACACACACACACACACACACACACACACAAACTGCCCAAGAGTGTGATTTACCTCTAAATGGACATATGAGACTGGTTCTGAGAGTACCAATTAAAATGCTGAAGATAAGAACCAATTTCACAGCATGAGCAATAGTCATTTCTAGGATTTTGTTCACAGGAACGGAATGCAAGCAGGAAGGAGTAAATTCTTCCTCTGTCTTGCAACTTTACTGTCTCCCTCTGATCCCTAATGCCAGCAATTAGATGTTTAACTAAATTCACAGAATCCTAAAACATCTAAATATGAAACTGAGTATGATGGGTTTGAGAAATTCATGTAAGAATGGTCCTTCCAAACTCAAAGTTTTCATATGGAGTTTTTCCAATGACAGATGTGCCATTTTGGAAATATGGGATGTGAAGATAAAATTAACAGGGAACTGTTTTAATTTAGCTTCTGGTAACATTGTACCCAATATAACGATAACGTATACGAAAAGTCATTCATTTCTCTCTCACAGGAAAGCAACCTGGAGAATAGGATGGTATATAGCACCTGTATGGAAATGAGAGCCCTTCCACTCTTCTGTTTCACCATCCTAGAGCACACTGCCATCTTGGAGGTTCCTTTACGTTCACATGATAACTAAGGAAACTGTTATGTTTGCATCTCTGATCTAGAGGGGCAGGAAGAAGAAAGTAGGAAGAGCGGCTAGAAAATTTCCCAGCTTAGTGTCCTTGATGTGGCTTTCCCATACACTGTTGCATACATTTTATGGGTCAGGATGTAGTAACATGCTCAGTGAGGCTCAGAAATGCCTTTTTTGTGCGTTTGTTTTTAGGTAGGCTTATTGCATCCCTAAATAAAGTCTGTATTCTATAATTAAGGAATGATGAGGGAAATGTTTTGGGTGGTAACTGGCAGGTTTATCCCTGGACCCTAATACAGACGCTATAACAGAAGTGTAGTGTTAAAAACTGTTTCGTGTATAAAGTTTTATTCAGTGTGAATATAGAAGGATGAATAGTTGTTGGATGGGAACAGTCAGTTTAGGAGAAGACAAGAGTTTCCAGGGAGAGAAATGGACAAGGGAAGCACTGGAGATAAAAGAATATTTTTAGGGGAAGTTATGAAGGGAGTTTTAAAGGAAGTTATGTTTTTTATTGTTTATTGATTTTTAAGAAAGTGAGAGGCAGAACGCAAGCACGAGTTGGGGGCAGAGAGAGAAGGAGACACAGAATCTGTAGTAGGCTCCAGGCTTTGAGCTGTCAGCACGGAGCCCGATGCGGGGCTCAAACTCATGGACCACGAGATCATGACCTAAGCCAAAGTTGGATGCTTAACCCACTAAGCCACCCAGGTTCCCCTTAAGGGAGTTATTTTTCAGGGGAGATATTAATAGTGACTTTGCCTAGGGTATTTAGGAATATACAAATTCTATTGCAAAAACAACCTCCCCCTGCCTGATATTTGGGGGTGGTAAACACAAAATCCAAACAAGGCAAAATAAAACCTTATTATTAGGTGAGGTTTTTGACACCAAAGCCCAAGATAAAACTCCATTAATCTAGATTGGACTCATGTGGGGCTCCTTCATATGCAAGGATTCTAAAAAGCTTTGAACCGAATATAACAACGCTCTATATATCTTCCCCTACACTAGTTCCCAAACCTGAGTCTCAGGCCACACCACTGTAATGCAAGAAAATACGACAGTAGATCAACACATCCACCCGCCAACATCAAAAGGAGAGGAGCGCAATGACTGAAAGGAGGATGTGCTTGGCCCGCCGCCCAAGTGACTCAGGGAGGGCGCAGCTCTCATGCACAGACTGACTGCCTTCACATTGAATGCTTAGCCTCAGAGTGCTTACCAAGCTTCAGACCTAATACTTGATGTGGTATATTTCAATCAATGGCATTAATAATTCTTTTAATTTCTTATTTACTCACACAGAGCTTGGCTCTTAAAGAGGCTCTCTCACTTGCCCAGATCACCCTGATCACAGTGGTTGAGCTGGTTTGTGAAACCAAAGAGACTGAATTCAGAGCATTCATCTCTTCTCACAATGCTACTCTGTCTCCTTGATAAAATATTCTCATTAATGTTCTATTACTTGACCTTCTGGGCAACACTGTGAGAAATGCAAAGAAGGTATTCTAAGTATTCCATTACTTAGGTGAAGGAAGCAAAGTCAGGGGATTTATTCAGTGTGCAACATCACTAAGTGCCAGAGTAGGGGTGACTTATGTCATAAGATTCAAAGTCCAATTCTCTTTTTACTCTACAACTGCTCAAGATATGTAAAGTCACTGCACCTTCTGTTCTTAACTCATGTATAGGCAGCTTTAATTCAGTCACATTTGCAGAAGAATAATACAATACATTGCTTAGATATCTTGATTCATCTATTGGAGTTAGATAGTAACTGTTTTTGGTATACTTATTTTGCACATTACATTTTCTTCATAAAAAAGGAAGTCTTCTGAAAACAGTAGGATCACTTGGGGCTTTACTAAATCATGTGAATCACTCCCCACATCTCTCTCAACATGTGCAGATTCAGAATTCATTCACTTTAATATCAGGGATCCCAAGTCAAATACATATATTTTTTTCTTTTATTAAATCAGAATTTGAGGTGGAAAGGATGTCCTTTAGTTAGGTTGTGTTTGAATTATTCATCCTGCCTGTGGAGTCTGAAACAACAATAAGGAAGAATATGATTTCAAGAATGTGCAACATTATGTAAAGCTGAATTCTATAGTTAGAGATAATAAAGTTAAAAATTAAACATAAGAGGTGTGTAAGATAGATTTAGGAGATCTCTGTAGGCTATGATAAATGTTGGAAGAGGTTGTTGATATACATGCAAACAACCGTAGTCTTATGCTGAGTCAGTTTTCAACCTCAGCTTCAAAGAGCTGAAAGGAGCCTTTAGGTGTGAGCTAATTAAGTCACATTATTACCTGGAAAGACTGCCTCACCCAAACCCTTTACAGAGTCTTCACTAACTTACACAGGCTCAATAAAGTCATTTTAAAGCCAGAGGGAAAACACAAAAAGGCACACATGTCTACTAAATGTTTAAAAAGTAAAAGGGCTGCTGTGTTCAAGAAACCCCACCACATTGTCACAATGAATAGATAGTGAGTGAAGAAAGGCTTAGAATAAGACTAAAATTTTAGTAAAGATGGTAGTTCCATTCGGTGGATCACAAGAAGCTGACTGGAACTTTGAGATGCTTGTCATTTCAAAAGTTATCACGTCTGTTAACCTCAATCTTAAACATTTCTCAGATTGAGGGCAGGGTGGAGAGAGAGACTAGCATTTAAAGGAATATTAAAAAAATAAAGGGATATTAAATCTGTTTTTATAGCTACATAAATGACCCTAAATAATTCTTTAGAAACTATTTATGACTATCATAGCACTGAAATTCAGCTTATAGAAACAAACCTCTTCTTCTACTCCAATGACTTCCTTGTCTTATAACCTTTTGACTAAACAAGCATCACAGGCCAAGTCCTCTGCCAAGCAGTAG
Source organism: Herpailurus yagouaroundi (assembly GCF_014898765.1). NCBI lineage: Eukaryota > Metazoa > Chordata > Mammalia > Carnivora > Felidae > Herpailurus > Herpailurus yagouaroundi. The sequence continues at coordinate 6,330,590 of NW_024412452.1, forward strand.
AGGCAATGGAAGAAATGAAATAGTTCTGCCCTCTAGTAGTTCAAAGGTCAGTGGGAGAAAATTCAAACTAAAATCTAAGAGAGCTACATAGGCATATCATACATCTGGCAGAATTTGCTTATTAATTGTCAAGGAATGAGTAAAACAGATTTTGGAAATGGTTCTGAATTTTCTGGTTTGTGCTTCCTGATGGATGGTGATGCCATGCACTAAGATGGTATACCACATGGAAGAGAAATAGGCTTGGAGATTCCTTGTGGAGAATTTTAATAGTCAGTTGGACGTATTTGGAACTCAGAAAAGACCTGAAAGATTTATATCTTTATATAAATATCTTTATATCTTTTTATCTTTATATCCCCAGTTTATACTGGGGAGCCCTATGAATAGAAACCAAAGAACTGAGTGTATGAGATTTTCCTGAAGAGAAAGTTAAGAAGAAATCATGTTCAAGAACAGAAACCTGAAGATTATCATGATAAAATTGGTGACTGGAGAATACTTATGTGTAAAGAAGTCAGAAACCAGGTCCCTGATGAGGAAGGCTGAAGAGAAGGAGATGTTGCTACTATGGAACTCAAGAGAATTTATACAGAAAAGAACTTGGCAACAGTGTCAGTTCAATGAACGACACACAGAAATCTAAACCAACAGTGTAAAAGCTTTGCTTTCATATTATTAAAATATTTAAAACTCAAAAGCACTTAATATTATGTTACATGATAATCTAAACAAACACTTGCTACCAAAAATGAACAGACATTAGTGGTTTTGTTATTCTTGATTCACAGTTTATAAATGGAAATTAAAAAATTACAGAGAATTTTAAATTTACTTATGGATATATATGGAATTGTCAGAAAGGAATTTTAAGAATTGTTTTGCAATTTGTCACATTGTCTTTCTGTCTTCCTTGATGATTGACAGTGCCTCATATCTGTACCATCCAGTGTGGTTGCCATCAGCCACGTGTGGATATTTACATTTAAATTAATGAAAATGAAATAAAATTATGGTTCCATTTCTCATTCTCAATAGCCACATTTTCAGTGCTCAGTAACCACATGTGGCCAATGGCTACTGTATTGGTTAGGATAGATATAGAACATTTTCATCGTTGTAATATATTCCATTGCTTCCAATGATGGATTTTGGTTAGCTTGTGTCCCTAAGTAAGGCTGTTATGTACTCAGATGTGAAGGAGATATCCTAACTGACCCATGAAAGAAATGATGCATGAATGAAATGTGGGGGGAACAAGTGGTTGTTATTGAAATATCTGACTGATTTACTACTAGATATGAATATTTTGCTTTACATGTAGCTAATATCTTCTTGGATTTTTCTTGCTTTAAATTTGAACTTTATTAATGATATCCTTCACCTTAGAGAATACATATATATAGCAGTATATTTTTAAATTTAATATTAAATACAAATATTCTGCACTATTTTCTCTTAATAACTGTAAAGTACGGATTTCTTGGGGGCACCTGGGTGGCTCAGTTGGTTAAGTCCTACTCTTTTAAAAAAAATTTTTTTAATGTTTATTCATGTTTGTGTGTGAGAGAGAGAGACAGAGCATTAGCAGGGGAGGGGCAGAGAGAGACGGAAAAGTGTCTGACTCTTGATATCAGCTCAAGTTTTGATCTCAGTGTTGTGAGTTCAAGGCCTGCATTAGGCTCTGCACCCAGTGCCCACTTAAAACAAAACAAATAAATAAAAAATAAAGTATGGATTTCTACATTTCCATTACTTTTGTGAAGAGTATTTAATTTTATGTTATGTTTCCCATAAAGAAATCCAGTTGCCCCAGAATCTTTCTGTAGTCCATTCTTTCTCCAAGGTCTCATTATATCCTTAGGCATATCTCAATATTATCTTGTTGTTTTCTTATATAAGAATATGATTTCCAAGGTGCCTGGGTGGCTCAGTCAGTTAAGCATCCAACTTCGGCCTAGGTCATGATCTCACAGTTTGTGAGTTCAAGCCTGAGCCCTGCATTGGCTCCTCTGCTATCAGCATGGAGCCTGCTTCAGATCCTCTGTCCTCCTCTCTCTCTGCTCCTCCCCTGCTCACATCCACTCTTTGTCTCAAAAATAAATAAACCTTAAAAAAAAAAAAAAGGATGTGATTACCCTTTCTAGTTTTTCAAGTCTTCCTTAGTGGACTTTGGTTACATTCAAAAGGTTTCTTCATTTAGAGTTTTCAAGTTTCATGTCAAGCTTATTCTTCTTTATAAGTATGTTAAATTTTGTGTTGCCGTGGAAGTGGATATTTTATTTAATTACATGTTTGTTGGTTTTCATTATATCAAATTTTATTAAAATATATTCAGTAAGCTAGCTGGATACACAAAAATCAATAGCTGCAATATGCATACACTAGCCATTGTATATATTTATTGATTGCTGTATATCCAGCCAATTTAGTTAACTTACCGAATTATCTTTTCATATGTTATTGTATTTTAATTGCTTTGCTGGAATTTTCCATATAAAAAGCTTATTATTTTACATTCTTCTCCATAACCCTACATTTGTGCATTTTTAAAATATTGATTTGTTTGTTTGTTTGTTTGTTTATTTATTTATGTATAGTGAAAGTAATTCAATGCTTAGCTCCAATCTTTGATCTTACCTTTTTAGGGAGAGGTTTCCACAAAAATGTCTTTTGGATTCTTGTGTTTCAAAACTGTATGTCTTTAGCCTTTATACTCTATACTTTGGTTGTGTATGATATTCTCAGGTTGGAATTTTGAGGCTTTTGAAGGCATTGTGCTATTATCTTCTTATGGACAATGTTACTGTGATGAAGTCTGAATCTAGCCTTAGACTTTCCCTTTTGAATAACTTGATCATTTTGGTCTGGTTGTCCACTATGTTTTACCTTATTTTAAAATTCAATTACTTGGCTATATCTCACAGTGGACAATTCTAGACGAGACCATTGCTGATAATGTGTTGATTTTAACTTCTATATTTTTGACAGTATTCTCTGGATTTATATCTTATTTACTTCTTTTTGGAGGAAGAGTGGACTCCAGTGGTTTGGATCTTGGATTTCCTTTGCCTGTCGCTATTATCTTCCATTTTTACTCAGTTTCATTATATTTTGCTCACTATTCTAATGTTTGGCTTGTGTCCTTTTCTCTCCATTTGACCATTTGTCTTTCTATGTGCTCAAATATTATCTCTTGATAGTGTATCACCATTTCCTGCCTGAGATCTTGAATTTTTGCTTTTTTAAGATAATAGTTCACTTGGATTTTTTTTGAAAAGTCAAAATACATGATCAAAACTTAATCAGCTCTATCACAACATCTTTTTGGTGTGATTTTTTTTTTTATTAATCATTTGTTTGGGTTCATTCTTATAGCTTTTGAAGTATTTCTAGGAAGAAAGAAATGCTCACTTTATACCATACTCTTCAAACTGGAACATCTGTATCTTTTTTTTTTTTTAAATTAAAGGCTTACACTATAAGTTTTAATCTTTATAACCTAATAAATTCATATAAAAGGGACTCTGAGCACAGATTCAGATTTTTGTGTACCCCACAGAGCTTGTCATATATTTGGTTGTCTTTCAATTTAAGATATTTTGTTTTTCTCTTTAACTGATAAGATTTGAAAAAATACTTTTATAAAATTTGAACACATGTTCTTAATTTTTTATTGTAGTTACAGACTAAATTCAATTGAGGTTATAAAAGGTTGTCTCTGTATGATTATTTGAAATACATTATGACTTATTTTATGACTGAGAATGTAGTCAGGATTATTGTGTTTCAGGCTTGAACAGAACATATACCTTCTATTCATTTGCTGCAAGGCCCTCTCTCATTCTTCAACATACATACATATACATACACATGTACACATATACATATAAAATAATGGTCTTTAATGTTTCTATGTCTAATAGAATTGTTTTCAAATTTGCTTTATAAGTGTTTACTTGAAGTGAACTATATACTTGCAGTCTTTTTTGGTGACTTTCTCCTATTACACCTTTCTTTACATTGTGAAATTCTGCCTTATATTATGATTGCTATATTACCCATTTTTATGGGTAATGAGAATGATATATCAAATTACCACAAACTTAATGGTTTAAAATAATACAAATTACTATCTTACAGTTCTGGGAGTCTCAGTGAAATGAATCTCTTTGGACTCAAATTAGGATATTGGCAAGTCTGTGTTCCTTTCTGGAGTACCTAGAAAAGAATCCATTTTCATGTCTTCTTCTGATTTTAAAGGTTGTCCATATCCCTTGGCTCATGGACCCATCTTCCCATCTTCAAATAAGAAACGATTGTTGTAATCTTTCTCATGTTTCATCCCTTTGACTGGGGCTCTTCTGCCTCTCTCTTCAGCATTTAAGGATTCGGGTGACTTTATATTAGGCCCACGTGGACAATACAAGTTTACCTACTATTTTAGGGTCAGCTGCGTAGCAACTTTAATTCCATCTGCAACATTTATTCCCCCTCGAGGGGGGGATATTTACATGCTCTTGGGGTTTGGACATGGATCTTTGGGAAACCATTCTTCTTAGCACAGTATTTTCCTAGCTTTTTTTTTTTTTTTTTTTTTTTTAATTTTT
>NW_024412452.1:6335299-6429396 GCF_014898765.1 Herpailurus yagouaroundi
TTTTTTTTTTTTTTTAAAGTTTATTATTTTTTTTCAATATATGAAATTTATTGTCAAATTGGTTTCCATACAACACCCAGTGCTCATCCCAAAAGGAGCCCTCCTCAATACCCATCACCCACCCTCCCCTCCCTCCCACCCCCCATCAACCCTCAGTTTGTTCTCAGTTTTTTTTTTTTAATTTTTTTTTCAAAGTTTTTATTTATTTTTGGGACAGAGAGAGACAGAGCATGAACGGGGGAGGGGCAGAGAGAGAGGGAGACACAGAATCGGAAACAGGCTCCAGGCTCTGAGCCATCAGCCCAGAGCCTGACGTGGGGCTCGAACTCACGGACCGTGAGATCGTGACCTGGCTGAAGTCGGACGCTTAACCGACTGCGCCACCCAGGCGCCCCTGTTCTCAGTTTTTAACAGTCTCCTATGCTTTGGCTCTCTCCCACTCTAACCTCTTTTTTTTTTTTTTCTTCCCCTCCCCCATGGATTTCTGTTAAGTTTCTCAGGATCCACGTAAGAGTGAAACCATATGGTATCTGTCTTTCTCTGTATGACTTATTTCACTTAGCATCACACTCTCCAGTTCCATCCACGTTGCTACAAAAGGCCATATTTCATTCTTTCTCATTGCCACGTAGTATTCCATTGTGTATATAAACCACAATTTCTTTATCCATTCATCAGTTGATGGACATTTAGGCTCTTTCCATAATTTGGCTATTGTTGAGAGTGCTGCTATAAACATTGGGGTACAGGTGCCCCTATGCATCAGTACTCCTGTATCCCTTGGGTAAATTCCTAGCAGTGCTATTGCTGGGTCATAGGGTAGGTCTATTTTTAATTTTCTGAGGAACCTCCACACTGCTTTCCGGAGCAGTTGCACCAATTTGCATTCCCACCAACAGTGCAAGAGGGTTCCCATTTCTCCACATCCTCTCCAGCATCTATGGTCTCCTGATTTGTTCATTTTGGCTACTCTGACTGGCGTGAGGTGATATCTGAGTGTGGTTTGATTTTTATTTCCCTGATAAGGAGCGACATTGAACATCTCTTCATGTGCCTGTTGGCCATCCAGATGTCTTCTTTAGAGAAGTGTCTATTCATGTCTTCTGCCCATTTCTTCACAGGGTTATTTGTTTTTTGGGTGTGAACTTTGGTGAGTTCTTTATAGATTTTGGATACTAGCCCTTTGTCCGATATGTCATTTGCAAATATCTTTTCCCATTCCGTTGGTTGCCTTTTAGTTTTGTTGGTTGTTTCCTTTGCTGTGCAGAAGCTTTTCGTCTTCATAAAGTCCCAGTAATTCATTTTTGCTTTTATTTCCCTTGCCTTTGGGGATGTGTCGAGTAAGAGATTGCTACGGCTGAGGTCAGAGAGGTCTTTTCCTGCTTTCTCCTCTAGGGTTTTGATGGTTTCCTGTCTCACATTCAGGTCCTTTATCCATTTTGAGTTTATTTTTGTGAATGGTGTGAGAAAGTGGTCTAGTTTCAACCTTCTGCATGTTGCTGTCCAGTTCTCCCAGCACCATTTGTTAAAGAGACTGTCTTTTTTCCATTGGATGTTCTTTCCTGCTTTGTCAAAGATGAGTTGGCCATACGTTTGTGGGTCTAGTTCTGGGGTTTCTATTCTATTCCATTGGTCTATGTGTCTGTTTTTTGTGCCAATACCATGCTGTCTTGATGATGACAGCTTTGTAGTAGAGGCTAAAGTCTGGGATTGTGATGCCTCCTGCTTTGGTCTTCTTCTTCAAAATTACTTTGGCTATTCGGGGCCTTTTGTGGTTCCATATGATTTTTAGGATTGCTTGTTCTAGTTTCGAGAAGAATGCTGGTGCAATTTTGATTGGGATTGCATTGAATGTGTAGATAGCTTTGGGTAGTATTGACATTTTGACAATATTTATTCTTCCAATCCATGAGCAGGGAATGTCTTTCCATTTCTTTATATCTTCTTCAATTACCTTCATAAGCTTTCTATAGTTTTCAGCATACAGATCTTTTACATCTTTGGTTAGATTTATTCCTAGGTATTTTATGCTAATTGGTGCAATTGTGAATGGGATCAGTTTCTTTATTTGTCTTTCTGTTGCTTCATTGTTAGTGTATAAGAATGCAACTGATTTCTGTACATTGATTTTGTATCCTGCAACTTTGCTGAATTCATGTATCAGTTCTAGCAGACTTTTGGTGGAGTCTGTCGGATTTTCCATGTATAATATCATGTCATCTGCAAAAAGCGAAAGCTTGACTTCATCTTTGCCAATTTGGATGACTTTGATTTCCTTTTGTTGTCTGATTGCTGATGCTAGAACTTCCAGCACTATGTTAAACAACAGCGGTGAGAGTGGGCATCCCTGTCGTGTTCCTGATCTCAGGGAAAAAGCTCTCAGTTTTTCCCCGTTGAGGATGATGTTAGCTGTGGGCTTTTCATAAATGGCTTTTATGATCTTTAAGTATGTTCCTTCTATCCCGACTTTCTCAAGGGTTTTTATTAAGAAAGAGTGCTGGATTTTGTCAAAGGCCTTTTCTGCATCGATTGACAGGATCTTATGGTTCTTATCTTTTTTTTTTATTAATGTGATGTATCACGTTGATTGATTTGCGAATGTTGAACCAGCCCTGCATCCCAGGAATGAATCCCACTTGATCATGGTGAATAATTCTTTTTATATGCCGTTGAATTCGATTTGCTAGTATCTTATTGAGAATTTTTGCATCCATATTCATCAGGGATATTGGCCTGTAGTTCTCTTTTTTTACTGGGTCTCTGTCTGGTTTAGGAATCAAAGTAATACTGGCTTCATAGAATGAGTCTGGAAGTTTTCCTTCCCTTTCTATTTCTTGGAATAGCTTGAGAAGGATAGGTATTATCTCTGCTTTAAACGTCTGGTAGAACTCCCCTGGGAAGCCATCTGGTCCTGGACTCTTATTTGTTGGGAGATTTTTGATAACCGATTCAATTTCTTCGCTGGTGATAGGTCTGTTCAAGCTTTCTCTTTCCTCCTGATTGAGTTTTGGAAGACTGTGGGTGTTTAGGAATTTGTCCATTTCTTCCAGGTTGTCCAATTTGTTGGCATATTTTTTCATAGTATTCCCTGATAATTGTTTGTATCTCTGAGGGATTGGTTGTAATAATCCCATTTTCATTCATGATTTTATCTATTTGGGTCATCTCCCTTTTCTTTTTGAGAAGCCTGGCTAGAGGCTTGTCAATTTTGTTTATTTTTTCAAAAAACCAACTCTTGGTTTCATTGAGCTGCTCTACAGTTTTTTAGATTCTATAATGTTTATTTCTGCTCTGATCTTTATTATTTCTCTTCTTCTGCTGGATTTAGACTGTCTTTTCTGTTCTGCTTCTATTTCCATTAGGTGTGCTGTTAGATTTTGTATTTGGGATTTTTCTTGTTTCTTGAGATAGGCCTGGATTGCGATGTATTTTCCTCTCAGGACTGCCTTCGCTGCATCCCAAAGCGTTTGGATTGTTGTATTTTCATTTTCGTTTGTTTCCATATATTTTTTAATTTCTTCTCTAATTGCATGGTTGACCCACTCATTCTTTAGTAGGGTGTTCTTTAACCTCCATGCTTTTGGAGGTTTTCCAGACTTTTTCCTGTGGCTGATTTCAAGCTTCATAGCATTGTGGTCTGAAAGTATGCATGGTATAATTTCAATTCTTGTGAACTTATGAAGGGCTGTTTTGTGGCCCAGTATATGATCTATCTTGGAGAATGTTCCATGTGCACTCAAGAAGAAAGTATATTCTGTTGCTTTGGGATGCAGAGTTCTAAATAGATCTGTCAAGTCCATCTGATCCAATGTCTCATTCAGGGCCCTTGTTTCTTTATTGACCGTGTGTCTAGATGATCTATCCATTTCTGTAAGTGGGGTGTTAAAGTCCCCTGCAATTACCACATTCTTATCAATAAGGTTGCTTGTGTTTATGAGTAATTGTTTTATATATTTGGGCGCTCCGGTATTCGGCACATAGACATTTATAATTGTTAGCTCTTCCTGATGGATAGACCCTGTCACTATTATATAATGTCCTTCTTCATCTCTTGTTACAGCCTTTAATTGAAAGTCTAGTTTGTCTGATATAAGTATGGCTACTCCAGCTTTCTTTTGGCTTCCAGTAGCATGATAAATAGTTCTCCATCCCCTCACTCTCAATCTAAAGGTGTCCTCAGGTCTAAAATGAGTCTCTTGTAGACAGCAAATAGATGGGTCTTGTTTTTTTATCCATTCTGATACCCTATGTCTTTTGGTTGGCGCATTTAATCCATTTACATTCAGTGTTGTTATAGAAAGATATGGGTTTAGAGTCATTGTGCTGTCTGTATGTTTTATGCTTGTAGGGATGTCTCTGGTACTTTGTCTCACAGGGTCCCCCTTAGGATCTCTTGTAGGGCTGGTTTAGTGGTGACAAATTCCTTCAGTTTTTGTTTGTTTGGGAAGACCTTTATCTCTCCTTCTATTCTAAATGACAGACTTGCTGGATAAAGGATTCTCGTCTGCATATTTTTTCTGTTTAGCACACTGAAGATCTCGTGCCAATTCTTTCTGGTTGCCAAGTTTCAAAAGAGAGATCTGTCACGAGTCTTATAGGTCTCCCTTTATATGTGAGGGTACGTTTACCCCTTGCTGCTTTCAGAATTTTCTCTTATCCTTGTATTTTGCCAGTTTCACTATGATATATTGTGCAGAAGATCGATTCAAGTTACGTCTGAAGGGAGTTCTCTGTGCCTCTTGGATTTCAATGCCTTTTTCCTTCCCCACTTCAGGGAAGTTCTCAGCTATAATTTCTTCAAGTACCCCTTCAGCACCTTTCCCTCTCTCTTCCTCCTCTGGGATACCAATTACGCGTATATTATTTCTTTTTCGTGTATCACTTAGTTCTCTAATTTTCCCCTCATACTCCTGGATTTTTTATCTCTCTTTCTCTCAGCTTCCTCTTTTTCCATAACTTTATCTTCTAGTTCACCTATTCTCTCCTCTGCCTCTTCAATCCGAGCTGTGGTGGTTTCCATTTTGTTATGCATTTCGTTTAAAGCGTTTTTCAGCTCCTGGTGACTGTTCCTTAGGCCACCCAGGCGCCCCTACTGTTTTTAAAAAAATTTTTTTCTTAAAGCAATTCCTGTGTCTGCTTTACTTATTTACTTTTTAATCTTTTTTATTTTTTAGAGAGAGAGAGAGAGACAGTGCATGTGAGTGGGACAGAGGGGCAGAGAGATAGAGAGAGAGAATCTCAGGCAGGTTCTGTGCTCAGCATGGAGCCTAATAAGGGGCTCAATCCCATGACCCTGGGATCCTGACCTGAGTTGAAATCAAGAGTCAGATGCGCAACCAACTGAGCCACCCAGGTGCCTCTCTCTCACTTTACTTTTAAATATTTTGTGTCATGTTTGTTAAATTATGGCTATGGTAAGCCACAGATAGATGGGTGTTTCTTTTTCTCTTTTTCATCTTGATTTACTGGTATCTATTTTTTATAGGTGAATAAATACATTTGGGGCATTATGATTACACTAAATTTGCTTAACTCTACTTCCTTATTTTTATTTTTTATCATGCATTTTTATTGTTTTTTTTTCTTTCTCTCTTTGCTTCATAGCCTTTATTCACTCATCTCCTTTATTTTTACTCTGCTTTGTTTTCCCTTTTTTTACACAGACCCATTCAAGCACTTTAATACAACATATTTTTTCAGTGGATGTCCTATCCTATAGTCTTGTTATTGTTGCATAATATTATGATTTCAACTTTTTAAACACATAATACTTGTCTATTGTTATTAAACAGATAAACAAACATATATATCATATATATGTGCATCATATATATATACATCATATTCTCATATATATATGTATACATATATATATATATACATATATATATATATATATATATATATGAATAAAGTTTATTTATTTTTAGAGAGCAGGGGAGGGGAGGAACAGAGAGAGGGAGAGAGAGAATCCCAAGCGGGCTCCTTGCTGTTAGTCAGAGCTTGATGCATAGTTCATTCTCACAAACCATGAGATCATGATCTGAGCTGAGACCAAGAGTTGGATACTTATCTGACTGAGCCACCCACGCACTCCAGATAATCCATTATATATTCAATTCATTGTCACATGAATATTGTTTCTTCTCATTTTTCTTTGTGTCTTCATCTTTCATCTCTATAAATGTATTCTACACTAAATATTTCATCAGGATGATGTAGGTTATCCACTTTGATAGCTTAATTTATATCTGAAAATACATGCTTTGAATAATATGGTTGGTTGAATATAGAATTCACAGTGACACTTAATTTTTTTTTAAACTTTGATAACATTAGTCCAGTGTCTTTTTACATTTGGAGTTGCATATTCTGCTATTATTCTGTGATTAGTCTGAAATTAGTCTAATTTTATTCCTTTGAATATAATTTTTGTTTTTCAGGTAGTTTTAATATTTTCTCCTGATCATTTATACTATGAACTTTACCCATCTTTATCCAGGTGTGGATTTCTATTTATATATCTTTGTTGGCACTTACGAGTTTCTATATATAGACTCATTTTTTCACCAGTTCCTGTAAGTTCTTAGTTATTATATCTTTCAATAATTTCTCTGCCATTATCTTCTATTCTCTTTTCCTAAAACTCCTATCAGACATATATTGAAATTTTGTTAATCCTTCCTCTTTTTTTTTAAATTTTTTTAATGTTTATTTATGTTTGAGAGAGGCAGAGACAGAATGCGAGTGGGTTAGGGGCAGAGAGAGAGGGAGACACAGGATCTGAAGCGGGCTCCAGGCTCCAAGCTGTCAGCACAGAGCCTGATGCGGGGCTTGAACTCACGAGCTGTGAGATCATGACCTGAGCCGAAGTTGGACGCTCAACCGACTGAGCCACCCAGGCGCCCCATTCCTTCCTCTTTTCTTTTAAATTCCATCATATTTTTTGTTTCTTTATTTCTTCATATTGCTGCTTGGGCCAATTCTTTGTTAGTAGCATCCAAATAATGTATTTTCATTTTGGCCAAATTAGGTATAGGTTTTCAAAACATTCTTAAGGTTTCTAATCATTTCTTTGCATATCTGTGTGTAAAGCTTTTAAACCATGTCCACAAATTCTTTGACACTCCTCTCTCCATTCCTCTCTCAAAAGGCAGGGTCTGATTTGTCCCCTTTTTAAAATCAGCCAGGCTTGGTCGCTCACCCATAACATAGGATATGGAGGAGACGATGCTGCACGTCTTCTGAGGCTATGTCATAAAAGGAAATACAGCTTCTGCCTCTCCTTTTCCTTTCTCTGTCTCTCTATTCTTTGTCTCTTTCTGTCTCCTTCTCTCTCTCTAAAGTTTTAGAGTTCTAAACTGCCATGTAAGATGTCTGGTTATCGTAAGGCCATCCTGGGAAAGCTATATATATAGACACCACATAAAGATGAAAACAAAACAAAGCAACAACAAAACAAAAACATAGTGCTTAAGAAGACTCCAGCTGCTTCAGGCCTCAGATGTCCAAATCCTTCCAGCTCAGCCAAGTAGCTTAAAAAATAGATGGAGTTTCCTGTAATGAATGCTTCTCATATTGAGAAAGGAGCAGTGTCCTGAATGGAGCTGCCCACTTACTTTCTTCTTCAAAACTGGAAACCTGAGCTACCATGTCAGAAGTCTGGCAGACTGGAAGCCCCTGTAGTGAAGAGATCTTCTGGAGAGAAAACACAGAGATGAAGATACTTGAGGAAACAGCTATTCCAGTTTTAGCCTATTCCAGTCTGCCCAGCCCAGGCACAAGACATATGAATGCACAAGAATTTTTCATCTAGAATTTTTCAGTCCCTAGTGTTTGAGCTGCCACAGGTGACACCAAGTGGAACAGAAATGAGGCTTCCCTCTGTGCTTTGTTCAGATCCCTGGCCCACAGAATTCATGACCATGATAAGTATTGGTTTTATGCCACTGAGTTTGGGGGCATTTTTTACCCAGTCAGAGTTAACCAACAATATATAACCTCTATTTATAGCTATCTATTTTTATTTCAAAATTACTTTTCTGTGTAAATGTTATTTTTTAAATCTCTTTAAAACTCTCAATTTTAAAACATAATTATTTGGAATTATTATTTACATTATTTAGAATAACTTCTACTTTTTGACTAGTTGGCTTCTCTTTTTATCTAAATTTTCCTCATGTATCTAGAGATTTTGTTTTTAAATTTACTTTAATTTTTTTTTTTTCTGAGCTTAGCGGTGTTGTCTTGTGTTACTCTCATTTTATCTAGCTACTTCATTTCACTACATAAATCTAATTCAAAACAAGTTTGTACATTTTAACAGAGGGATTTTGTGTTATAGTGTTATTGCAGATGTTGTCAGAATTATCAATTGGTTGTCATAATGCTCTATCCAGTCTTTACTTGCCTGATATATTCTATTTCCTCCTGCTTATACAGGTAATCAGCATGACATGCTAAGTAAGAAGTCTCAAAAAATAATCTTTTATCAACCTATGCTTTTTCTTTTTTTTTGAGAGAGACAGGCAGTTTTAAATTTTTCTTTGGAATGGAGGAGATGAAAATGATTCAAATGCTATAGAAATATTGCCACAGCGCTTTGACAGTACAACTCTAACAGTAGGTCATAAGATTTTTGTGGCTGCATGTTTGCTTGATTTTCTCCAGAATCTTTGAATAGCCCAGTCATAGACAGAGTTTTAGCAAATGGATGGATCCAGCGATGGAAGTTTACTGGTGGATACAAAGAAAAAGGAAAATGGAGAAAAAGTTGCATATTCACACAAGGGTTGGATGTTGGATGAAACACGGGACAAAGCAACATCATCTCCATAGACCTGGGGGGTAAAAAAAGGAGAGCAGTGATGAGGAAAAATGTAGAGATCAGGGGCTGAGGGGCCCCACTGTATGGAAGATCTTGTTGCTTCAGAGCAACTGGGTGATGGATGCAAGTGTGAGAAAGATGTACTTAGGAAATGGAACGTTTGCATTTAATATTTCTGAACCAGACAGTTTAGGATGACTTAATGGCTCAAAATATGACAAGGTGAGTAAATAGAATGGAGAAATTGTTCACCAGAATTGAATAATCCAAGTTAAAACATTGGTTTGAGGATCTTCAAGACACTGAATTCCCCAATCTGATGGCAGCACTAGAAAGACAATTAGCTAGCTGATAAAATAAAGTCAGTGATAAGAGGCCAGAATGTTGATGGTTTGACCATGTTAATGATGTAAAAAGAAAAGTATTTTATATTGTTATTTGGCAAAAAGTAGATATCTTAAAAAATATGCATACTATAAATTTTACAAACTCAAAAGTAAATAAAATATACATATATAACAAATGTTTAGAAATTGCCAGAATTATGAAGAACAAGATGTTAACAACATGTTGTTAACATGTGTTTATGTTCTGGTTTTATTTTTATGATACATTTTTATATGATTGTTATCACTCTTTGTGATAAAAGATTAAGAAGCAGATATATTTAAAGAATATTTATATACATTGGAAAATCATAATGACACATATATTTATAATTGTTTTTGTCTTATTTTCTTGTGGTCAAACATGGTATGCAGTTCAAAAAAAAAAAAAAAAAAAGAACAATTTGCTAGTGTACAGCAAAATACTGACCATGTAGTCAAAATTATGAAATAACTGGCCAAATAATTTTGTTAACACATCTCTGAATTTAGAAAATTTTCTTGTCTCTTTCTCCTTCTCAATTTATCTTTTCTTTTTCTTTCTTTAAATTTTCACCACTTATAAAAGAGTGGGTTGCACTCGGTGGTCTTTAAGATTGTTTTTCCCACTGATAATATCCTTGTGCTTTAGGTATTTTTAAATTATTTACAATCAGCTGATCATTAAAATTGGTTCATAATATTAAAGGCACAAAATGAGATGAATTCCCTGACTATGAAGTTATTAAAATTGAGTTGATCATATAAACATGATTTGAAGGAGATTTTTTTCCTCTGCCCTATATGTATGGATATTACTGCTGTTTGGGTGTCTTTTGAAGAGATTCTAACATAATCATCTTTGTTATAATTTTGCTAGAAAATAATTTTACTGGAACGTTCAATTATTTCTTCAGACCTGTGTCATATCAATAGTGATGTAGGTATCGTATCTAAAACAGTGACATCTGGTGGCTTCAAGTGAATGTTGCAATTACTATATTTAAATTTTAATACAAATAAAACAGTAGTAAGTAAAAAAACATGACAAATATGCTGGAAGCTGCTTTTTTTAGAAATGTTTAGAAATATTATATTATTTCTAATATATTATTACATAATAATATTTTCTATAATGTTATATTGTTTCTATTATATTATTATATTATTTCTATATTATATTATTATTTTGAAACATTATCTTCAATTAGAAAAGTGCTTACATATGTATGTATATGTAGTTTGACCTTTCATAATTATGGTATAAACCCTACTATTAAAAAATAGAAACCTTGATCCAGTGTTAATTTTTGTCATGTTGTGGAAATGAAGTAGTTCCTACATTATTGTAAGTTTTAAAACATTACTTTTTTATATTAGCTATTCCTAAAGAGACCATTTTAACTTGAAAGGAAAACAGGCTATCTCAAACAATCCTGTCATCTTCTCTGACTTCATGAGAAATAAGGTAGAAGTAATAAGAAAAGCAAAGCTATTTCTCCCTGTTAGGCCTTTTTAAAGCTATGCTTTCATTAAGCCATTTACTTTTGGAACTGTTTTCCTTTTCTTGCATCTACAAAATCAAATAACTTAAACAGAATTATGATCTCGTCGGAATGACTATAACTTCTCTCATCTCTAGCATTTCAACTTTCCAATAGATTGAAAATTATAACTGGAAAACATTTTAAGGGCATAAAACATCTTTGATTTCTCCGAAGCCCTCCTTGTAACTTGTACAGTGCCAACAGTGCTAAGAACAAAGTTATGTGTTCAATAAATTCTTACTGAAACAAGATTCATCCTGAATCCTCCTTATTTACCACTGCAATCATTTCTCTCTCCACTCCAAAGTTTCCCTAGTTAATAGAAACTTCTCGTTTTTAAGTCTAAACTTTCTGCCTATTTTCTTGACCCCACTTCTTATTACTTCCTCAGGGAACTTGCACCACCAATTACACACCCTTTTTCAGACCTTTCAATCATTTGCCTTTCATTTGACTTTTTCCTTTCTGCTTTTAAAATGTGTTTCTTCCAAAGTTGAAAACAATTCAGATCAGTCAACCAAATACACAACTAACAGGCAAGAACAAGTAACTCTTTGCTTCACCCTGTAGTTGTCTTTATTTTCTGTCAACACCCAAATTCTAAAATTTTTTGATGTTTTTGACTTCTCTTTTGTATAACCTCATTCACAGCTAATTTAACAGCCAACCTCCAGCACTTTATCAACACTTTTTATTTGAATTTCCTTCTCTCTGAGCATTCTTATGGTCCCTGACAACTTATGCTGAGAAAACTACAGTTCTCTCTCCAAATATCTACCATGGAACTATTATATATTAAGCAATCCCATGTTCTTATGTCTTGAGCATTCGGGGGTAATCATTTATTTTATCCCAGTCTGCATCTCATCAGTTTGACAATATGAGGTGAACATAAGAGAAACTCTACCCACCTAATTTCCTCACTGATAAAATGAGGATAAATAATAGAGTATTACCTCATAGGAGTGCTGTGATTACATGAGCCAAAACAAATAAAGCACTTTGAACACTGCCTTGCACAGAGCTATGTTCAATAAACATTAGCTATTATAATTACAATGTAAAACTATTATTTGTTGCTTTGATGATTATGCCCTGTTGCCAGCATCCTCCCTGCTTATTTTGAACTTGTATCTAGTTATTGCACATTCTGGGTACTTATCCCTAGCATGTGTGTTTAAACTATAAGCCTCATGATGACTTCTTTGTTCTACCCCTTTCTTCCTTTCCATGTTGACCCAGTTACACTCAAATTACCCAACAAGAGTGCTTCTTCTGTGCCACAAGCTACACCACTCTTAATCCTCAGTCACTGTCCCTTGGGTCCTTGCTCTGTTCTCTTCCTGCCTGCTCTGAGCAAACTCTGGGTTTTTGGGTGACTTTGTATGACCCTGTGGGCATGTCATGGCCCACTTCTCTAAGAACTGTGGGTATAATAAATTCCTCCATATGTGTCTCCTAGTGTAATTTCTGCAACTAAGTGGAATGATTCTTAATGAATCCATGAGGGGAACTTACTCTCCCATTTATAGCACAATAGTTAGCAGTATTCTTATTTTCTACATGAAAGGGAATTCAACCCCCCTCCTCAGTTTTTTTTCCCAAAGATTTTATGGAGACTCTTATAGTGAATTCCTACTCTAAGACAATTTAAGATCCTGAAAAACGCTGTCTAATCTTTTCTCCTGAAGCTGCTATTTTGTCTTCAGACTCTGTTCACTGTGCTTGAGCACAGTTCTCCCTTTATTTAACCACTAAGCACCATTTTGCCAGAGTCTGACTTTGATTGGATTTTCAGACATATTGGAGGAGGACTAGAGCACAGCACAGATGATAGGACTTCAAAATGGTCCCTTGACACCAACATTCTTAAAGTTCCATGCCTCTCTGAATCACAATAAATCTCTCTCTTGCCCTCATTCCCCTTCCGTCCCTCCCTACATGCTAACATTTTGCTCAGGCACCCTTCAGTCCTATTTCTCATCACTCTTTTTTTTCCTCAAATTCAGAGCCATCCTTGCACCAATGTCTGTCTTAATTCACAGAAGCAAACACAAAAATTTCTTTTACCTTATTAAAGATAGTTTTAAATGTCATTGAAATCTCTTCCATACAGATCAACTTGCAAGTTCTTAAAAAAAAAGATTTAAATCTTCTAATTAAAATAGCCAACAACTACGGAAATGAACACTTCTGCCCTACCCCGTGTATTACAGAAGTGAATTTATGTTTAAATACCATTGTCTCCCTTCCTGTTCTGTATAAATCATGGCAGATGCTTCCTATAACATAATGTCTTCCCTGTTATTTCAACCAGTATCACTCTTATTCCAGTTCATTTCCAAAAGGATATCTTTTGTTTCATTTCAGACTTAGTGTGGGGAAAGACAGATTTCTCTTTTATGTCTGACTTCCTCACAGTTTTTCAGACCTGTAAACAAAAACTACTTTTCATTTCTTGCTACCATGAATGTCCTTCATGCAGACACTTTTTCAGACATATTGCTTCTTTATACATAATTAGATTAAGTTGGTTTTTCACTTGAGACTTATTTGTGGACTTGATGACCTATGAAAAGCTGATACCCATCACATTTAATATGGAATGATGATGTGGTCATTTCTGATTAGATAGTGAGGGATGTATAGTAAATCTTTTGTAGTGAACACTGAATTCTTTTATTTTCTTATGTGTGTGTGTGTGTGTGTGTGTGCATGTGTGTGTGTGCGTGTGTGTGCATGTTCGTGTGTGTGTGTGTGTGTGTGTGTGTGTGTGTTTATACCCTTACCTACTTTTGGTACAGACCACTGCATACTTTTTTTTGTACCTATAATTTGGGAAACAATGGTAGAGGACTGACTTTGCTAAGGCAATATTCTACAGATGCTAACATCTACCTTCATCTGCACACCAGAATCTTGATTCATTGTATCTTGAATTGAGCTTATTTAAGTACACTTTAACTGATAGTGATTTTTTGATCATCACTTCATGATTATAAGCAAATAACTCTATATAAAGATTATTAAAATGAACCCAATTATAATACATACATGACATATGTATATTTAAAACATGTATTTCAAATATAGCAAAGCACACCTATGTACAGATCTAATTGCCACAATGACAGCAAAAGGTAAAGAAAATATGTTGTATCTGAATCTAATTTGAGTCCTCTCATTTCATTATTTTAGATTTGGATGATTTATTGACCTTAGAAAGTTCACGTTGGTCTATGTCAGGTGCTTAACCTTCTGCATCTGAATTGATAAGTTAATTGCAGTCTGCCATTCTGCAGTTGCTTAACATTTAAAGTTATATTAAGAGTTGTCATTTAGTGTTATATCTTCAGTTTCAAATATTGTTATCTACCTTACAGATTTATGCATTTTGAGACACCAAGAAAGAACATTTATTGTGTCAAAGAGTGATTTGAAAAAGCAAAAACAAAAACAAAAATGAGAGCTTTCTACCAAATTTCTAACCTCCAGAGAAATTAACATTTTTAACAGTTTTGTAAGATGATGGAAGACTCCTTTGGTAATAGATACTAGGCTAAAGTCTACATGATGAAATTCTCTACAGCTCTGTGTCAGCTTCTTTGGATACCCAAGGACCCCTAAGTATGACAGCTTGAGATTTTGCTGTTTAAATATTTGGCAGTCACTTGGGTTTACATTATATAGGGTACTAATGGTTTTAAAAGAAAATGAAAATTCAAACTGATCAACAGGAAAATATAAAATGGTGTTGTGAATGTTCGAAGACTGACAAAACTATCTCAGTTTGGGGGTGTGTGTTCATGATAGTGATATTCACTATAGACCTTAAAGGCTGATTCAGGCCTGTGTTTAATGTGGAAAGCAGTCTCATTCTCTCCATGGTCTTTTCAATATTATGTTTAGAAGGAACAACCCAATCCCCTTTTGTTTTTAAGTTCAGTCTACTTTTCTTGTAAAATTCCATGGAAACATATACCTCTAGCTTTTAGTTTTTCTTTTAAACATATGTTTTTAGTATAAAACACCTCTTTTTCTAGGTTATAAAGAATTTCGGGTTAGAGACTGTAAACTTCTTGGGAATTATCAGTTAATAATAGAAAACATTTGTTCAGACAGTCTTGTGATCAAATTTTATATCATTTACGGTTTCTTCAAGTATCAAATGGTACAAAAATGGTACTTTCCAGGGCTTAGGATGAAGGTCAAACTAAATAATACATCTGAAGACTACATTTGACAAGGCAAACAATATTATAGGCACTCAACCCCCATCCTTTATTTTTAATGATACTTTATTTTTAATAGTTGTTTTTTAGTTCCATTGAAGTGATAAGACTTCTGTTTAAGAATGGTGTATTGAGAACATACAGTTGTCACCTTATTTCTAAAAAACTCTGCTAAAAAATAGTAGAATGAGAACTTACCAACAACAACATTGAATAAAACCATAAAGTCAAATGAAACAAGGGGAGAAAATTCTGCACTAAAATTTCAGAAGCTAGAATGCAACTAGACTATAGTTTTAGAAGACTGGAGAAATCTGAAACTCAAGCTTGCAGGACTTCTCCTGGACCTGGACCTCTCTAGGGCTGGAAACCTAAATACTTCTAAAAATACAGGTATAGGCGGGACTGAAAAAAATGCGGATTATATACAAGGCTTAGTTTTGCAGATCCTCTTCCTCATCCCCACAACTGCACAACTGTATCTCTCTAAACTTCAGTGGAAGATTATGGGTTTATCCTCCAGTCTAGAGAAATTAATACAGAGGGTCTCAGGCAGAACCATACTGAAATATGAGAGGTTAGGGGAAATATGCACATTAAATGATGGCATTCCTACTTGATATACTTTCTTCACTTTATAAATGCTTTGTGCAAAGCTTTTTAAAAATGTTTGTTTATTTATTTTGGAAGGAAAGAGAGACAGATCAGAGTGCATAAGGGGCAGAGAGAGAGAGGGAGACACAAAATCTGAAGCAGGCTTCAGGGTCTGAGCCTTGGGCACAGAGCCACTGAGCCCAACGTGGGGCTTAAACTCACCAGCTTTGAGGTCATGACCTGAGCTGAAGTGGGACACTTAACAGACTGAGCCACCCAGGGGCTCCAAGTACAAAGCTTTTATCTTCCAAATAAAAGATGAAAGGATTCCTTTCTGAGAAAGCAGACAAGTCTAAAATGAAAAACCCAACAGATACTGACAGTTGGGTTGGTGTAATGAGTCAGGCTGTTTTTGGAGAAAGCCCAAGATTCAGCAAGACTCTCCATACAATTAAACTAACAGTCAACTGATTAGTGCCCATTCTTATGTATGAATGGACCACTCAACCCAGGGATTTTGGATAATGCCAACTTGAGACAGAGATAAAAAAACAAAGAGAAGAGAAGGAAATTAGGAAGAAAAAAAATGAACCAGTGAGTGGGAGAAAGCATATAAAACACACTATAGTGTCCTCAAAAAACAAGAGATAATATTTTATCCATGAAATATGAATAGATGTTATAAAGAAAATCCTTCAGAAAGCCATAAAGAGCTCTGGAAAATTAAAAATGTGATAGCAGGAATGAAAAACTCACCAGATGTTTTAGCAGAAGTAATTTTGAAAAAAATCTCCCACAAACTTAAACAAAAAAGAGAGATGAGTAATAAGAACAGGTTAGGACACCAGAGTCTTAGTCTGGAAGTTCAATATGTGAACAATAGGGATCCAAACAGAAAGAACAGAGCGGAAAGGAGGAAATTGCCAAATAAAGTATTCAGAAAAATTACCTAGCATTGGAGAAAATTCATTTACCAAGTGCCAACCAAAATAGAGGAGGAAAAAAATGCAACAAAACAAAACAAAACAAAACACACCATTGTGAAATGTTACTAGAATAAAAAAGGAGAACCCAGAGTCTCATGGAGGTGTCACTAATCATTATGCCGTTTTGAACCAAATGAGGATAACCAAATCAAGCTAACGATTTCAATAACTTGAGGTGAGTTCCCTGGAGTGGTTAGATGCAGGTACTATTTCCTAGAAATAAATCTAAAGATGTGAAGCTGTTTTTAATTCTGGAGCAGAATATAAGGGCTGTAAGTGTGTGCAGCCTCTACTCACAGGATTTAGGAAGGAAACTGAGATTTTTCTCTGGGGGGAAGCACCATGGAAAGTAGCAGGGAGAAAGTATTATTTTGAAAGAATTTTACCCAAGGACTATAGTTGAGGTCACTTTAATGAGGCAAGGTTATTGGGGTGTGGATTGCTCCTTGTAAAATTATCTTATGCTAAGAGAGAATCAACCTAAGAGAGAATAGTCACATCACATGACCCACAAAGCAGTGCTTCACCATGGAGGACAAAATCCTGTCCTCCACAAAAACCCATTTTGAGGATAATTACTCTTAACATATGGTTCATGCCTTTGATTTTAGGTATCATTGTCAGCTGTCTCTATGGATGTCTTGTTTTGGAATAACATTTATTGAGCTCTTGCATGTGCCGGGATGTGTTCTGGTAGTGAGGGCATATCTGTGGAAACTGGATAAAATCCTTGTCTCATGGGAGTTGCAATCTAATACCCATATGTAGGCAGCCATTCTGAAATCTGACTTATAAGGAAGCAAAAAGTCATACGTGCTGTAAACACATCTGTATGAAATTATGTGGGGATGACAGATAGCACAGTGGGCACCTACACCTAAAGAAGTTAGACAGTGTTTCCCAGAGGACACTTTGACATTGGTGATTAGATATTTGCAAATTAAAATTCTCCCAATTAATGGTGATAATGTTTTATTGGTACTTGTGTTGGAGTATGGTCTGCATGCACCTTAAAAAAAGTATCCCCAAAGTATCCTGGAACAGTATTTTACTTACCAATTTTTCTTATTGAGCTTCATCTCAATAAGACGGAGAACCCACCATCTGTATTTTTCTTCTTCCTCTTTCTGAGGCCAATTCACTCCTCATGTGTAAATTAAACCCTACTCCAGTTTCCAGAATCATTGCTAAGTTTTGAGGTTGGAAGGAATGGAGAGTAAGAATTATAGGAGATGGAATATGTATCATTTTGAACTAAATATCAAATCATGGTAATTGTCAGTGTGCCATTGGCTGTGCAACTTGTTCCCACAACTTTGAGTATTTCCTTTTGTTGAAACATGCCTTATTATTCTATTTTATTAGAATAGGACAAGATGAGCTTCTAGTGTTTTCTGCTCTTCTCTGAGAATTATCTCTTGCCAAAAAACTTATTGATAATCTTTCCTCAAACCACCTACTTTTTTTCCCACAGTTTTAAAAACTAAAATAATTTGTAAGCAGATAAGAAGCTCCAAATGTTTTTTTTAGAGTGTATTGTGCTAAGAGAAATAAGTCAGTTAGAGAAAGAAAAAAACCATATGATTTCACTGATATGTGGAATTTAAGAAACGAAACAGGTGAACATAAAGGGAGAAAAAAAGAGAGAGGTAAACCACAAAATGGACCTTAACTATAGAGAAGAAACAAAGGGTTGCTGGAGGAGAGGTGGGCAGAGAGATGAGTTAAATGGGTGATGGGTATTAAGGAGGGCACTTATTGTGATGAAAATTAGGTGTTATATGTAAGGGATGAGTCACTAAATTCTACTCCTGAAATTAATACTATACTATATGTTAACAAATCTGGAATTTAAATAAAAACTTGAAACAAAACAAAAACAAAAACAAAAAAAGTTATATCAAACTGATGACCTACCACTACTAACTCCCAATCTCAGTCCGTAGAGGTAAAACCCCATACTTCTTATTACCAACTCTGTACTTACACCATGTTTACAAATAATTCTTTTTCATGAAGATTCTTTGATTTATTAAATTTAGATATCTTATTTTGAACTCCAGACATAAAAGTAAGAAGCAGGGATTTCATTAGTCTATCTCTCAACCACCACCTTGGTCTTAATAATACTTTCAATATCTTTCTTGGCCCTATCCTCTAAAATAGTCATATCAGAATTGGGTGTGGGCGTGGGTCTAAATCGGTAGTGTTTGTTTGTTTATTTATTTATTTTTAATATAACTTAAAATCAATAGTGTTTAAATTATTATGCATAAGTAAACATTGTTTATTGCTTTGGCCTATTATGAACTTTTATTTTATACTAGAATTTATTATCTCAGTATTATTGTTGTTTTCTGAGTATAAAATACTGATTATTAATAGCTTGAGGCAATAGAGTGTGATGGTTTTAGCTCAGTTTTCCCACAGTATAAATTTAGACCTCAGCTCTTTCTCTTTCTGTGCCTTAAGACAATTTCTGTTAACTTTTTTGTGTCTCAGTTTTATTTTTCTTTAGGAAACTTGACAAATGTTTACTTATAGTTCTTACATATTTCATTTTAGTGTTATTCATAATTTATTTCTAACATGCTATTATGAAAGGATTTTCAATGTATTTTCTGTTTTTAATTTTTTTTGGGGGGGGGGGGGAGACAGACAGAGTCCACCCCGGGGGGGGGCAGAGAGAGTGGGAGGTACAAATCCGAAGCAGGCTCCAGGCTATCAGCACAGAGCCTGAGGTGGGACTCGAACCCACGAACTGCTAAATCATTACCTGAGCTGAGGTCCGATGCTTAACCAAGTGAGCCATGCCGGCCCCCCATTAATGTTGCATTTTCTCAGGAAAAACAAGAAATATTCTAGCATTCTTGAAGAAACAAAATAACCTGCGGATACTAGTTTTATATTATATGATGCCATATTAGTTTATTTAGTTCCTTATTTTCCAAATAATTTGTTTCAGAGTTTTACTAAACTCATAAAAATTTGTGTTGCTTTTTGTTTGTGCATCTCTGTACGTGCACATGTTTGTCTTTCAGTTGTTTGAGTTAAAACTTAAACTAGCTTAATTGATGAATTAGAAAGTTTAAAAAATTTTTCATGTTTTGGAACAGGACAAAGTGAAAAATAAATATATATTTTTGTTAGGCTGATATAGTTTATCTTTAAAATTACCTAGGCCTACTATTAGTTTTGTTTTTAATTTTTAACTTAAAATTTCTGATTATTGGTTGCTTTGTGTTTCTAATATGTTATATTTTTTTCTTGAACACAAAATGCTTCCAGTTTCTTCTTTAAGACTGATACTGTAGGGGCGCCTGGGTGGCGCAGTCGGTTAAGCGTCCGACTTCAGCCAGGTCACGATCTCACGGTCCGTGAGTTCGAGCCCCGCGTCAGGCTCTGGGCTGATGGCTCAGAGCCTGGAGCCTGTTTCCGATTCTGTGTCTCCCTCTCTCTCTGCCCCTCCCCCGTTCATGCTCTGTCTCTCTCTGTCCCAAAAATAAATAAACGTTGAAAAAAAAAATTAAAAAAAAAAAAAAGACTGATACTGTAATTTTCCCTCCTCTCCCTCAACCCTGGGATGTCTTGATAAAAGATGCCTTATGACAGAATTTGTTGCTGATGTTTTCTATAGGAAGCTATATTAATTTATTAGCTGATGGAATGAATGCCAAGTGTATGACTTAATAATTAAGATTAGTATGATTTGAATCAACATTCAGAGACCAACTGTTGTCTTTTTGCCACCCTTGCTGCTCTTCTCTGTACATGCTCTACATTGGGAAAGGACTACACGCTTCTCTGTCTTGTTAACTAAACAGAAAAATATAAATAAACAGTAAAGGGAGCCAATGCAGACTCCAAAAAAATTTTTTTTCACTGCCAAGTGTGACTGTACCACATGTGTGGCTGTCTTTCTCCAGCTGCAGATACATCTGCTGGTGCTTTTTTTTGGCATTATAGGAGATGTCCCAATAGGATTTCTCCAAAATAGCAATCTGTCACTGCAAATGTTTACAAGCGCCATTTTCTGGAAGATGTTTTACTTTTCCCCCCAACAAAGATAACAAAACATTTATACAAATAAACTTTTATAAAAATAAAAATCTTTTATTGTCAACCATTTCAAACCATACAGAAAAGATTAAAGAATAACATAACAAAAACTCCTCTACACTCATGATTCTGCTAGTACTAGTTATTATGACAAATTTATTTCAGGTCTTCTAAGAATTAAACTATGACAAAGGTAGTTGAGGTCCCTCTGGTCTCCTACCTAAATCATTTCCTTCTGTCTTATCTCAGTGATAACTAACACCATGAATTCAATGAAAGGTTCTGATTTTTGTGTACACTTTGCTAATTACTTTCTTATTCATAAACATAGTCTTCTATTTCAAATTAAAACAAGATACCATAACATGCATATTAGAATGGCTAAAATCCACAACACTAACAATAACAAATGTTGACAAGGATGTGGAGTAACAGGTACTCTTATTCATTGTTGGTGGGAATGTAAAATGGTACAGGCAGTGTGGAAGACACCTTGGCAGTTTTTTACAAAGTTAAACATTATCTTATGATGGGATCCAGCAATTGTGTTCATAGGTGTTTACCCAAGTGATCTGAAAATTTATATGCACACACAAATCTGCACATGTGTATTTATTATAGCCTTCCTTTTTTTACTGGAAGTAGCCAAAATATCCTTATGGATAAATAATTGGGGTACATCCACACAATGAATATTATTCAGCAATACAAAGAAACGTACTATCAAAACACAAAAAGTCACAGAGGGACCTTAAATGTATACCACTAAGTAAAGAAGCCAATCTGAAAAAATTACATACTGTTTGCTTCCAATTATATGACATTTTGAAAAAGGCAAAAATTTTGATAAATCTTTGCCAAGGAATTGAATGGAGATGGATGGAATGAATAGGTGAAGCACCAGGGACTTCTAGGATGGTAGGACTATTTTGCATTATATTGTGATGGTGAATACAAAACATTAATTTGCATAGAATTTACAGCAGAAAAGTGAACTTAAAGTATGCAAACTAAAAAAAAAAAATCATTTAAGAGGTCTGAGGATCCTTGAAAGGAATGCAAGCCTCTGATAATAGAATAAAAATGCATTACAAATGCATGTTGCAATCTCATCAAAAAAGTGAGTGAATGCTGATCTTAGTCATTTTGGAAACAAGTGGAGTCTGTAATACTAAAAGGCAAAGAAATGCACATAAAAACTGTCTTCTAGTTAATACAGTTGTTTCCCAAAGTGATATACATTAACAAGTGTGATACTTGAGTTGAACAGAGGGTGACAGATGGTGGGTTCAGGTGTGTTGTAAATGAGAGACTAAGTCCCTTTGTGGGGTCTTTAAGGATCATTTTAACACAGCCACAGAAATTACATTAGAGGCATAGGAAATTAAAGAATCTATTATATTCACAGATTCTGGATGAGGGAGGCACACCATTCCACTCATGGGGCCATGTAGGAAAAGCACCCAGAGAGCAGATGCAAACAAGCAGGAAAGAAGCTGAGAGAGGGTGAGGACCGGTGGTCAAGTGCCTTTTTTGGAGGAGTTCAGTGTGGAGTACACAAGCAAAAATCATAAGGGGATTGCATTGGTGTGTTTGAATATCACAAGGTCACAACCAGCAGACAGCAAGAAAACTTGTGACAGGGAGCCACCTTATCACACTGGTGTACTTGGTCCCTTGGGTGGGGTACTCAGCCTTTTGTAGGTGAGTTGAGGCATCAGGAAAATATGAAGTAAAAAAAATTTTTTTACAATACACCAGGGAAATGGCAGGAACCAGTTTTGTCATTTTTGAAATGGGAGGTTACAGGTAAGCAAAGAAGGGTGCTTGTATGACCCATATGGTAATGGGTGAGAGTTGGAGGCATCAGTGGGAATTCAAGTTTAGCTTAATTAGGATACAAATGGTTAAGTGGAGAATTAGTTAGAGATAACGTGTATATTCAAGGGTTGTGTGTGTATATACACATGCATGCATACAGGTTATTATACATATATATATATTCCATTGCTCTTCAGCTAAGAGAGCCTAGAAACAGTGACACCTTAGTGGCAAAAAGCATACCTGATACCCTGGTCATGGTTCTTAATATTATTTTCTTAATATTATTTTCCAATCAAGAAACCTAGAGAGTGGCAGATTCCAGGGCTGGTTCAGTAAATGTACAAGATGAGACTTACATACTTAAGTTTTCTTTCTTTTCTTTTAAAAGAAAAATATTTTTCTTAAAAAAGCAATTAAATTTATTATTATGTATATATCCTGTTCTCAGAATTTCTTTTATATCTTATTTTTTGTCACTATTTTATTTTTCTTGAATAGCTTTTACTCAATTTCTATGGGTGGTCAGATCTCCTGTCATTCTGTGAGTTTGCAGCTGAAAACATTTTTATTGTGCTCGCTCTTGAAAAATATTATGCTTGGATATAAAATTATATGTTAGAGTTATTTTTTTCAGCGGTGTGAAGATATTACCGCTTTCTTTTGGCATCTCTTGTTGCAAATGAAGCCCCATTGTCAGCTGGTCTCTCCTTCATTGTTTAAATGTCTTTTTGCTAGAAGTTTTTATAACTTATTTTATACTTAATGTGCATAGTTTTACTATAATGTATCTAGGTATAGGTTTATTTTGTTTTTTTGTCTTTATTATTAAAAATGCATATTTTACTAGTGCTCACATATTGTTCACTCCCAATTTTTGAAACATCAACATTGTTTATTCAAATACAGTTCTCTATATTTTCCTTCTCTCTCTCTCTCATTCTCTCCCTCCCTCCCTCTTTTTAAACTCATTATATGAATGTTGGGGGATGTCAAAGGATCTTCCATGGTTCTTAAGAATTCTTTCACATTGTATATCTCAATCTTTGTGCATATGTGCTGGCTGACTTCCTCTTACTATTTTCAGTTTATTATTCTTCTCTGACTCTATCCAGCCAAGAGATTTATGGGTTATTTCTGAAAATATTTTTTTATCAATGAAGTATATTTCATGTCATGATTTCCAGTTCTTTTCATATTAATGAGATATTATTGCCATTCATAATACCACGTTGTCTTTAATGTAATGTGATACAGTGTTTATATATTTGAAATTATTTAATACAATTTTTTAAATGTTTATTTTTGAGAGACAGAGACAGAGTGCAAGCAGGGGAGGGGCAGAGAGAGAGGGAGACACAGAGTCAGAAGCAGGCTCCAGCTCTGAGCTGTCAGCACAGAGCCTGACGCGG
This sequence comes from Herpailurus yagouaroundi, assembly GCF_014898765.1. NCBI lineage: Eukaryota > Metazoa > Chordata > Mammalia > Carnivora > Felidae > Herpailurus > Herpailurus yagouaroundi. The sequence continues at coordinate 6,359,143 of NW_024412452.1, forward strand.
GGCTTAAACTCATGAACTGTGAGATCATGACCTGAGCCAAAGTCGGACGCTCAACTGACTGAGCCCCCCTGGCACCCCTATTTAATGTAATTTTTAAAGTGTTTGTTGGAATGGTACATACAGTTAATTTATATGATGAAAAGTTGTTTGTTTCTTGGTAGTTATTTTTTGTCTCTTCAATATAAAAATTAGTGGTTTATGTTTGGAGTTACTATCTTGTGGTAATCTGGAAATTAAGCAAATCTAGTCACTGAACGAGCATGGGATGACTTTGTATCTACCATTCTTCAACCTGGCACTCGTGTTGTACTGGGTTGTACTGGGTGACATTTGGCAGTTTTTTCAACCTTCACTGGTTAGCACAGGAGGCCAAAGTCTAGTTCCTGGCTGCAACTGTGAATCCAGTTCAACTGCTTCATCTTGACTGGGGAAATTTCAGATGCTTCTTTTCTATGCAAGAAAAACTCTTGATTGGAGCTTAGGGAGACAGCCCATGGATTCAACATGTTTGCCACCTTGTAGTTTCCTTCTGTCTTGTGTTTCTACTAAAAATATTAAAACTATTTAGGAATGGTTTCCTAACAACAGGTGTTTGTTTTAGTTATAATGTCTTAGAAGGAAATACTCTATTTTGTAAATGCTTAAAAATAATTTTCCAAGAAAACATAACTGTTTAACTTGTATAAATTCCGACCAATTAGTCTCACAAATCATTGAGAATATCATGTAAATTAAATTTGAATTTAATCCATATGAAATACATCATAGTGTAGTCATTTTGAGTTTAAGCTTGGTAGCCAGATGTTCTGGGTTTGTATCCTGGTTCTACCATTTTCTAACTCTGTGGTCTTGATCAAGAATTTTTTAAATTTAAATTCCAGCATAGCTAACATTCAGTGTTATATTAATTTTTGGTGTATAACAGTGATTCTACAATTTTATCCATTGCTCAGTGCTCATCGAAATAAGTGTACTCTTAATCCCCTTCACCTATTTAACCCATTTCCCCACCTGAGCCTCTTCTCTGGTAACCATCTGTTTTTCTCTATAGTTAAGAATCTGTTTTTTTGTTTTTGTTTCTTTTTTCTTTGTTCCTTTGTTTTGTGTCTTAAATTCCACATTTGAGTGAAATCATATGATATTTGTCTTACTCTAAATGTCTTACTCCACTTAGCATTATACTCTCTAGATCTATCCATATTGTTGTAAGTGGCAGGATTTCATTCTTTTTTTTATGTTTGAGTACTATTCCATATATATTATTTATGGAATATGCATATATATACATACCACCTCTTCTTTATCCATTCATCTATCAGTGGACACTTGGGCTGCTTCCATAATTTTGCTATTGTAAATAATGCGGCAGTAAACATAAGGGTGAGTCTTTGAATTAGTGTTTTCATTTTCTTTGGGTAAATATCAGTAGGGAAAATACTGAATCATACAATGGTTCTATTTTTAATTTCTTAAGGAAATAACTGGCTCCACCAGTTTGCATTCCCACCAACACTGCACAAGGGTTTCTTATTCTCCACATCCTCACCAACGCTTGTTTTTTTTTTTTTATTTTATTTTAGCCATTCTGACAGAATGAGGTGATATCTCATTTTAGTTTTAATTTGCTTTCCCCTGATGATGAGTGATGGTGAGCATCTTTTCATGTGTCTAACAGCCATCTGTATGTCTTCTTTGGAGAAATGTCTGTCCCTGTCTTCTGACCATTTTTAATTGGGTTATTGGGGGTTTTTTGGTTTTGAGTTGTTTAAGTTCTTTATATGTTTTGAATACAAACCCTTTATCAGATATGTCATTTGTAAGTATCTTTTCCCATTCAGTAGGTTGTGTTTTAGTGGTGTTGATTGTTCCTTTGCTATGCATAAGTTTTATATTTTGATGTAATCCCAATAGTTTATTTTTTCTTTTGTTTCCCTTGCCTCAAGAGTCACATCTAGAAAAATGTTGCTATGGCTGATGTCAGAGAAATTACTGCCTGGATTTTTATGGTTTCAGGTCTCACATCAAGGTCCTTAATCCATTTGGAGCTTATTTGTGTGTGTGGTATAAGAAAGTGGTTCAGTTTCCTTCTTTTACATGTAGCTGTCCAGTTTACCCAATATGATTTGTTGAAATGACTGTCTTTTCTCATATTCTTGCCTCCTTTGTCAAAAGATTAACTGATTAAATAATCAATGGTTTATTTCTGGGCTCTCTATTCTGATCCACTGATCTCTGTGTCCATTTTTGTGCCAGTATCATACTGTTTTGATTACTGTAGTTTATAGTATGTTTTGAAATCTGGAGTTGTGATATCTCCATTTTTTTTTTCTTCAAGTTTGCTCTGGCTATTCAGGGTCTTTTGTCATTCCATACAAATTTTGGGGGTTGTTTGTTCTAGTTCTGTGAAAATTGCTGTTGGTATTTTGATAGAGATTAATTAAATCATAGGTTGATTTGGGTAGTATCAACATTTTAAAACTATTTGTTTTCCCAATTCATGAGCATAGAACAATTTTCCACGTGTGTCATCTTCCATTTCTTCCAGCAATGTTTTATAGTTTTCAGAGAACAGGTCTTTCACCTCCTTGATTATATTTATACCTATGTATTTTATTATTTTGGTGCTATTGTAAATGAGATTATTTTCTTAATTCTCTTTCTGCTGCTTCGTTATTAGTGTATAGAAATGCAATGGATTTTGTATTCTGCAGCTTTACTGAATTCATTTATCAGTTAGTTTTTGATGGAGTCATTAGAGTTTTCTACATATAGTATCATGTCATCTGTAAATAGTGAAAATTTTAATTCTTCCTTACCAATTTTGATGCCTTTCATTCCTTGTTCTTGTCTGATTGCTGTGGCTAGGATTTTCAGTACTATGTTGAATAAAAGTCATAAGAATAGACATCCCTGTCTTGTTCCTGAACTTAAAGTAAAGCTCTTAGTTTTTCACCATTGAGTATGATGTTAGCTATGGGGTTTTCATATAAGGCATTTATTATGTTGAGGTATGTTCCCTATAAACCTACTTTGTTCAGGGTTTGTATCATGAATAGATATTGTACTCTGTCAGATTCTTTTTCTGTATCTGTTGAAATGATCATATGGTTTTTATCCTTTCTCTTGATGTGATGTATCACGTTGATTGATTTGAGAATATTGAACCACTCTTGCATCCCAGACATAAATCCTACTTGTTGATCAGGACTTTTAAATTCTCTGTGTCTCAGTTTCTTGATATGTAAAAGGGTAGATACAGATATAGATATAGATATAGATACATATTTTATATATAAATTATCATAGATTTATTAAAAAAATAAATGTTAGTATATGCAAACTACTTAGAACAGTGCTTCAGAAAGTGACTTTTAATTATAGATGTGCCTTTTAATTAAGGAAATGGATATCAGAAACCCTGGAAAAATAGTGGTCAGGAATTATTTCAGTTCAATCTAACATTTTCTTCTATTAACTGTATTGGGCAAGGAAAGTAAAAACTGAAATTTACTACAGGAACAGAAAAAAAGTCTAAATATATTCAATTTTATGAATTGATGAATTTTAAATCATAATGTTATTATGCTTCCAGGAATAATTTGGACCCTGGATTGATGTAAATAATATTTTTTCCAGAATATTTAATTGATTATATCACTAAGTTAAATAAGGTAAGCAATTACTGAAAATTTTACTATATGTGGAGCAACATCCTCTTTCCCTGCCAAAACCAAAAAACAGCAACAACACCAACTTGTTTTTAGGTTTTTTTTAAAAAATTATGTTTTGAAAGTTAGCATGTGCATAAATGCCTTTCAGTTGCTCTGCTGTTCATTTAAGGTAAGATAATAGATCCTAAGTAAAGTTATTTGGAGTAACCTAACAGATCTTTAAAAATTCATGAATGAGGGCCCCTGGATGGCTCAGTTGGTTAAGCATCTGACTCTTGATTTCGGCTCAGGTCATGATTTCACAGTTTGTGAGATTGAACCCCATGTCGGGTTCTGTGCTGACAGTGCAGAGCCTGCTCTGGATTCTCTCTGCCCCTCTCCCTCTGACCCTCCCTTGTTTATTTATTTTATTTTTTTTAATATGAAATTTATTGTCAAATTGGTTTCCATACAACACCCAGTGCTCATCCAAACAGGTGCCCTCCTCAGTGTCCATCACCCACTTTCCCCCCACTTCCACCCCCCATAAACCCTCAGTTTATTCTCAGTTTTTAAGAGTCTCTTATGGTTTGGCTCCCTCCCTCTCTAAGTGTTTTTTTTTTTTTTTTCCCTTCCCCTCCCCCATGGTCTTCTGTTAAGTTTCTCAGGATCGACATAGAGTGAAAACATACGGTATCTGTCTTTCTCTGTATGACTTATTTCACTTAGCATAACACTCTCCAATTCCATCCACATTGCTACAAAAAGCCATAATTCATTCTTTCTCATCGCCAGGTATTCCATTGTATATAAAAACTACAATTTCTTTATCCGTTCATCAGTTGATGGACATTTAGGCTCTTTCCATAATTTGGATATTGTTGAAAGTGCTGCTATAAACATAGGGGTACAAGTGCCCTATGCATCAGCACTCCTGTATCCCTTGGGTAAATTCCTAGCAGTGCTATTGCTGGGTCATAGGGTAGATCTATTTTTAACTTTTTGAGGAACCTCCACACTGTTTTCCAGAGTGATTGCACCAGTTTGCATTCCCACCAACAGTGCAAGAGGGTTCCCATTTCTCCACATCCTCTCCAGCATCTATAGTCTCCCGATTTGTTCATTTTAGCCACTCTGACTGGCGTGAGGTGATATCTGAGTGTGGTTTTGATTTGTATTTCCCTGTTGAGGAGCCTGTTGGCGTTCCGGATGTCTTCTGTAGAGAAGTGTCTGTTCATGTCTTCTGTCCGTTTCTTCACTAGATTATTTGTTTTTCGGGTGTGGAGTTTGGTGAATTCTTTATAAATTTTGAATACTAGCCCTTTGTCTGATATGTCTTTGCCAATATCTTTTACCATTTCGTCAGTTGCCTTTTACTTTTGTTGATTGTTTCCTTTGCAGTGTAGAATCCTTTTATCTTCATGAGGTCCCAATAGTTCATTTTTGCTTTTAATTCCCTTGCCTTTGGAGATGTGTCAAGTAAAAATTGCTGTGGCTGAGACCAGAGAGGTTTTTTCCTGCTTTCTCCTCTAGGGTTTTGATGGTTTCCTGTCTCACATTCAGGTCCTTTATCCATTTTGAGTTCATTTTTGTGAATGGTGTAAGAAAGTGGTCTAGTTTCATCCTTCTGCATGTTGCTGTCCTGTTGTTCCAGCACCATTTGTTAAAGAGACTGTCTTTTTTCCATTGGATATTCTTTCCTGCTTTGTCAAAGATTAGTTGGCCATACGTTTGTGGGCCCAATTCTGGAGTCTCTATTCTGTTCCATTGGTCTATGTGTCTGTTTTTGTGCCAATACCATGCTGTCTTGATGATTACAGCTTTGTAGTAGAGGCTAAAGTCTAGGATTGTGATGCTTCCTGCTTTGGTCTTCTTCTTCAAAATTACTTTGGCTATTCGGGGTCTTTTGTGGTTCCATACAAATTTTAAGCTTGTTCTAGCTTTGAGAAGAATGCTGGTGCAATTTTGATTGGGATTGCATTGATTGTGTAGATAGCTTTGGGTAGTATTGACATTTTGACAATATTTATTCTTCCAATCCATGGTCATGGAATGTTTTTCCATTTCTTTGTATCTTCTTCAATTTCCTTCATAAGCTTTCTATAGTTTTCACCATACAGATCTTTTACATCTTTGGTTAGGTTTATACCTATGCATTTTATGCTTCTTGGTGCAATTGTGAATGGGATCAGTTTCTTTATTTGTCTTTCTGTTGCTTCATTGTTAGTGTATAAGAATGCAACTGATTTCTGTACATTGATTTTGTATCCTGCGACTTTGCTGAATTCATGTATCAGTTCTAGCAGCCTTTTGGTGGAGTCTATTGGATTTTCCATGTGTAATATCATGTCATCTGCAAAAAGTGAAAGCTTGACTTCATCTTTACCAACTTTGATGCCTTTGATTTCCTTTTGTTGTCTGATTGCTAATGCTAGCACTTCCAACACTATGTTAAACAGCAGTGGTGAGAGTGGACATCCCTGTCGTGTTCCTGATCTCAGGGGGAAAGCTCTCAGTTTTTCCCCATTGAGGATGATCTTAGCTGTGGGCTTTTCATAAATGGCTTTTATGATGTTTAAGTATGTTCCTTCTATCCTGACTTTCTCAAGGGTTTTTATTAAGAAACAATGCTGAATTTTGTCAAATGCTTTTTCTGCATCTATTGACAGGATCATATGGTTCTTACCTTTTCTATTATTAATGTAATGTATCATATTGATTGATTTGCAAATATTGAACTAGCCCGGCAGCCCAGGAATGAATCCCACTTGATCATGGTGTATAATTCCTTTTATATGGTGTTGAATTCGATTTGCTAGTATCTTGTTGAGAATTTTTGCATCCGTATTCATCAGAGATATTGGCCTGTAGTTCTATTTTTGTGCTGGGTCTCTGGTTTGGGAATCAAAGTAATGCTGGCTTCATAGAATGAGTCTGGAAGTTTTCCTTCCCTTTCTATTTTTTGGAATAGCTTGAGAAGGATAGGTATTATTTCTGCTTTAAATGTCTGGTAGAATTTCCCAGGGAAGCCATCTGGTCCTGGACTCTTATTTGTTGGGAGATTTTTGATGACTGATTCAATTTCCTCGCTGGTTATGGGTCTGTTCAAGTTTTCTATTTCTTCCTGTTTGAGTTTTGGAAGTATGTGGGTGCTTAGGAATTTGTCCATTTCTTCCAGGTTGTCCAGTTTGTTGGCATATAATTTTTTATAGTATTCCCTGATAATTGCTTGTATTTCTGAGGGATTGGTTGTAATAATTCCATTTTCATTAATGATTTTATCTATTTGGGTCATCTCCCTTTTCTTTTTGAGAAGCCTGGCTAGAGGTTTATCAATTTTGTTTACTTTTTCAAAAAGCCAACTCTTGGTTTCATTGATCTGCTCTACAGTTTTTTTTTTTAGATTCTATATTGTTTTTTTCTGCTCTGAAATTTGTTATTTCTCTTCTCCTGCTGGGTTTGGGGTGTCTTTGCTGTTCTGCTTCTATTTCCTTTAGGTGTGCTGTTAGATTTTGTATTTGAGATTTTTCTTGTTTCTTGAGATAGGCCTGGATTGCAATGTGTTTTCCTCTCAGGACTGCTTTTGGTGCATCCCAAAGCGTTTGGATTGTTGTATTTTCATTTTCATTTGTTCCCATATATTTTTAAATTTCTTCTCTAATTGCCTGGTTGACCCACCCATTCAGGGTGTTCTTTAACCTCCATGCTTTTGGAGGTTTTCCAGACCTTTTCCTGTTGTTGATTTCAAGTTTCATAGCATTGTGGTCTGAAAGTGTGCATGGTATGATCTCAATAATTTTATATTTATTAAGGGCTGTTTGTGACCCAGTATATGATCTATCTTGGAGAAGGTTCCATGTGCACTCGAGAAGAAAGTATATTCTGTTGCTTTAGGATGCAGAGTTCTAAATATATCTGCCAAGTCCATCTGATCCAATGTATCATTCAGGACCCTGGTTTCTTTATTGCTTCTGTGTCTAGATGATCTATCCATTGCTTTAAGTGGGGTGTTAAAGTCCCCTGCAGTTACCACATTCTTATCAATAAGGTTGCTTATGTTTGTGATTGTGTTATATATTTGGGGGCTCCCGTATTTGGGACATAGACATTTGTAATTGTTAGCTCTTCCTGATGGATAGACCCTATAATTATTATATAATGCCCTTCTTCATCTCTTGTTACAGCCTTTAATTTAAAGCTAGTTTGTCTGATATGAATATTGCTACTAGAGCTTTCTTTTGACTTCTAGTAGCATGATAGATAGTTCTCCATCCCCTTATTTTCAATATGACGGTGTCCTCAGGTCTAAAATGAGTCTCTTGTAGACAGCAAATAGATGGGTCTTGTTTTTTTTGTGTGTGTGTTTTTTTTTTTAACCATTCTGATACACTATGTCTTTTGGTTGGAGCATTTAGTCCATTTATATTCAGTGTTATTACTGAAAGATATGGGTTTAGAGTGTTTGTGATGTCTGTATGTTTCACGCTTGTAGTGATGTCTCTGGAACTTTGTGGTCCTTGCAAAATTTCATTCACAGAATCCTCCTTAGGATCTTGTAGGGCTGGTTTTGTGGTAATGAATTCCTTCAGTTTTTGTTTGTTTGGGAAAACCATTATCTCTCCTATTCTGAATGACAGACTTGCTGGATAAGGATTCTTAGCTGCATAATTTTTCTGTTCATCACATTGAAGATTTCCTGCCATTTCTTTCTGGCCTGCCAAGTTTCAGTAGATAGGTTTCCTACTACCCTTTTGTGTCTACCATTGTGTGTTAGGGCCTGTTTATCCCTAGCTGCTTTCAGAATTCTCTCTTTATCCTTGTATTTTTCCAGTTTCACTATGATATGTGGTGCAGAAGATTGATTCAAGTTATATCTGAAGGGAGCTCTCTGTGCCTCTTGGATTTCAATGCCTTTTTCCTTCCCCAGATCAGGGAAGTTCTCAGCTATGATTTATTCAAGTACACCTTCAGTACCTTTCTCTCTCTTCTTCTTCTGGAATTCCTACGAAATGGGTATTGTTCTGTTTGATTGCATCACTTAGTTCTCTCATTCTCCCCTCATACTCCTGGATTTTTTTATCTCTCTTTTTTCTCAGCTTCCTCTTTTTCCATATTCACCTCCTCTCTCCTCTGCCTCTTCAATCTGTGCTATGGCCACCTCCATTTTATTTTGCACCTCATTTATGGCACTTTTTAGCTCCTCATGACTATTTTTAGTCCCTTGATCTCTGTAGCAATAGATTCTCTGCTGTCCTGTATGCTTTTTTCAAGCCAAGCGATTAATTTTATGACAATTATTTTAAATTTTTGTTCCATTATATTGCTTAAATCATTTTTGATCAATTCATTAGCTGTCACTACTTCCTGGATTTTCTTTTGAGGAGAATTCTTCCATTTCATCATTTTGGCTATTCCCTGCGGTAGCTCCAACCTGCAGGGCACTTCTCCTGTGCTGTTAGGAGAAAGTTGTGTTGGTGGGTGGGGCCACAATAAGACCCAATGTCTGCCCCCAGCCAGCCACTGGGGCTACAGTCTGACTGGTGTGTACCCTATCTTCCCCTTTCCCAGGGGCAGGACTCACTGTGGAGTGGTGTGGCCCCACTCTGGGCTGCTTGCATACTGCCAGGCTTGTGGTGCTGCTTCCATGGGATCTGGCCAATGGCATATTAGCCGGGATGGATCCCTACGTTGCACAGGGTAGGAGGGGCAGGTTTAGCTTGCTTTGCCCTCAGTGGTCCCGTGGGGGAGGGGCCCTGCAGCACTGGGAGGGAGGCAGGCCCATGGGAGGGATGGATCCACAGAAGCACAGCTTTGTGCAGTGCAAGCAAGTTCAGTGAGGGTAACTGGTTCCCTTTGGAATTTCGGCTGGGGGATGGGAGAGGGAAATGGCGCTTGCCAGTGCCTTTGTTCCCCCGCCACGTTCTGTCCTTCTGGGACTCAACAACTCTCCCTCCTGGCGTCCTCTCTCCCTCCCTGCTCTCTGAGAGCAGTGCTGTCGACTATTAACATTCCAGATGTTAAGTCCCACTGGCTGTCAAAACTCACACAGTCTGGAATCTCCTCTTTTGGAAGCCAGACTTTGGGGGCTCTGCCTTGCCTGGCGGGCTGCCCCTCTACTGCCCTGGCTCCCTCCCACCAGTCCTTGTAGCACTTACCACCTCTCTGCCCTTCCTACCCTCTTCTGTGAGCCTCTTGTCTAGGCTTGGCTCCAGAGAGTCCATTCTGCTAGTCTTCCAGCGGTTTTCTGGATTATTTAGGTAGATGTGGGTGGAATCTAAGCGATCAGCAGGATGAGGTGAACCCAGCATCCTGCTACGCTGCCATCTTCCTCAAAGCTCATCCTGCCTATCCCTTATTTAAAGTAAATAAATAACCTTAAAAACAAAAAGAAAAAAAATTAAAAATTATGAATGAATTAGACCACTTCAGAAAACAGAAGAGAAATTATCATAAAATATATTTTCTGAAATGTCAACTTCTGGTTAACTCTCCTAGAAAAGATGAACAGATAACAAAAAGAGTAACCACAGCAACAATAAAAATGAAACAAATGAAAAAGTAGGCAAAATACCAGAGCCAGGATTCCAGGGTTCATATCCTATTTCTGTGGTTTTGTTTTGTTTTGTTTTTTGACTGTGATCTAATTGAATGAGATTTATATACATTAAGTAAAAAGTCTTCTTGGAAAATTAACTTCATTTCATGAATGTACAAAATACAGATGATATATCTTCCCAAACACTATGATAATTCTTCAATAAATAATATTGGAAAAACTGGATATCTTTATGTAAAGAAGTTAGACCTTTACACCATATATAAAAATTAACTCAAAGTGGATTAAAGACAAAGGCAAGACTTAAAACTATAAAACACTAATATGAAAAAAAAAAAAGGAAAGCTTCATTGCATTGGATTTGGCAATGATTTCTTGGATATGAAATATCAAAAGTACAGACAACAGATGGAAACATAATAGACTACATCAAAATCAAAATATCTGTGCACACAATCAATAGAGTTAAAAGTCAACTGATAGAAGAAAATATTTTTAAATCATATATCTGTTGAAAGGTTAATATCCACAACATATAAAGATCTACAACTCAAAAATAACAAAATAAATAACACAGAAAACTGCATTATTAAAAAAAATGGACAAAGGACTTGAGTAGACATTTCTCCAAAGATACACAAATGGCCAACAAGCATATGAAAAGGTGCTCAGCAACTAATCATTAGGAAAATGAAAATCAAAAACACAACAAAATATTACCTTGTACCCAATTAGGATGGTTAATATTAAAAAATAATCATAACAAATATTATTGAGGATATGGAGAAATTGTAACTGTTATACACTGTTGGGAGTATAAAATGGTACAACCACTAAGGAAAGCAAAATGGCAGTTCTTCATAAAATTAAAAATAGAATTACCAAATATCCAGCAATTCTCCTTCTGGTATCTATCCACAAGAAGTGAAGTCAGAATCATAAAGCAATATTTGCATACCCACATTTATAACAACATTATTCACAATAGCCAAAAGGTGGAAGCAACCCAAGTATCCATTGATAGATGAATAAAAAAATAAAATGTGATATATGCATAGAATGGAATATTATTCAGGCTTGGAAAGGAAAGAAATTCTGATTCATATGATACCATGGATGGGCCTTGAGGACACTGAATTAAGTGAAATTAGTCATCCCTAAAAAGACAAATACTATATGAGTACACTTAGTCAAATTCATAGAAACAGAAAGTAGAATGATGGTTGCCAGGGACTAGGGAGAGGGGTAATACAGAGTTGTTTGTTAATGTGAAATTGTGATTTATAATCATAATCATAATCATAATCATTATCATTATCATATATTTGTTCTTTCTCCCATTCATAGCACACTGCTCCCAAGACCCTTATCATTTCCTAAGTGGTAAAGCAATGGAACATCTTTTTATAATATCTGGTCTTTTGTCCTCCATTCCTGAAATGATTGCAAAGTTATGAAGAAAGGAATGTCTCTTGTTATTTGTAGCAAGTCCCTTTTAACCACATCTGAGTTTATGTTAATCATACGATGTTGGAAAGCCCTGATGAGTGAAGGGCTAGTTTCCCTGGGAATTAGCTGGGTGATAAGAACTTTTAGTCCTTCCTCTGACGTCCAGGGAAAGGAGAGAATCTGGAGATTGAGTTTAATTACCAGTGACCAATGATGTAATCAATCATGCCCCTGTTATGAGGACTCCATAAAAATTTCTAAAGTGAGGGATTTGGAGAACTTCCAGGTTGATGAACATGTGGAGGTGCTGGGAGAGTGGTGTGCCCAGAAAGGGCATGGGGGCTCTGCACTCCTCCCCGTATATCTTTCCCTAAGTGTCTCTTCCATCTGGTTTTTCCTGAATTGTATCCTTTTACAATAAACTGGTAATCTAGTAGTAAACTGTTTTCTTGAATTTCATGAATTGCCTAGGTAAATTAATTAAACTAAGAGGAGACGGTTGTGGGAACTTCTGTTTTATACCAGTTGGTCAGAAATACAGGTGACCACCTGGACCCGTGATTGGCATTGGAAGTGGCAGGTTGGGGATGAGGACAGTCTTTGGAGATTGATCCCTTAACCTGGGGAATCTGACACTTAACTCTGGGTAGTGTCAGCATTGAATTGAATTGACTTGGGATACCCATTTGGTGTCTGCAGAGAATTGGAGAATTGCTTAGTGTGTGAAAACCCCACATTTCTGTTGAAGTGAAGTATTCTGAGAATATTGAGAGGAGAAGTAGAAATTTTCCTTTACAAATGGGTATAGAGTTTCAGTTTTGCAAAATGAAATGTTTTGGAGAGTGATTGCACAATAATGTGAATGTACTTAACACAGCACTGTACTCTTTAAAAAAAGGTTCATATGGTAAATTTTATATGTATTTTAAGACAATTTTTTAAAATGCTGTTACACTGAATAAAAGTATAAAGCAATAACAAGATAAATAATGACAAATTTTTCTTTGTAACCTTGAAATCAAAAAGTTTAAAACTAAATCGGTACAAATTATCACATTGACGGTTGTATTTTAATAGTGGATTTTTCCTTAAAAATTTAAGTTTAAGAGGTATAAACTTTTGGCTTAAATATCCATTTTTATTTAAAAAATTAGCCAATAGAAGCTAATGCACTTATGCTATTTTATTCTAAAAGTTAGTTTTCTTTAAATTACCTAACTTCTATAATACAATTTTCTTGAAATGACAATCCTCTTGTATAAGTGAAAATGTGATTTACTGAAATGCTATTTTTCAAGTTTTAAGTGTTTGAAACATCTTATTTAAGTTAAATTACTGATTTCTGTTGCTTTCAATAGTAAGCATCACTAAGCTCACCATTTTGTCTATAACAATGAGAGTACTAATGGATTTATATTCCCAATGTTCTAGTATATCATATTCCCATAAATTTTAAGCTAAAATTATTCAGAAAAAAAGGAGGGGAAACTATTAGTCATTCTAATTTTAATGTTTGGGTATTTTTGCCTTTTGGAAATTATGATTATCTTTATTGTCAAGTTAATAGTAGTCATAAAAATTTTAGTTTCATAAAACAGATAGTAATGTTATAATATATATGATATTGTATATAATACTATAAAATATTATATATTATAAAATTGTATATTATAGTATATTATTAAAATTATATATTATATATACTACATTATATATATATATTATATAATATATATATTTATATAGTAATTGGTATATCATAAGTCCCCAAATAGAAAATTAAAAATCTCATTCTCATTGAAGTGTATATGCACTATTCCATAAAAGAAAAAAGTGCATTGTTGAGTTTTTCTAGTTTATATGAGTCCATTAGAGTTGGGTAATGATTTATTTTATAACTCACCTCTTGATGTATGCTGAGATAAGCTTTCAACACTCCTTCTACAGAGGAAGAAAGGAGGAGAACGTGTCTTGAGATGCAAAAGAACTATTACCTTAGTTTTTGTGCCTTATTAAACTATAAAACAAAATTTCCTTTCTTTTTTAACTTATCTACATACTGTGACACTGGTGTAAAGTCAACCCAGCCATTATCGGTGGTACTATGTGAATGATTGCCTAATACAGCAGAGTATATCTCACTTTTGCAATCCTTGTTGAAAAAGTTAGGGACTTTTCTTTCAAAAAATGTTTTCCATAATTTTCAGTCTTCTCATCATTTTAATCTTTTCTATTTACTTTTTTTCTGGGGCAAACATAGTGAATTTGTTCTCTCCCTCACCTACATGGTTTTCCTGAAGCTTCCGTTCTGCATTTTTCTGCTTCAAAAGTAACAAGAATTTAATTATCTCATGGCTTATTTCCTTAGAGTCTTCATCTCATTACTCTTGCATTTATTTTTACTCTATAGGATAATATTTATCACTGTAGATGGGAATACAATTTCACACTCTTTTTTAAAACAACAAAATGCTCTTTATGACTGAAGAAGGGAACATACCTACATATGGTTAATAGCAACTGGATTACAGAGAAATGCAGACAGTTGGACTTTCATATGCCACACAGTGCAACTTTATATGTACAGATTGGCAGGTAGGGAGGTAGGTAGGCAGATAGATAGATCTTTTATAATTGTTGAAATAAACTTCAAGGTAAAGAGTATGTGACTTACAACATATTCAAAAGTCATAAAGAGCTGTACTAAAGGTATTTTTTCACATTAAGAGTATTTTTTCCTTTTTGATTTCACATAAAATAATGATCTATACTACTTATTTGTTGCCCTTTGAGTTATATATACTAAGGCAAGATGAATTTATCATACTACTTGTAACCATTTAAGTTTTTTCTAGTTTTTGGTTATTACAACTCATTCTTCAGTGAGCACCTTTTTACATGCCTTCTTGTTCACTTGTTCATGTATTTCTTCTAGGGAGACACCAAGTAACAGGATGGTCATAGTATACATGCACTTAAAAGATAATGTTGTTAAATTGTTCTCCAAGGTGCCTGTAAAAACCTTTTAGTTTTATCAGGAGTATATGTGACCATAATTTGTCCATTTGCTTGGAAACATATAATATAAAATGTTTAAATGTTCTAATTTTAAACATAAGTGGCATATGAGCATTGTTGTAACTTGCATTTAATTTACACTTCCAATTAATATCCTTTCATTGTTTGTATTAGACATTTCAATCCTCAAAACTGTGGTGATGCCAAGGAAATGACAAAAGCTCAGGCACCATTTGACAAGTGTGGGTTTTGGTTCTCTTGGTTTTCAGAGTTGTGAAGTAGCAAATAATACAAATACCTGGCCCTGTGGGCTGTGGTTCAGGACTAGGGCCATTCCTAGGTAACCAAGGCACACTGTGAATTATTAGGGAACGAGATATGAGATCAACTTGGAATCTTAATCAGTACTAAATTGTGATGTGTGTTTTAAATCATACAAGGAAACCGAGTTTTATTCTTTGTGGCGTGAAAGACAGTTAAGACTTTAAGCGTCTTAGTGATCTGAACGGCAGCAGGAACGATAACACTGTCCGTGCTATGGAAGTGGATTGTAAGAAATTAGAGTTAGAAATATGTAAGTAGTCACATAGGATTGTATTTATGAAAAGGCAGTAGTTATGGAGACATATTTGGAGATTAGAAAATAGGGGGTTACTGCCTGGATGAATGTGTAAAAGGAGAGGAGAAGAAACATCATCAGGTATAACTGAAGCTATCCTGGCATAGGCAACGAGTGGATCAGAAATTAATTTTATTGAAATTCAAATGGAAAAGACATGCTACGAGTACAGCATTATAGAAGTTCATGATGGGAAGAAGATCAACTGACTGACAACCAACACTAGCTAGTTTCCACCATTTACCTTTGTAAGGATGAGATTTGATTATACAGTCACAATAAGAGAATGGGATCATCTTGCATAATCTTATAGGTGGACAGACAGGATAGTACCTTATGTCAGTGGAATCAGCTGTGGACACAGATGAACCCCAAGTTAATCACGAGTGAACACAATGGATGTGACAATCACAGTATAAAGCCTTTCTATTGGGCCATTCCCTAGTCATGACCAGGTTTAGCAGAGTTCCTCATGGGGACCTAATGAGCTCAGTCTGTAACTCCCAGCCCCCTAATGATTTGCACCTCACCTGTTCTCTCTTTACCAAATGCTCCTTATCTATCTGTTGAGTCCCTTCCTCTGCTGCTCCCTGTGCTTCTCTCCCAGTGCTTGAAGAACCTGGGCTGGGAACTTGTTAATCATACTTCCCTTAAAACTATAGTTGGTAGCTTTAAAAGGCTCTTCAGAGTCTCTGCCCTATTCTAGCCTTAGAAGTCTGCGATAAAGACAGGGGTATTCCCAGCCCATTGTTGGAAGTCATCTCTCTATTTGGATCAAGCCAACAAATTTGTTCTCCTCAACTTTCCCTCTCTCCCAGCATCCAACTTCTGCTCTCCTTTTCTGAAAGGGCTTGTCTGTAGAACAAACAATAGAGAAAACTCCATAATACCAACTTATTAATTCATAACGAGAAATACAACTATCAAGTGGACCAAAATGCTTGACTTGGAAGAACCGATGCTTGAAAAGTTAATTACAATAAGAGGGCCTAGTTATTATTTTACTCTGAGGAGAAAACTCCCAAAGCAAATAGGCATATTCTTCAGGCAGCACATTCTGTCCTTGTGGACATAATATTTGGTAAGCCAAATTATTATCAATTTTTGTGATGATAATTTCATAACAAGGGGTGCAATAGATGATTGGAATTTTAAGTGGTACCTCCTAAAAGTAAAGTTTATATCACTGTAGACTATATCAAGGTTGTTTAGGCATTATGCCCGAATCACAGCACTCACTTCCCTGGACAGTGCTAGGTGGGCATCATCACCCTTTGCCTCTTTTGGTTTTCCCTATTTATTACAAAATAAGAGATTATATATAGTTAGCATAGAGTTGGTAGACAAAGCAAGAATAGCACATCTCAGAAGTATATTACAAGGAAATAAAGGGAACAATAGGAATATAAGGGATGGAACACTGATGTAAGAGTATCATGAACTGATAGATGATGGGTTCAGGTTAAGTATGCATAATTTTATTAAACTTAAAAGAGATTGAGCTATATATTTTGTAGCTGTCCTCAGAGAATAATAAATTCATTTATTTTTTTTAATTTCAGAGATGATAAAGTAGTTACAGAAGTTTAAAAGCTTTAGGTGTGGCAGTGGTAAAATGTTAGAGTATGAGGCACTTCTGTGCACCATATCCATTTCTCATGCCAGAAAATATTGCGGAACTATGAGTGGGGATACAGAAGCAGTGCGTCCCTTTTGAGAGTCAAGCCAGTCTGAACTTAATCAGGTATCACATCCAGCCTGTCAGTTTTCACACGGATGGACCTATTAGTCCAATTACTTTGTTGTAAGGTCACAGAACATCAGAGATGGCAAACATGTGGGTTCATCAAAAGGGTTATAGGATAGAGAATTTTGGGAATTGTGGCCTCAGTAGGCAATCATAAATAATGACCTAATGTCTGCAACATACAAAGATATGTACATAATTATACACTAACTCCCAGGGAAACAAATTGAAAGCTGCTTCTTTCAGAAAGCCTTGCTAATCAATATATATACCCTATGAAAACGAAAAAGACAATGGACCTTCACTCATTATCCATTCTACCTCTGAACGTTTTTGATGCCCTTTGTTATGCCAGATTTAGTAAAGGATACACAATTAGCAAACGATACTCAAGTAATTAACCTCAAATCTTTATTTAGTTACTTAGAGAATCTACAGATAATGCATTTACAAAGCAGATTCTGATTCCACAATATAGAAGGGAGATCTGAGCTGAAGAAGTAGACAAAATAAAAGTGCTTTACATATTTCCTTCATATTCTGAAATGTGTGATAGCTTTTACAAAAAAGAAACATGCTGAATATTACTTTAGATATATTCTATTACTTGCACGGTGAGTACTTGTTGCAGAAAGTTCACATTAGATTCTCTGTACATGGTTTGGTCATTAAACTCCCAACAGGAAAGAAAGAATCTTTGAGTGTTTGAAGAAGATGGAGGAAGTATCTCTGGTGTGTTGTGGTAGTCGGCTAATGCAGTTTGATGTTTATATCAGTCATTCATCACGGAGTTCCTATTGGGGCATAAAGATGGGGATTTGGGGAGCATTTAATTCTTATTTTGCAGCTTTGATTAGTCCTGAAGAGAGCTATTATACTATAGGGTGAGGATGAAGCCAGTCCCCATTCCCGTAGCCATGCTGGTGAAGTAGATGAGCTTAATCCTATAATCCAAACCTTAAAATCTCTCTAGGAGAAAATACATTTCTCTCTCCCAAACACACTAGTCCTGCTGATTATTGCCACTTGGAAGACAGCTGCTTAGAATATAGTCCCTTTTTATGTTTCATAATAACTGAAGTGATTGAAGCCAACAAGACTAATCTGATTTGTAAAATAATTGAGGTCAATATGTTCAGACTAGAGAGTAGAAGACTTACTGTTAAATACAAATGAAATTATAATCTTCTCGATCTGAATGATAAGCACAGAGAAAGTTAGGAATAACTCAAGCAAAATTCAGTCTAAATAATTATAAGAATTGAAAGTTGAAATGCTTGGGTTATAATGTCTACCTGACATTTTATGGTAGACTGAGCACATGAAAAACATCATTACAGCATTAAAATAACCTATCATATCCGAATTGCTTATTATTGAACATAATTAAAATCTTCTTAATAATTTAATTGCACACCATCAAAATAAACATGTTCCTTAGCAAAATGTCACCTGAATCTTTTTTAATAGTGGGTTCACATCCAAGAAAACACTGGGTAAATGAAGTTAAAAACAATAGAAATGTAACTCATTAGTAAAGATATGTGCATCATTATAAAAAAGTCCCCAGTGGAGGGCAGTTTTGAAAGCAATTTCTCTTATTATTAGCACATATATCATCAAATGTGTAAGAGCATGAGATTCTCTCATTCATTTTTCCATTCAACAGTTATTTATTGGATACTTTAATATGCTCAGTATGGTGCCTTGTACAATGTAGGCTCATAATAATTTTGGTGTAATAAGTATAAGTAAATATAAATGATGTAATGCTGTATTGAAATCATATACTTACAACTTTTTAAATATTTCTTTTTTTATGGGACCATCTGCATACATAAAATTTAAAAAAATGATATAAATCAAGTGAAAGGTTTAAGAGTAAAAATGTATTTATTGCTAAATTTGATTCCAGAAGTGCTTTAGAAAATTAAATTCCAAAACAACAAAATGAGATTATTGTCTCCTACATATTTTTAAGTTTACCACGTTAGTGTATTAAAATTAAGAGCAGCACTGCTGCACACTATATTGTCAATAGCTAGAGGTCTCATAGGCTCATCCATGGAAATGGCAGTCATGTTATGGCTCCCTCTTTGTAGGGCCTTCCCACTCTTTCCGAAATGCCTCCACTCTTCATGGGAGGAAGTATGAGCTTCCTTTGGAAGGGAAGTTACAACTAAGAAGTCATAGTCCCAATCAAAATGATAAAGCAGTTTCTCTAATAATGCTCAGAAAATGTTACCCCAGCTGGATACCCTATTGGAAGAGCCCGGTTTTCAGCTAAAGGTCTTAATTTTAATTACTTGTGGCTGCACAGGAAAATTGCCTCATGATGACTACAAGAGATTGAAGGAGAAATTAATAGACTAATTTGGTTCTCTGACTTGGGCAAAGTCAATGTTTTCCTTAGCTATAATTTGTTGCACAGATTCTGGCCCAAAAATGAAACTGTAGTCTAAATACCTTGGATGTATTGATTTCCCATTTCCCCAGAAAACTGACAGAAAAGGGAAGAAATGTCTATGGGAAACTGATATGAATAAAGTCTTATAAGTCCACAATTTCTGATATAAGGAAAAAAATGGGAAAGATACTATGAAAGGTTTGTTGAGCATCTAAGTTACTTTTAGCTTTTAATTTCAACATTTCGGTTTCACTCACTCAAAGAGAACTGACTATTTGAAAGGAAAAATGTGTTTTTAAGTTTTATGTTGTATTCTTTTTTATAAAAATCAACTGCATATATTTCAAATATACTACTTGATACATTGTCATGTATGTACACCTATGAAACATCACAACTATCAAGATAGTGAACAAATACTTTATATTCTTTAGGTCTACTCAGTCTACCATGAAATGTCTTTAGGTCTGCTGAGTCTACAAAAGATTGTAACCCAAAACCCTGCCTTATGCACCTTAACAGTTTTCTTCTGTCCCTATATAATCCCTATCCCTATATAATTACTGATATGATTTCTGTCCAAATAGATTAGCATTACTATAATTTTATGTAAATGCAGTCATAAAGAAGCTACTCTTTTTTATCCGAATTCTTCACTTAGTATAATTTTTTTAAGTTAATGTTGAGAAGTACCCTATTGCATCAATATACCACAATTTGTTCATCCATGTCTATTGGTAGACATTTTAGTTGTTTTTTGAGTTTTCGGATATAACAAATAAAGGTGCTGTAGAAATCTGTATACAAGTCTTTGTATTGACACACACTTTCTCCTCAGCAAATTCTTAGGAGTGGGATAGTTGGATTATATTGTGTCTGACTGCCAAACTACTTTCCAAAGTAGTTGGATCATTTTGTATTCCTATTTGAAGTGCGTGATAGGTTTGGTTTTTCCCTTTCCTTGTTAACACTTGGTAAAGCTTTTAATTTTAGCCATTCTAGTGGTGTGTAGTATATCATTGTAGTTTTAATTTGCATTTCCTTATGCTAATGATGTCAAGGAGTACCTTTTCTCTTTTTTCTTTACTTGTAATGATTTTGTCTGGTTTTGTAATGAGGGCAATTTTAGCCTCTGAATGAATTGAGAAATATTCTTTCCTTTTTAACTTTTAGAGTTTGTTTTAAAAAAATTACATTTATTCATTTTTGAGAGACAGAGAAAGACAGAGCACAAGTGGGGAGGGGCAGAGAGAGAGGGAGACACAGAGTCTGAAGCAGGCTCCAGGCTCTGAGCCATCAGCCCAGAGCCTGACGCGGGACTCGAACTCATGGACCGCGAGATCATGACCTGAGCCGAAGTCGGATGCACAACCGACTGAGCCACCCAGGCGCCCCTAGAAGGAGTTTGTTTTGAATTAGTAATATCTTTTCCTAAAAGTTTTATAGAATTCAGGGTGCCTGAGTGGCTCAGTCGAATGAGTTTTTGACTCTTGATTTGGGCTCAGGTCATGACCCCAGGGTCATGAGATCAGGCCCCGCATAGTGCTCTGCAGTTAGTGTGGAGCTTACTTAAGATTCTGTCTCTCTTTTCCTCTGCCCCTCTACCCTGCTCACTCTCTCTCTCAAAATAATAATAATAATAATAATAATAATAATAATAATAAAATTCTCTAGAGTAGTCATTTGTCCCTAGAGTACATTCTTTTGGAGAATGTTTTTAATTCTAAGTTAAATTGCTTTAATACATACAGGGCAATCCAGGTTACCTATTTCTTTTTAAGTGTACTTTGGTAGATAATTTGTGTCTTTCAAGAAATTTGTCCATTGTATCTAGTTTGTCACTTTTTTTGGCTTACAATACTTTATAAAATAGTCATATTTTTCTGTTAATATCTGTCAAATCTGTAATACTGGTAAAATGCCACTTCTCTCATTCCTGATATTTGAATATTTGTTGTCTTCCCTTGTATTTTCTGTGATCAGTCTGACTAGAGGTTTACCATTTTCTCCCTGAAGAACTATATTTGAGTTCATTGATTTTTCTTTATGCTTTTTAATTTTATTTATTTTTTGTCATTTTTTTTTTCTTTCTCTACTTTGGGTTTACTTAATTGACTGCTTTCTAGTTTCTTATGGTACAGAGAAAGTCATTGATTTGAGTCCTTCTTTTCTAATATAGGCATTTGGTATTAAAAATTTCCACTTAGTACTGGTTTAGCAGAATTTTACAGTTTTTATATGTTGTATTTTTCCTTTTGGTTCACTTCAAAATACATTTAAACTTTTTTAAATGTTTTATTTATTTTTGAGAGAGCACAAGTCAGGGAGCGCAAAGAGAGGAGGACAGAGGATCTGAAGCAGGCTCTGTGCTGACAGCACAGAGTGCTATCACTGACCCCCCCGGTGTGGGGCTTGAACTCAGAAACCGCAAGATCATGACCTAGGCTGAAGTCGGATGCCCATCTGGCTTAGCCACCCATGTGCTCCCAAAATACATTTCTAAATTCTTTGATTTAGAATTTAGATTAAAAGTTGTTCTAAATCTAAATCTGTTATTAGGGGAATAAACATTTAGAATTGTTATGTTCACTTGATATATTAACTCCTTCGACATGATCAAATGGCCTTCTTGACCCCTAGTAATATTCTTTGTTTTGAGAACTACTTTGTCCAACATTAATATAACCCCTAAATCTTCAGTCCTTCTCTTCCTCTTCCTTCTTCCTTTTCAAGCAACACCTATTTGTTACCTCACAGTTGTGCAAGTCAAGAGTTTTGGTACTGAGGTTCTCTGCTTAGGATCAAAAAGGTTGAAATCAAAATGTTGACTGGACTCGGATATCATCTCAATGCTAATGGAAAAATTTATCTTTTACAAGCTCATTCAGGTGGTTAGAAAAATCCAGTTTCTTCTGGTTTTAGGATCAAATTCCCTGTCCTTCTTAGCTTTTGGATCCTGATTGTTCTCAATTGCTAGAGACCACACTCCAGGCCTTATGCTTGGCCCCTTCAAGGGCTTATGTGATTAGATTAATATCCCCTCCAATATTCTTTTGATTAAGTTAAAGTTAACTAATGAGGATCTAAATTAAATATTTGTATCTTTTTGCCATGAAATATAACAGACTTAGGGCATAATATCTCATCATATTTATAGTCTGAGGGATTAGGGCAGGAAATTTGGGAGTGGGGATGTGGGAAGTTTAGGAGACTACCTATTATACGCTCCTATACTCCCACCTGGCCTTTTCTTCTAGATAGCTCCTGTGAATCCTATATTAGAGTTCATAACGGAGCTCCTTTCCATGTTTCCTGGCTCAGCTATTATCATCTTTTGCCTAGTCATATAGGTTCAAAGTTTAGTCATTTTTAGCTCCTTCTTCTATGACTTTTGCCCAACTAATTAGCCATCAAATTTGATCTACACTGCCCCTGAAATGATGGGCACATCCATCAAATCCTCTCTAATGTTACTATCATTAGTTCTGGCCTTCCTTCTCTTTTCCTCGGGCTGTTCAATAGCCTCTAAACCAGCAGAAGGATGTTTGTCAACCTCTCATCTAGTCTTGCATTTGTATGGCACTTTGTAACTTTTAAAGTGTCTTCACATTTATTATTTAAGGCTTGTGACAATTCTGTGGACTAAGCATTTTAACTTCAATGTGCAGATGAGGTCCCTGTGGGAAAGTTAAACAATTAACTCAGTGTCCCATGGCTAGTAATTTATTTGTGATCAAATCATGCTTCATCCATCTCGTTTTCTTTTGAGAACCTCAGCTTTTTTTATTTAGTATTTGCACAAAATTTCTTTTACCATTCTTTTAAATTTAACCTATTTGTATCTTTATTTTGAATGTGTACTTCGTATGGGCAACATAGTCAAGTCTTGCATTTTAATTCAGTGACATTCTCTGATATTTAATTGGAATATTTAAATCACTTTTATGTGATTACTACCATGATTAGGTTAAAATCTATTTCAATATTTTTTCCATGTATTTAAGCTTCTTGTTGTTATAATTTTGTCTTATTTTGCTTGTTTCAGACTGAGTATTTTTTATGATTCCATTTTATGTCCTTTGCTGGTTGATTAGTTATAGTTTGTTTTATTTTAGTGGTTACTTTAAAGTTTATAGTACATTATATATCTTTATCTTACCACAGACTATTCCATGTAGAATTATACCATTTCAGGTATCATATAGTAGAAGAAACTTCAAACAATTATTTTTCCCCGTCACATTCTTATGTTATTATTGGCATACACTTTGGTCATACATGTAATAGCATAATACCTTTTTAAAATTTTTATATAATGCTCTAATAAAGATATTATAATAATAGTAAAACATTCTTACATATTTACCCATGGAGCACCATTTCAGGTACTCTTCATTCTTTTCTTTTGATTATAATTCCATGTGGCATCATTTGCCTTTGCTCTGAAAGAATTCATTTATCTTTCTTGGAGTTTAGGTCTGCTGGGAATGAGTATTTCAGTTTTGGTATATTTGAAAATTTCTGTATTTTACTTTTGTATTAGAAAAAAAATATTTCTCCCTAAAACAGGTTTCTGGATATCCATTCCCCTGGTTCTGTCCAACTACCACTGAGGGTGTGAGAAGGAGCAGAGTTGGCTTGTGGTCCATGTACTGGATATTGAGGTGGATGGGGTATCTGTGAGCCTATCAGGGGCTGTACTGGCCCTGCTAGTATCCCTGTGTCAAAGGCAGTATGTCATTAAAAATCAAGTAGGAAAATACCATGACAGGACTAGACAGAGACCAGGAAAGAAAGAAAAGCTTATTTTCTGATTTTGGAAAAAGAGCCCTCATTTCCTCGTTTTCAGTTTGTACTGGGCCTGGTAAATTTTGTAGCTGGCTCTGTGCTTACGATTAAAGCTATACGGAGAAGATCTGGATTAGGGAACAGAAGAAACTCATAGTTGAATGGGATGGTGGCAGAGGGGTGGGGTGGGGCAAAAGTTCAAAATACCAAGGACTATAAGAAAATATTAGAAGAGGTTGCTGTAAGATCAAGGATAATGATGTAGAACAGTTACATTTTTTAATGAAATGCTGTATATTATTCCAAATACACATTTACTATAAAAATCTCCTGTAAATTTTGTATTTCTTACAAATCTGATTATAGGAATATAGTATGTTTTATGAAAACAAACAAAAAAACATAAGTAATCTAAAAACAAGTAATATAAATCTCAAGTAAAGCACATATAATAATAAAGTATTAGAAAACTAGGGGGAACCTGGGTGAATCAGTGTGGTTAAACATCCAGCTTAGGGTCAGGTCATGATATCTTGGTTCGTGAGTTCAAGCCCCACATCAGGCTCTGTGCTGGCAGCTCAGAGCCTGGAGCCTGCTTTGGATTCTGTGTTTCCCTCTCTGCCCCTCCCCTGCTCGCACTCTCTCTCTCTTTCTCAAAAATAAATAAACATTAAAAAAATTAAAAAAAAGATAACTAGTTTCCCCCTACATCCCCAAAATAAACATTTGCTAGCAATTTAAATATTGTTTGTAAAAGATATTAAAAATATTTTCTTTCCTGAGACCACATCATGATTCAAGAGAGATAATATAGGGATCGGAACTAGGGATGTGACAGCAGAGATTAAAAGAAAAAGGAATCAATAAAGGTTAAGTAAGAAATACAATCAAGAAAAGGTGATACATGAGTGTGTATGAGAATCAAAGAAGATAAATGAGAAAAGTACTCTTATGATTTTGAACCTAGATGATTACAAAGGTAATGCT
Source organism: Herpailurus yagouaroundi (assembly GCF_014898765.1). Lineage (NCBI taxonomy): Eukaryota > Metazoa > Chordata > Mammalia > Carnivora > Felidae > Herpailurus > Herpailurus yagouaroundi. The sequence continues at coordinate 6,384,364 of NW_024412452.1, forward strand.
CTTAACAGAGATGAGCAGTTGGAAATGTTAGTATATCTTAATTGCAAGAATTGAATAGTTGAAAATATAAACAGGAAAAAAGTTAATGAGAAATATAATTACAAATTACATACATTTTTTTTCTACAATAAATAATCCAGGATAAGGATAGGTAAAAATGTACTATCACTTAAGTACATTAATCATTTAAGGTCATGTAAAGTCTTAGATTTTTGTTCTGAGAATGAAATTATGAGAAGGAATGGACCACGTGATGTGAATAAAGAAGAGCTTTCTTTCAGGAGTGTAGCAGGAGCAATATGCTCAGGTTGGGAAAGAGCCTATTATGTTCGAAGAAGAAAATGCACACTAGTGAGGCTGGAGGATATGGAGCAGAGGGAAGCATTTAAATGGACAGGGCAAGACCAGATAGGACTTAGAGATTATGAGGAGATTGGATGTGATTCCTGTTACAATGAGTAACCATTTAGAGCTTAAGGTTCGTATCTGGGGAATAATATAATCTTATTTTTTATTGAGAAGAAAACAATTTATTTAATTTTATAAAATGCCTCTGTTCCATGTGAACCATGGGTCATAGGGGCACAAAAATGGAAGCATTAAAGACCAATTCAGAAGAAGTTGTAACTGTCCAGGAGAGAACTGATGAGGAGCAGCTTCATAGTGGTGCTCAACATCAGTAATTGTCAGGGAAATAGAAATCAAAACCACAGTGAGATACCACTTGTTAGAATGAGTATTATCAAAAAGCCAAGAGAGAATACATTCTGGCAATAATGGGGAGAAAAAAGAATCTGTGTATTGTTGATGGGAATTTAAATTGGTATAGCCACTGTGGAAAACAGTATGTAGGACCCTCAAAAGATTTAAAATAGAGCTACCATATGATCCAGGAATCCTACTTCTGGGCATATATCCAAAGGAAATGAAGTCACATCTTGAAGAGATATCTGTACTCCCATGTTCATTGTGGCATTATTCACAATAGCCAAACATAGAAACAATTAAAATGTCCATCAACAGATGAATGGATAAAGAAAATGTGGTATATATTTCCAGTGGAATATTATTCAGCCAAATTCTGCCACTTGAGACAATATGAATGGACTTTTAGACCATTCTGCTAAGTGAAATAAGTCTAACAGAAAAAGACAAATACTGCATGATCTCACTGATATGTGGAACCTAAAAAAGCTGAAATCATATAAATAGAGAGTAGAATGGTGAGTCCCAGGGATAGGGATGGGGGAGATGGAAAGATGTTGGTCAAATGTAAAAACTTCCAGTTATAAGATGAATGAATTCTGGGGATGTGACGTGTAGCGTGTTGACTGTAATTAATAATACTGTATTGTGTAATTGAAATGTGTAGGTCTTGAATATTCTCACATCACAAATAAATGGATTTATGTGATGTGATGAATGTGTTAACTAAATTATTGTGGCAATTATTTAGTAATATATATGGGTATCAAATCCGCATGTAGTTCACCTTAAATTTAGACAATGTTACATGTCAATTTTATTTTAATAACTCTGCAAAATATAAAAATAAAAACAGAGTTAGGGGTTTCTGTTTTCCAATATGGCTAATTTCCACTCTCAGGAGAGCCCTTGGCTCTGCAGTTGGTATTTATTAGTTTCTCACAATCTACAATCCTTGCTCTTGGCTAGAATATTTGGCAACTGTCAGTTTTCCCCCAAGCCACACAGAGCCAGTCATGTGGCAAACCTATGACACATAAATGGAATTCTCAGTCAACTTTTCTAATTCTAGAAGAATTCCCCATAGGATAAATATTCCTGTCTTTAAACAACTGAGGGCAATTATACCTGATAAATTATAATTATAATATTTTATTCTAAAATGTCAGTAGACAAGGTTATCCCAGCACACGTGGATCCACAGCACATGAAAAGAAAGATTAAGCTTAAATATATGTGAATGAATTCATAAAACTGATCTCTATGAAACCAAAAGTAATTTAAGATATAAAAAAAGAAGCTTTAAAACATTGGTACTTTAAAATATTTGAGAAAAAAAAATTATATCCACAAAATGCCATGGAATGATCTCACTCCATTGCATATATAATTACTAAATGGCTTTGAATCAGTATTAATTTAACAATAAAACACCTAGGAGTTAAGAATCAAGAGACCCTGATTGCTGTATTTCTTTAATCCTTTGTGAATAGTATAAACATCTAGAAAGAGCTTTTAGACTATCCCAAAACCTGACTACTGGCCTTCCTTCCATGCCCCAGAAATTGAGATTTAATTGGTACAGTGGGATTCCTGGGCCTCAGCCATTTTAGACTTCTCCAGCATATTCTACTAGGTAGTCAGGTTTGAGAATTATTGCATTAACACAGACATTGTTCCACAACCCTAAATTGTATTATTTTCACACAATATTTTAAACTTTTTCATCTGTTATTCTATATCATGTTGGGGATAATTTTCACAAATTTCTTCACACTCTGCTATAGCATTCTTTACATGAATGCTGTCTCAAGGATACATAAAATAGATTAAAAATAAAAAAAACACACAGGTTTTGTATTCCTGATAATCCCTAATTTATATGTGGATTTAGAAATTCTAAAATGTATCATTTATAACTTATTATAGTGTATTATATTAAGAATGCCCTCAACTTGCAAATATTAGTCATTTATGATTCTGTTGGACTTCATTTATTTTATAAATGGTTAGCTATTTTTTCCATGATTCAGATATGATTCCAAACCATACTTGAGAGGAAGAAAATGCATAGCTGCTGTGTTTTATGGTGGTACCAAAGCCATTCAATAGAATGATTGCCTTTTCCTATTATATATTATTATATACTAAATAATATATGAATTTTCTGCTGTTGAATAGCAAAAACTACTCTTTTCTGTGGTGTGTTCCTACATATCATATATCCCAATATTAATAAATCTATGTTCTCAACATTCCTATGTGAATTGATTTAGTTTTATGTTACAAGAAAGCCTTCTCAATTCAGATAGCATGTATCATTAAAAATGTAATTGAAATGACAAATCCTTGAGAGCTCTTAAGATTTTAAGAACATATTTAAAGGGTACAGAGCTACCAAATTAAGACTGGTAATTTTTCTTCTTTTTTTTCCTGGGGTTGCTGTTTGTAAAAGTAAAATTTTATGTCCATGTTTAAACATATTAGTGCTCATAAAAATGCAAAAGCTCATCACTTTCCATTAGCTACTCTGCCTATATCCATAAAGTTGTAAACAATTTGGTAAGTGACAAACCCATGTGAATACAAGCGCAATAACCCTTCTTAAAATAGAGTTAGAAATTGCGAGGACTTCCCTGAAATGGCATACTGCATTTAAACTCTTGAGTAAACAGCCATTGAGTGAGGAGACTTTTATATAAATTGGCCAGGTATGGTAGATATCATATGCAAATTACAATCAGTCATGAATTAGACAAAAGTTTAGAACGATATACAAATAATTTATGCCTTCAGAAAATTAAATCATCCTCTGAAAATAAAATTTAGCAAGCATCTTCTAAAATACAAATCTATCTTTTGAGGAATATGGCTATTCTGGACAGGCTCCAAGTCAATTCCTCAGGTCCCTTTTTATCTGATATTTATGTGTTAGCTGTATTTCTACAATTTATTTCATGATTGTTAGGAGACAGTTTTCCATGAGTAGCTATTTTTGCATGTTCTGCAAAAAGAGGCACTGACAGCCTGTAGATCTGTACTACCTTTTTAAGGATGTTTGCGTAACAAAGAGCATGGAAAATAAAGATCTTGTCTCCTAGAAGGTGGGGTCCTTTGCTATTCAAGAAAATACGGTTATCTCCCTTTGGGGCAACAGTTGGGCATGTTTGCTTGCAGGAAGTAACCAAAAATTAAGGTTTTAAGTTCAGGGTTCTTCTGCTTTGAGAGATCTCACCCCTTATGTAAGCAGCATTGACCTATACCCACCTGCTTCTCTTATTTTGGAGACAAACATTCTTTTCTAGAATCTCTGCAGCAGACAGCCTTCACTTCGAATTGGCCAGAGGAGGTGGATTGGTTTCATTATTATTGATCTCCTAGAATCTGAGGAGAGATGGCTACCCGTAAAAAAATTAGGTTCTATTAGAAATAAAAAGTGGAGGATGGACTCTAGGTAAGAAATCAAGGGTGGTCATCACCTGTGAAACTTCCCCTCATTACTATTTTAACAAGATAGTGTGTATCTAAATCTGATATTAATATTATTATGTCTTATCTGGTCATGCTATGCTAATTTATTATTCTGAATAGTTTCTTATTTTATCATCTGGAATTTTCCAGCTATAGAATTTTTTCATCTATAAAGAGCGATAATATTTAGTAAAAGAAGGAAAAAATATATACCTCTCATCATTTTCTCTTTTAAGGTAGTAAATCCAAAACACTATTAAACAATAGTGATCAAAAATAACCATTCTTAACCAATTCATTTTAAAATCATATTACTTCCTAAATGAGTCAATCTAGTAAAAGTGACTTCATTCAAACACCAAGGGAATTTTCGGAATGTGATAAATGGCAATAAAATTAATCTGGAAGAAATATTAAGAATAACAAAAAATAAAAGTATATTGAGTAGAAACCCTTTAGTAAGTATAAAAACACTTTATAAAACACTATAATTAAATCACTTTGATGAAGTTATGGAATAGACAGAGATTAAAAACCAGAAAAGCATAACCAGTTCAGATAAATCCAAATGTGTATGAATATTCAATATATAACTATACATATAAAATTAAAATTATTACAAAAATAATAGATTCCAATAATAATGAGACCACAAACATTTTCATTGCCTAATTATATCTTTTTCCTAAAAAATGATGTTGAGATACGTGAAGAATTTTAGTCTAAAACTATGGAACAATAAAGCATTGAATTAATAACTAAAATAATCTCAGGATAAGAATGCTCTTTTTAAGCATGCCAAAACCTTGGAAGCCAGTTCATGTTATTTTTATTGCAGAAATAGAAAACAAATACAGGAAGTCTCCATTTATGAAATACTTTGAGATCAATTTGCCAATACTAACAAAATTTCAAAATTAATTGCAGTTTGATTTAAAAATGTAACTTCTGTAAACCTGTATTCCATGCCCTGAGATGAAGGATTCCCATTTGTAGGACATAATATTGATATGCCTGGTTCAATACTGAAAACTGGGGGATGTGACCATCTAGTTCCAAGAAAATTCACGGGAAAAAGCTGTTGTGGTAAACATGGGTCAGATCACAGACTGTGCTAAGGGCTTGCACGTAGCTTTCTTTCCTGAGAAACACTAGCATTCTTGGCTAATAAGGAGAGACTAGTTTCAGAAACCCTCCGACATCTCCAGCTTTGTAGACCCAAGAGTGGAGATAAGCATCAACCATGGTTTACAGGAGCAGCAGATCACACACTTTCCTTACAGTATCATCAGCTACATTGTCAGAGGAACTTGCAGGTCACAGGAACTAAACAGTGGAGATAGAAGGTGGGAAGACTGAAGATGTGAGAGCTGCATCTGATGGAGGAAATAACAGGAGGGAGACAGGAGCTGGTTCAGCCAGAAGCTGCCAGACTGAGTCGCCTAAGGGAAAAGCCAGGTACAGAAAAGAGCAGTGTCATCAAATACAAAAAAGAAAAAATACAGAGAACAATTCCTTGTAGACTGCCAGTGGCTCTGGCATCCTTCCCAATTAATCTAATTCATTGCTCAACTAGTGACATAAATTTACATCAACCAGGCCTAAACCTTAAACTCTAAAGGGACCTTCTAACAATGCAAGCAGACTGTTATTGTTATCAAGGAGAGGTCACCCATGGGGGCTTTTAGGAGACTAAAAATAAGTCTAGATGTCATTCATGTCAGTTAATGAGAAAAATTAAGAAAAACAAGGTCAAATACTAAAATTAATTTTTCACCTTAAAGACAGATTCGAGAGAGAGAAAACCAATTCTACAAATTTAAATGATAAAAAGCAAAATTCTTGAAGTCTCAGCTTTGTAATTTCCAAGCCAAAAATGTTTTTGAAAAACAGAATAGTATTTGTATATATTTAAAATTCTGTGAGATGGACAAAGTAATGCTTGGGGGATAGTTCAAAGACTAAAATATACATATATATATATATATATATATATATATATATACACACACATATATATTATTTTCAGGAAAAAAGAATAAAAGTATAGAAATTAAGCATTTAATGTAAGAAGATTAAGAAAGAGACATAGGACAAATGAATTCATAAAATAAAACACAAATTAGGAATCTGAAAACAAAAGTACAACAAAAAGAAGAATAAAATATGAATGTCAAAACTGGTTCTATGGAGACACCTGGTTGGCTCAGTCAGTTGAGTGTACAACTTCAGCTAAGGTTATGATCATATGGTTTGTGGGTTTGAACCCCATGTCGGGCTCTTACGCCAGCTTGGAGCCTGGAGTCTGCTTCAGATTCTGTGTGTGTCTCTCTCTCTCTGCCCATTAGCCACTCTCTCTGTCTCAAAAAGAACCATTTAAAAAAGCCTGGTTCTTTGAAAAAATTTGTATGATTGATTTTTAAAAATTACAAAATTTGTCTAAAAAATCTGGTAAGGATATTGATGAAAAATAGGAAAGTACATATGAAATATGATCGGTAACAATATACTTCAATATACAGACTATAAAATGTATGCGTGTGTGGGTATGGTAATCTATAAGGTGGTGTTTTATTTGCCTTAATTGAGATATATTCATGAGATGGTTAGTTACGATTTGATCAAAAATGTTTAATTCAGAATTAGCTCTCATAAATGCTTCAGCTTCTTTTACTTACAGTTATCATTGTAGATTTTTAAAATTAGCTAAGTGAATGCTTTTTTTTAAACTGGTGAAAATAGTGGCAAACTAGATATATAAAGTAGTTGCAAATATAGATACATGCTACTACTGAATAAACTGTATATAAGAATCTAGTGAAGCTAATAGGCTGTATATTTTATTATTTAAAAAGAAATTAAGTTTATTTATATATTTTGAGAGAGACAGAGAGAGCCAACAGGGGAGGGGCAGAGAGAGAAGGAGAGAGAGAATGTCAAGCTGGTTCCGCACTGTCAGTGCAGAGTCTGATGACACAGGGTTCACTCTGGAGTCACAGGATCATGACCTGAGCCAAAATCAAGACTCGGATGCTTTACCGACTGAGCCACCCAAGTGCCCCATAGTCTGTATACTTTAAAGTGAATCCAAGATTTGGTATGAGGGCCAAAAACTATGCTGGAATATTCTACATGTCTTGTGTTAACCATACGATTAGCTGAATCCTGCCTTAAAAAACTTTTTTTAATGTTTATTTCTGAGAGAGAGAGAGAGAGACAGACAGACAGAGACAGAGTGTGAGTAGGGGAGGGTCAGAGAGAAATGGAGACACAGAATCTGAAGAAGGCTGCAGCGTCTGAGCTATCAGCACAGAGCCCAATGCCGGGCTTGAACTCAGGAACTGCAAGATCATGACCTGAGCCGAAGTCAGATGCTTAACTGAATGAGCCACCCAGGTCCCCCATGGTCTGTGTACTTTAAAGTGAATCCAAGATTTGTCATGAGAGCCAAAACTATGCTGGAGTATTCTAGACATCTTGAGTTAACCATAAGATTAGTTGAATCCTGCCTTTTAGCACTGCCACCACATCCTCTGGAGGAGCAAGCTGGGCTGCCCAATGAATCAAGACAATCCCTGAAACTATGGAACTTAGAAAACAAAGTTCGTCTTCTATATCTTCAGAATTTAGTCTTAAACATTCATTCATCATCTTTTTTTTTTCTGACTGTTGGAAGCTGCAGAAACCCGAAGAGAAACTTGTACATGAATAAAATTAGTTTGAGTAAATTTTCAACTTATATAATACACAATATTTAGAATGATAGAGAAGCCACTATCTTATATGTGAAGATTATAAACAATTTGTAAGCTAACTACAGGTAAATTGAAATCTCAGAGAGGAGAAAACCTCCGTAAACAACAGTTTTCTAAGAAGTGTTCAAAGACAAGTACAAAACAAAAAAATTAAAATTGTCTTAAATTTAAAAGCATCAAGCGATTTTCAAGTGATTTTACTGTTTCCCAGAACAAGGCTCAAGATTATTTATAAGTTGCAAAAATATCCAGCAGCCAATGAAGTAAAATTTCTAATGTCTGGTATAGTAGGAGCCCTGACAAGTTGGCTTTTCTTTTTGTAATTCAAGTGCCTAATTAAATTTAGATTGAGAGGCATGTACTTCAAGGAGGCATTCCCTTCAAAGATGGCTGTGTTGAATAAACACATTGCCAGCCACAGGACTAGATAAAGAGCCAGTCAGCACTTCTCTTTTCCTGGGCAAATTTGTTTTAGAAATTATGTTTGGTTTTAAGGTAACTAGCATGTGGTTTTGTTTTGTGTTTTGTTGTTGTTGTTTTTTTATTTGTTTTATCTCCCTGCACTTTAAATTCCCACTCTAATATTTTAATTCACCAGTTAAGAGTGAGCCTGGGAAATCCTAAGCCTCCACCCTTGATCCCAATAAATGCAGAACTGCAGACTCCACAAACTTTCTCTCTCCTTTGCCGACAACCTCACTGTGTGGCCCCAGGTATACTGTGTAATTTTCAAGACTTGTAATAAATATAGTAAATTTCTTTTTCTTTTCTTTTCTTCTCTTCTTTCCTTTCATTCCCCCCCTCTTTTTTTTTTTTTTTAATATATCCTGATGCTTGTTGCTTAAGGCATTTTACAATCATAATTAGAGCCACAGGGGCTGGTCGAGCAACAGCATTGGTTATCAGTAGGCTGAGACTGACACACAACATATGTTTTCCAATTAAAAATTTATCAGGCATTTGATAAAACAGGAAAATATGACCCATAATGAAGAGAAAAATAAATTAACTGAAAACCAAACAGAACTGACATATTAGAATGAGCAGACACAGATATCAAAATAATAGGACAGAAATAATATTTAAAACTGTAATCCAAGAACAGGTTCTGCTAACAAAATGAAGATCTGAATTTATATATTGAGAGGGTTTAGCGGGTATCTGAGAAAAATGAGCCTGGAATGGCTAGCTTTGAGACATATCCTAGGAAACTCTTAGATTTTAAGATTGAGAAAAAAAATTTCTTAAGGCCTTCTATCAAAAACATCAAATGATTTACAAGGAAAAAATTGTGCACCAAAGATTTTATATTCAGTTTTTTTTAAGTTTATTTATTTTGAGAGAGAGAGAGAGAGAGAGAGAGCGAGCATGGAAGGGGTAGAGAGAGAGGGAGAGAGAGAGAATCCCAAGCAAGGCTCCACACTATCAGTGTGCCGGGCTCAAACTCACAAACCATGAGATGTCAAGAGTTGATATCAAGCTGATACCTGAGCTGATATCAAGAGTCAGATGCTTAACTGACTGAGCCAACCAGGCACCTCATATTCAGTTCTTAAGATAATAGAGAAACAGAACCTATGTAGGATGGGTTTATCCAAAGAAACAGATGACTGAGAAAAAAAAATAGTATGACTCTTTTCCATGTTGAACCCCTTTGGAAAATAGTTTAGCATTTTCTTTAAAAATTAGACATCTTGTAGATACCATGTGATCCAACCATTCTACAGCCAAGAAAAATAAAAGCACATAATTAAAGCACATGTAGCACTCTATCCCAAACCTGAAAACATATCAAGTGTCCAGTCACAAGTTTAGGGACAAACAAGACCTGATATATCCGATACAGATCTTACTCAACTTTTGAAGGGATTATGTTCCATAAAACCCATCATAAATTGAAAATATCATAGGGGCGCCTGGGTGGCGCAGTCGGTTAAGCGTCCGACTTCAGCCAGGTCACGATCTCGCGGTCCGTGAGTTCGAGCCCCGCGTCGGGCTCTGGGCTGATGGCTCAGGGCCTGGAGCCTGTTTCCGATTCTGTGTCTCCCTCTCTCTCTGCCCCTCCCCCGTTCATGCTCTGTCTCTCTCTGTCCCAAAAATAAATAAAAAACGTTGAAAAAAAAAAAAGAAAATATCATAAATTTAAAATGCATCTGATCTGCCAAATATCACAGCTTAGCCTGGCTTACCTTAAACATGCCCAGAACACTTACATTAGCCTATATTTGGGCAAAATCATCTAACATAAAGCCTATTTTGTAATAAAATGTAGATTTTCTATCAAGTAATTAATTTATTAATTTAATTTTATGGTAAAGAAGAAAAATAAAGAGGGATTACATGTGTTTCTTTTCAGGAAGTCATTCCATTATAAGGGATACTCATGACCATAAAGAAATACCTACATTTTGAAGGACTTCTATGGAAAAATAACCTATGTGACTTTGTCCAGAGAATTCTGTAGGATATTTCATGATATACTAGGAATATTCTTGTGTTAAATTTATTATTCCAGAATCCAGATTTTTAGCTCCTTCTAGGTCTCAGTCCTATAATCTAAGCTGCAAGTGTCCTAGAATATTCAAGGATGCTTACTAGGAATGGATTTCCTTTCTTACACTCTACTACCAGCCACCAAATCAGCCCTCAAATTATAAATCCAGTTCATCAACACATCCGTGTTATCTCTATTTTGGTGTTCCCAACAAATTATTTTGAAGTAGTTATTGGATATTATAACATTCTGTGAAAAAGTTTTAAAACCTTATTCCTTAACAATTTCTATGTCAGCGTATTTGAGCAAGAGTACTCAGCACTAAATCACTACAGTTCAATCTAACTTCCTGCTGCTTTGAATCACCCTTTAGATTCATAATTATTACTTCTAGTTTTGTTGAGTGTTTTCCTATGGTTCTGTCATGGGGAGTTCATATTTTCTTTCAGAAATATTAGTCTTCAAAGGGAAAAGAATTGGTACAAATTTGTATTCTGCATGAGTCTCCCCCAAGTGCTCAAGGATATATGGATCCATGCGCTTTGACCATCCATGGACCTGTCCTGATAAACCACAAAAATATTAAAATTATAAATCAGCAGTAGATCTGGGTTATAAAATTATTTACCAAACAGTTTATATTTAGTATAGTCCTGCCCCTGGAGAATCCTTTGAAATAATTCATTTGAACCATTATTTATTGAGCACCCATTTTTTATATGGTCCTGGTTCTATGCCTTAGAAGATAGAGTGAGAAACAGTCCTTTAGTTCAAGCTGCTACTAGTTATCTTGGATGTTGAAAAAATAAGCACATTTTTATAAAACAATGTGTAGTAAAGTGTTTTTTTGTTTTTTTTTTTTTGTTTGTTTTTTTTTTGTATAAGAAGAACAACAAAAATGCTTTGTTGGAGTGTGGGGTTTGGTGACTCAAAAAAGGGACTATTCACAGTATGAAAAAAACAGCAATCAAACCAGGAGGTCAACACTAAAGAGGTAACAATAAAGGGCAAGTTGAATTCCAGTCTCTCTATATATTTGTACTGAGAACAAAGTGATTCTGTCCTGGGCTCAGCATTCCTAAATTGGATTGCTAATTCCACCACTGGTGTAATGAACTTGAGCAGGTAATATAATAATCTTTCTAAGCCTCAATCATATGATGTGCATGACAGAAATATCATGTTAACCCAGTGATGCTGTGAAGCTTGAAATAGAAAACATTTACAAAGCACGTAGCACAATCCCTAGTCACTGGTATGTACATGTTCAATCAAGGTTTGGTTCTTATAAATATTGTTATAGTATTAATTATAATTATTATGTTTACTGGTGGGGAAAGCACAATAGTAGTAAAACTAATAGGAGCAAAAACCTGACAGCATGAGCATTTTTGAGAAAGAGTAGAAGTTAATTTTGATTTGAGTGTACGGTTCATTTGGGGAATAGTGACAGGGTAGTAGTGCTGGAAGAGTAGATTGGGGATTTATGGAGGGGCTTAAGTGCCAGGTTAATAAATTTATAATTAATTTGGCATACAAAAATGAGTCACAGAAGTTAATTGGGCATGGAAGTGATATAATTGGGCTGTTCTTTAAGAAGATTAGTCATGGACTTCAGTGGAAAAGGAAGAGAGGCAGGAAGACCAGTTTGAAGGCTATTAAACTATCATTTCAAAGGGGATAATATCCTTTGCAAGAATAGTAGCTATAGTAATGAAAAGTATTCCAGGAGGATTACTGAAGAAGCTGCACACACTGACTCTGGGTAGAATATGAAAATTAATAATTTTAGTTTGACTAAGACTGTTATCAACAACTGGAATTTTCATGGGAACTATCAATAGAAACAGGAAGCAAGGATTGGGGGAAATTGGTTCAGTGGAAGATGTCAAACTTTTTGATCAGTATGTAATAAGCTTGACTAGCCAGTGGGATGTACAGCTTAAGGAGATGAAGGCAGTCAAAATCCAAGATGGATTTAAAAAGAGAGCTCAGGACTATAAACATATTTTGGAGCTATTTACATTGTCAGTGTTAAGACATTAGAGAAATGAAATCTTAAAGAAGAGAGGTTCGAGAAAGAAAATAACAGATTGGAGAAGAGACTCCACTCTTATCCTTTAGCTCTTCTAAGCAGTGCTAATCCAGCTGGGTGAGGTAGGGAAAACAACCCAGGTCATAGGCTTCTACAAGTAGTTGCTCCAAATCTTAGCATACATATGTCATATATCAGTAAGTCATCACATATCTGCTCATTCTATTTGGGTTTGCTTATAAGAAACTATGCAAAATGTGAAGAGGCAGCTACTGTGAGTGGCTATGTGATCTATTATCTACACTGAGTGACAGAGTTGTAAGCTGGTACTTTACCAAGGAATCCTTCAATAGGTGGATTCAGGATTATTCCTTTTCCTCTCATGATTTCTTTATCTACTATTAAAATCCTGTTTTAAATTTTTTCCTAGGTCATCCATCAAAGGAGAGATAGCTTGTCCAAGACTTTTGAATTTATTATTCACTTTATTTTTTCCATTTCACTCTGATATTTGTGATAGCATTAAGATGAATGGTATCTTGGCCCTCCCCAGTTGTAGTCTATGCTCCTTTGGAACAAACATCTAACTCATTCCAGTTTTATGATCACATTCTTTTAGCATTCAAAAATTTGATCAAACATTGTCCTGTGTTCACCCAGTTCCACATTTTAGTTGAATTTATGTTGCTTCTGACCGCCATATCATGTGTAACCCTTATCAATATTTTTTAATTAATAATGATAACAGAAACATGAAGAATTCCTATTTTTAACTATCATGTGAAGAGGAAGAGATAGAGCTTTCAAAAAGTAGGAAAAATTTCCACAGGAAAAAAGTTCTAGTTAAATGTAGCATTGTCAAAACAAATACCAGTTTAAATAATTTGCAAGAAACACTGGTAATTTTAACAAAATAGTTGGGGGATGGATTGCTAAACAATATCAATGGAGAAAATCATATGATACAATAGAGAAAAGTGGAGTCAGCAAATATATTTATACTATTTATATTTATAACATATTCATATTAATATATATTGATATTTGTTTCTCATTTCTTTTTTTAATTTTTGTCACTTAAAAAAATTTTTTTTTGAGAGAGAGAGAGAGAGGGAGGGAGGGGCAGAGAGAGAGGGAGACACAGAATCCAAAACAGGTTCCCTGCTCTGAGCTGTCAGCACAGAGCCTGATGCTCTTATGAATTGTGAAATCATAAAGTTGGACATGAGGCCAAAGTTGGACTCTTAATTGACTGAGCCACCCAGGTGACCCTCTAACTTGCATTCTTTGCTATAAACATTGAACCTAAAAACAAAATCAACATTATAATCTTGACATCTTTTTTTTTTTTAATTTTTTTTTTCAACGTTTATTTATTTTTGGGACAGAGAGAGACAGAGCATGAACGGGGGAGGGGCAGTGAGAGAGGGAGACACAGAATCGGAAACAGGCTCCAGGCTCTGAGCCATCAGCCCAGAGCCTGACGCGGGGCTCGAACTCACGGACTGCGAGATCGTGACCTGGCTGAAGTCGGACGCTTAACCGACTGCGCCACCCAGGCGCCCCTAATCTTGACATCTTATTCAAGTTTCTGTATCCTATTTCCAAACAAGAGTTCCAGTCCTATATCTCTCATCTCAAAGTGGCAACAAAAATGTTGACTTATTACAATATCTCTTACAATTATTATTTACTGTCATTCTTCTGGCTGGAACTGTACTCCTTTTCTTTATCCCACTGGGCCTAAAAAAAAAATGCCACCAATCCCTAAGAGGCCATCCTTGATATCATTTTTTATTCTATTCCATCTATAACCCGTTAAGATTATTTATCCTAAAACTTTCAATATTAACTTTTTGTCTGCACAGAAATTTCTAGAATTTAGGAAAACATAAATTGAAGTGCACAGCATTTGTTAACACTCCCAGGTGTTATGCCATGGTCAGTTCTGGACTTTATATTCTCTTTTCTAGATGCTTCGTGACTATTAAATTCCAACCACAGAAAATTCTTACTTCATTGTGATCATCCATTTTTCTTGACTTTTCTAAATCTTTCTGCAACTGACATACATATTCACAGTTTATAATATTCTACCTTGTATTATACCAACTACTTTCGTATGTATATCATATGCTAACAAGTTCTGCTGCTATCTTATTTGCTCTCTTGCCTAAGTATTAAAGTTAGTCTATTCCCTATAGGTAGAATGAACTAACAGAGTAACAAAATACTGTCCGTATTTACTCATAGTTGAATACATCCATAGATACTCTTTCTTATTCCCATTTTGTAGCTGAGAAGAAAGGGGTTCGTACAGGTTAATTGACTTGTCCACATAATGTAGCAAGTATGTGGTAGAACAAGTCCCCTAATTCAGGACCTAGGCCATTTCCCCTACTTCAAACACTATTTTCTTTCATTTCCAATTACTTCCTCCACATAAATATAAAAACTGAGCACTACAGCACAAAGTGATGTATATAGATTAGCATTTTTATTTTCTCTTTCTTCAAGGTGCTGAAGTGCTGGCATTAAATAACAACTTTGGGTTTGACTTTGCTTTGGATAATACACCAGTTAAGAGATGCAAGCTTCAATCATATAGGATAATAGATGATCTGCTGAAGAGAGAAATTGATTTTGAAGTTGTAATTTACTTGAAGTGTTTTGATGATCTCATAAAATACAGGCACAAAATTGAAGTTATTTAGGATTTCATGGCTCTCTTAAAGCCTGAATTACTACTTCAGTGCCAAAGTCCCCAGGAAAGATCCACAGGTTCCTGTATTACAGACTATATATTTATTGCCCTGTAAATATACTTCCTGGTACAGAAGCTTTTTCTTTGCCTTCTCCATCTCTTATTTATTACTCCTCTCCCTCAGTCTCTTTCCCTTGCTCTCTCTTTCTCTTTTCTTCTCACTCTTTCTCCCCATCTCAGCCTAGAAAGTGACCCACTCCCATGTTGTTTGGGTGTCTGGCCCATGGTCTACATCTCTGTTCAAAATGGTTTTATTTAGGATAGTGGAGATAACCCCATGTGTATCATTTCTTTACCTATCAGTGATTCAGTGATTCCTCTTGAACATAATTCTGGTGTTGCATTAGTATGAATGTTATCATTTGTGTATCATTTGATATCCTTAGGCAAGGGCAGTGTCATCCAGAAAGAGGGCATAAGAAAACAGTATTCTCTGGGTGGTCTCTTTTATGGGAGGATGGTTAAAAGAGTAGCTTGAGAAACTTGACATGTTGCTCTAGTCCAGAGGTCCTCAACCTGGAGGCATAATAGAATCATGTGGGGAGCTTCTTCACCACTCAACTAGTTAAATCAGAATTTTTGGAGAAGATAGATTTTTAAGCTCCCCAAGGTTATTTCAATGTGCAGCCAAGTATTATAACCACAGCTGTACTGGAAATACCTTTATTGGAAACATAAAAACATGAGAAATCTCTACCTTCTGATTGTGTGTGTGTGTGTGTGTGTGTGTGTGTGTGTGTGTGTGTGTCTATAGATTGGTGGTTTTGTCGCCAGACTGATAGAAATAAAAATTGAATAAGAATAAACATTATATTTCTCAATTGATTCAAAACATAGAAAAGTAAAAGTAATGTCATTAATTATCATTGACCCAGTTCTTATTTCAGGGTTATATGCCATGAGAAATACACTTATTTAGCATTTTTCAAAATGTGATACATGAACTCATTTGTGAGAAATATGATTACTTGGATGGCAAAAGATAAATATGCTTTATTTTAATAATTTTCATATATTTTTATGTGTAATATAAACTTATATGTTACCTATAAAAATGCAAGATTTTACTGATTTCTTTGCCGAAAGTGAGGCTTACATAGAAATCATTGCAATTACCTTCTTTATGCAGACCATGCAATTTACAGATGGCATTTAATCCTACCAGTGAAGGTTCCAAACCATCCATTTCTGAATTTTTTTTAAATCGTCGGGTGTATGGATTATATAGAGGATATAAGTGACATGTGTGGATTTTTAAAAACTGGATTTCAAAAAGCTTTCTGCATTATTTTACATGATAAGTCTAAAACCATCTTTAGAAGTGAATATTTAATCAATCAAGTTTGTATAAACATATATAATAACTAAAATTAATTGTGATTGCACTTTGTTTTGTTGCTTTTGGGGTGGTAGTGATGGTTTCTGAAACATTATTAAGCTTAGAATTGGAATTTTTAAAGCATAAAACTGCCAATTTAAAATACTCATGATTATAACAAAATATTCGTGTAGTCTTTGTATAGATTTTAACAACAATTTAATGAATCGGTTAAGCAATATTTTGGTATTGCTTAACTACAATCTGCAAAAACAAGTTATACAAAAATAATTAATTTGATTTTAGGTGTTGGCTAAAAGAATAGGTCCCTTTAATTTTCTCATCTGTGAAGATCCACTCATAAATTCTCATATAAATATTTCCATTTGCAATGGTACCTTGAAACCTAAGAAAGAAAGAAAGAAAGAAAGAAAGAAAGAAAGAAAGGTCACCACACAAAATCTGTTTCTTTAAAGAATAATATATTCAAGTATCATAAGAAAAAGATATGTAATGTGACTGGGAATAATGATGAAAAACAGCATAGGTGTCATTTATAGTGTTGTATTTAGTTAAAAATATTGGAGCCACAACAGTAATTGTGAAGACACTTTAAAAAACATGTTTTGTTTTGTTTTATTTTGTTTCATTTATAGTAAAAGCATAATCAGCGGCAAGGCATGAATGATGTTCTATTAGTTTCCTCTGTTAAACAACACGTTTCATTATAGAATTATGGATATGACTAGAATCTTGATTTGTCAGTGATTACACCTAGAATGAAAAGCTAATATTCTTCACCGAAGACTATTGGTACTTACAAATACGATGCACTCAGCTAATTATTTGGTGTTTATCAGATAATAGCTGTGTAAGAAATTCCTGTTTTCAAACACAAAAGTCTGTTCATTTTTTTCACACACCTATAACTGAAAAGATAAATTTTGAACTAATTAACAACTTACTGATGTTAAGATAAACATAATACAGCCTAGAAACTCAGTTTTGGAAAAGCACAGAGGATGCTAAAGCCGTAACTGGTCCATTATGAACATTTCATTTCTCAAATCCAAGTTGGACGTTACTACAGTTTTGCTGCTTTGGGTGCAGCACAGACCCAGCTATACACACAGGGAAGCCCACCCCACCAGATACATTATATGAAGATATATTTTATTCATATTAAGGTCAGCCCATCAGATTTTTATTCTCTCTGTCTTTGTCTCTCTCAGTCTCTCTTGTTCTTAATTTTTTTTAATGTTTATTCATTTTTTGAGAGACAGAGACAGAGTGTGAATGGGGGAGGGTCAGAGAGAGAGGGAAACACAAAATCCGAAGCAAGCTCCAGGCTCTGAACTGACAGCACAGAGCCTGACGCGGGGCTCGAACTCACGTACCATGAGATCATGACCTGGGCTGAAGTCGGACACTTAACCGACTGAGCCACCCAGGCGCCCCTCAATCTCTCTTGCTCTTAGAGAGTACAAATAACTCTTGTCCCCCTGTGATGCTGGTCTGGCTTTTCATGCATGCAAGTACTCTGCCCAAATGAGAAAGAATATAAGGTCTTCCAAGTAAGTCTTCTTTTCAGACCCAGTGCAGAGATACTTTGTTTAGCTTTGCACGTTAGCAGATTTCATTATCCACTTATCTTTAGAAGCAGTTATATTGGAAAATTTAACTTGATGGCAAAAAAAAAAAAAAAGTGGAGAGACATGCCTAAATTTATGCCATTGGTTGTATAATGCCATTTAAAGACCTCGCTAACAATATTTGGATGTTATGAAGACATTTTTTAATGGTTTACCTTTATTTTTCCCCAGTGATTTAGTGTTGGTGTGTGGATATGAAACTTTGCCCGTACCACATAAGCAGGAGCAGGTAACTTGGACTTATCAGAAGAAAAACAGATCTGGGAGTTGTACAGAAGACTTTTTGAGGTGAGTTTATTGAACAAAATTTCTATTATTTTATTAAGAAATTATGTGCAATAACATATCCTAGAGACCACAGTTAAGCAGCTTTTGGCCATTTGTGATTGTTCATCTAGGAGTTGGAAATCTCAAGGAGAAGTAGCATCATAACTACATAGAACAGATTTGAAATTTTGTGTTAGAATCTCTTATTTTTAATTAACTGACATCAAGCATAATATCAATTTTATTGACCAGTCACAGCCTCATCCTTTCCTTTAAAATGATTTTCAAGGGGCGCCTGGGTGGCTCAGTCAGTTAAGCGTCCAACTTTGGCTCAGGTCATGATCTCGCAATCTGTGAGTTCGAGCCCCGTGTCGGCCTCTGTGCTGACAGCTCAGAGCCTGGAGCCTGTTTCGGATTCTGTGTCTCCCTCTCTCTCTGCCCCTCCCCTATTCACACTCTGTCTCTCTCTGTCTCAAAAATAAATAAATGTTAAAAAAAATTTAAAAATAAAATGATTTTCAAGTACACTTTTTTTGGTAAATTGGGTTGCTTTTCTTTTTGTCGTTAATATTTTATTTTTATCATAAAATTTGCTTTTCTTTTAATTACATGATTTGATACTTTATTGCATTAACTTGTTACGATGCATCTATTTTGGCAAGTGATTCAGGTTCCCTTTAAGAACATGGAATAAAATGAAATTCTTACACAAGTTACTTAAATTTAAGAACTAAATTGATTTAAATAAATAAATTAATAATAATAATAATAAAAATGGTATGCAGATATACCCAAGTGGCCAGGAGAGTATGCAAATGACTGAAGCTGTGGAATACTGCACATATCATTGGCAGTTACTCTCCACACCACTTGTTTTATATCAACTTATTTTCTTAAAGTATTCTCCTCTTCATGAATGGAAAACACCATGGTGAGCAGAAAAAAGGAGGCATGTAGGAGTAGAACACATAGAATGAGCAATTTACCTATTTATCTGACTGGTAGAGGTGGTTTTTCTGATTCAGGGAAGGAATAGGGGAAGTTAAAAACAATTCTCATTTTCACTGAACGCTTACAATTTTCTTTTTTTTTTTTTTTTACCCTCTCCCTCCACTATCAACTTCTGTTTCCTTAATAGTGTACTATGTGTAGTTTAAACTTCTGAATAAGTCCTGACTAGCAGGTTTTTAAACATTATATATTTAAAATCATAAATAATTTAAACAGCATAATGACCACTCAACATCGAGTTTTAGAAGTATGCCATATTTGCTTTAAACTTTTTATTAGTTAATGACAGATTTGTAGCCCCTCTAGTTACATGCTTTGAAATCATTTTCATTCATTCCTCTGTGCCTTTTCAACATCTGAATATTAATATGAATATATTTATCATTTCATTTCATTCATTCCTCTGTGCCTTTTCAACATCTGAATATTAATATGAATATATTTATCATTAAAATAGTAATATTCATGATTTTAAAATTTATATCATTTTATTATACTCTTCATAATGGCTTTTGACTTTTTTTTTATTCAAGAAACAAGTTTTAGAATTGTTTGTTTTGGTATATAGAGAGATAGAGTTCACAAGTTTCAACTACTGTACTGATTCCTTTGAATGAATATACTATATTTTATTTATGCTTTCTTTAACTGATGGGCATTGTGATGTTCCCCAGTTTTTAATATTATAATCAATTATTCCTTGATTATTCTTGTGCATGTATTTTTTGTGTATGTGGAAAAATTTAAGACATATCTAAAAGTTAGAATTGATGGGATATTGGTTATGTCCATCTTGAAATTTAAAAGAACAGCAAATTGTTCTCAAAAGTACTTTGGTCTTTGTATGCTTTTGCACTGTAAGAGAACTTCACTTTTTTTAATCCTTGGCATAAAGTGATAATGTCAAAACTTGACGATTTTGCCAATCTGGAATGGATTTGTTTTAATTTATGTTTCTTTTTTGTTGTTATTATTGCTAATCATTGATACCTTTCACATTCACCTTGGCTATTTTGGTTTCCTCCTCTGTTTATTATCTGTTTATATCCTTTGTATAATTCTCTCTTCAGGCTTTTGTATATTTTTTCATTTATTAAATCAAAGACATTTCAGCACATTCTGAATATTCCATCTCTTGTTATCAAGCTTTTTGTCTTACTGGTTTAGTACTTGTGTGTCATTGAGAGATCCTTCCATTCTCAGAGAATATGAAAACATGCTGCTATATATAGGTCTAAAGTTTCAAAGTTTTAATTTTACAAATAGTCCAATAGTTTATCTGGACTTTTTTGTGTGGTATTAGTTGGCAATGTAATTTTCTTTTTCATATGGACAGCCTATTGCTTCAGAACCGCTTACTGAATACTTGAGTTTATTCCTACTAATTGTAGTGCTCTTCTCTGTCATATTTTAGGTTTTCTTAACCATCTGGATCAGTTTATTGGTTCTCTGTTGTATAGAGTTGATCGACTTGCTTTCCACTCTGGCACTTGCACACCAATTTTTTATTACTATAACTTAAGTGACTTTTAGGACGTGGTAAGGAAAGCCTAGTTTTCCTCATGTTTCTTCTCAGAAAGTAATCTTGACTCTTCCTGGTCCTTTATTCTTCCATAAAACTTTGGGATTGGAGAAATTGGAGAGGAGAGGTTAGAAATCAAAACAAAACATTATGATAAAATGTGAAGAGATATGGGTTGATAGCTAGAGTATAATGTAAGCTCAAAATGGTATTTCCTTGATAGGAGATATAACAAAATGTCTGTATGCTGTTAGATATAATTCATAAAGTAGTAAAAAGTGGTGTTATGAAGATAGAAGGGAAATTTCTGAATTCCTTGAGTTAATTCCTTGAGAAGAAGGGTTGTAGTGCTTAAATAATTTAGTTGATCCTAATGTATAATCATAAAGGTTTCAATCATGGTAGCAAGATGAATGTAATGTATATAAGCACAAACAGATGAATACATGATTGTGGGGATTTATGGAATTTCCAAGTTGATTTTATTTTATCTGGAAAGAAAAAAGAAAGGTTGAGAGTAAAAATTGAGAATATTTATTGAACATCTGAGGAGAGAGAAGGAAGTATAAAATACTTGTCACGGAGAGAATGTTTGGACTAATGACATACAGCATGAGTATATGATAGTGCTATGTAAATTATTTCTATGTGTACCCAAGGGCAACTGTCCTGTCTTCCTGAGTAAAAGGAAGATTACTCTTCCAGGTTGCTTTGTACTTAGGTGAGCCCATTTTATGTCTTTTGTCAGTTGGCTATAAGTATAAAATTCATGTGTAACTGATCTGAAGGACAACAGAAGCCACCTGCTGAAATGGTGATATCAGTGGACTGAGTCTTCATGCTGAGTTGTAGTTTGGAAATGAGTTGCCCTGGAGAGGTGACAAACCCATACCAGAATTGCATGGGTAGAAAGTAAACTTATGTATGATAACTTTATCATGACTTTAAAATTGTCTTCTTTAGTCAAATGTAGCAGCAAAGATCTAGGCACAGGGTAGACAATGCTGGCTTTTTCTTGCTATGAGAAGCAAGGGACAGGAGGTTGAAATAGTATACAATTAAATACTCAGATACTAGAGCATTGCATTTAGACTGACTTAGGTGAAAATCAAAGATACAAAAAAAGGTAATCTTTGGTGAAAAGTGGGATCAATAATTTGTAGGTTCTGGTAAGCTCAGAGAATTGTTAGTTTCAAGTAACAGAAAGAGTGATATGGGAAGATAGAAGTGAAATATAGAAAACAGGGCACTTGCAATGGCAATTTTGGAGTATAGGAGTATGAGCAAGTCCATGCAATACCCCTGTGGGAGAGGGGTTGATATGAAGTGGATGACTTTGGCAGAGGAGAAGCAATAAATTGAAAAGTCACAATATTGAAATGATTAAGTATTTTTGATAATTTCAACTTGAAGATGCATTTTTTTAACTACTACAATTTTTGTATTACTTCATTTAGAATTCTTTCTCATCTTAAATTCTCTGTAAAATTTTGTCCTCTTATTTTTCTATTATTACTTTTTTTTACATAAGCCATCATATTATACTACAACCATTATATTGACATTTGTTTATTTCCCCTACGTTCAGGAAAAACTTCTCAAGTGATGTTCATATTCAGCCCTTTCTACTGTACTTGTTACTATTTCTATTGCATAAAATATCAGGTAACAGTGTATTATTTTTAATAAATATTCTATTATTTCAAAAGATTAGATAGGCAAAAATTACAAAAGGAGCAAAGTCTTGCAAAGAAGTACTGTCTGTTAAATCTCTCGAAAATTTCTGCATCACAAAGATATACTTTATGCTTTTAATGCCTATAGATCTCTATGTTAATACTCAAATATTATAAAAAGTTTACTCTGTTGTTTCTTACATTTATCTTTTAAATACTTATCCTGCTTCCCTTATTCCATTATTACTTACGATAGGAGATAAGATTAAATGCTTTGCTTTTGTCATATGTATGTAATACATATATATGATGACTATTCATTGTAGAATACAAAACCAATTCTATACAAATATAATTTTAATATTTAGTAGATATATAAATGCATAAATATAATGTGCACATAAATCTATAATATAATATGCATTATATTATAATTCATATATTTAATTATTAAAAAATCATTGAATACTCTGTTAAATGTACCAAGTTATATAGACATACATTAGAAATAAATTATAAGATAAAGATTAATGAAGACAGTGATAGCTGGGAATAGCATAATAAATGAAAAACTAGCTGATTCTGGGAATGCTAACATTTAAATTAATTACAAAATAAAGAGAAATTTAATTATACATTATCAGTAAAATAAACTTGAACTAGAGGGAAAATAAGGTCATTATTAAGTGAAATAATGTGTGTTATTTGTAAGTTTCTATTTTATATATTTGTAAACAACATAAATTTCATAAATAGCAACAGATTTAATATGCTAAAGTATATTAAGTGTAAGAATAAAATTCTGTGTAATCCAGGAATCAACACCTTATACACATATAGAATTTAAAATATATTAAGTTCATTAACAGACTTATTCTTTTGAATATTAATATAACATTAACAGACACAAAGATAATTAAATCTGCTAGTAATACATTTGTTTAACAAAGGTAGAAATCCATTTGAAATAGCATTTCTGAAGTATGAAAGGGTAGAGAGACTTCAACCTAGCATATGGGGATTTATAAATTTTAAAATTATTATGAGAAGTGCCTTGTTACAATTCAGGAGACTACAACTTAAATATGAATACATGAATATATGGATATATAATTTTACTTATCCTTCAATAAAGCATGAAAACCCAGTGTTTAGAAAGTGTCCACTTCCTTCCCAACCACAGGAAAAACCACAATTATGAAAGAATATATTCTTTCATTTGTAATATTTTTAAAAGAGGAAAAGAGAACCAGCTTTTTAAAAATGAAGCCATTGTTTTTGTCACAGATACTATTATTTATATATATGTGTATTTAAATGGAATAAACCTAGATTTGTCTGATGACATGTGTGTTAGGATGAGCAAAAATCATCAGTATCTTATATCATACAAACAGCAAGATATAGTTGTCTTTTACTTCACTACCATTATAGAATTTTGCATTATATTACAACCAAATTTATCTTTTGTTAAAGAGTTTACCCACTATTTACTTTTTTCCTCCCCCAGTATTATATTCCCTGTCAATTACTTTTATGAGAAGGCACAGAGTTTGGAAAGACAGTTACAAGTGAACATATTTGTTAATTCTTGTAGCATTTCTTTTTTTTTTTTTTAATTTTTTTTTCAACGTTTATTTATTTTTGGGACAGAGAGAGACACAGCATGAACGGGGGAGGGGCAGAGAGAGAGGGAGACACAGAATCCGAAACAGGCTCCAGGCTCTGAGCCATCAGCCCAGAGCCCGACGCGGGGCTCGAACTCATGGACAGCGAGATCGTGACCTGGCTGAAGTCGGACGCTTAACCGACTGCGCCACCCAGGCGCCCCAATTCTTGTAGCATTTCTAAAAGGTTAACTACCTTTTAAATTTCAGGAATTCTGCTGAATTCCAAAGATAAAAGATAAAACTTTTTACAGGAACTGAGTAAGTGGAGGAATCTATTTAACTGTGAGGTGGCAGAAGAAAGAAACATAGGTATTTAATAATATAAATATAGCCATAATCCAAAATAAGACTTATTTAAATTTAAAAGTTTTTTTTTTCCACCTTGTGTACTAGAGCCTCAGAAAGTAATTTTGGGTTTCTTATCACAAAATAAAGCAAGTGATGTTGGTATGCTGGATGTGTATGATATTCAGTCACATACTACTCTTTCAAATAATTTCAAACCGGAGAGAGGTGATATGTATACTGAGATACACCTCCCTCTGTCTCTTATTTTGTTTGTTTGTTTGTTTTTTGTTTTTTTAGCTTTTGGACCTGCCTCTATTTTTTTCTTTTCACTCATGATATTTGTATAAAATATTCATATGTACATATAGTTTTGTTTTAATTTTGGGGAAATACAATGTTTACAAAATCTGAAATAAATGTCATCACACTACAGCTTGAGGTACAGTAATTAATTTAATTAATTAATTAAATATTATGTCTTTATAGACATCCACATTAATAATATGTAGCTTTAGTTGACATGTATACATGATTACATGTAAGGTGTTCCAGGGTATAAATAAAACATTTATTGGGGCGCCTGGGTGGCTCAGTCGGTTGAGCGTCCGACTTTGGCTCAGGTCACGATCTCGCGGTCCGTAAGTTCGAGCCCCGCGTCAGGCTCTGGGCTGATGGCTCAGAGCCTGGAGCCTGCTTCCGATTCTGTGTCTCCCTCTCTCTCTGCCCCTCCCCCATTCATGCTCTGTCTCTCTCTGTCTCAAAAATAAATAAATGTTAAAAAAAAATTTTTTTTTAAAACATTTATTAATTTATTATCCCAGAGTAGAATAGTTTTGACTTGTTTTGTTTAGCTAATGGAAAAAGTGTTGCAATGAACATCTTTAAATACATTTTCTTAGATACAGGTGTCTGTTCATGAATTAGAAGTTTCTTGTGGTCAGGGCGTGCATTTTTATTTGTCTACAGCAGTCTTATGCTAGACCTCAGGTTCCAATTTTAAGGCTAGATTAATACTGTGGCAGTTTTTTGGGAATAATAGTCTGGTTTTGCCCTGGTGGCTGGGGTTGTCAGCACGAAAAATGTATTTCCCTTTACTGGAAAATTTATAATAATTTAGGAAGTCCAGATTTCAAGGCTAATCATATCCATAAAGGATGCATTTGTTAACTTTCCTTCTTCCTAATAACTATCACATATCTACACTGGGTATTTAATCCTGTTGTAACATTCTTTGCAACTCTGCTTTTTCATAATCCATAGGAAACTTTGAGAGTCCATGTTAAATACGCGTATGTATTCTGTTATGGAACATGAGTGTTGTCTCTACATAACCTGTCCTTAGTTGTAATTTAGAGTGTTTTTTTTTCAAAAAATTTGAATTTGAAAAAACTGAATTTTTCAAAAATTCAGTTAGAACAGCACAGTATATCACAAATGATTTTTCATGTGTCTTTATTAGAAGCAAGCACAGATTTTGCTCAACACTAAATGGGCCTTATCTTCATGGTCTTTGTTTATCCACAACTGCTGCTCCAATTCTACCTAGAAACGGTTCATGCCTCATTTCTTTCTCAAAGCTTTCACAGTAATCTTGGTTTCATGTTTTGTTTTTATATTACGTGTAAGCATACTGGAAACACAGTACTATTTCAGTATGACCCAAATAATGAAGTCAATGATGTTGTGACAGATTAACTTATTAAACAAAAAATGAAGATATTTTTGGCTCTTGCCAAATCTGCCTCATCTCAGCAGTCTTACCACCTGAGATTTTCTTTTTTATTATGAATATTAGTCAGCTCTCCTTTTGATTCCCAAAATCACAGTTCCTAATAGTGCAGGACATGGAGCCCTTTTTCAGGGCCCCTTCTGTGTCTAAAACCTTTCTATTTCTCTTATAAATAATTTTTATGTACACCATATATAATCTTTATTTTAGTTATGGTATGATATGGTTTGTGGAAACCTTTTTCTTACTCGTTATGCACTGTGTTACTGATTTTGCATTTACCAGGTCTTAACTTTTGGAAATAAAAAAGCCACGATCTGGTTCCCTTTTCCCTTCTATTGAGGGCATAGCATAAAATACCTTCATTAGATTCAAGAGCTAAAATTTTATGCAAGAATTAAAAAACAGAAAAACATAAAAGGATGTATGCTAATACATAAACACATAATAATATTAATTCTCAGACTTATATGTCTGACCTTGAAATGGTGAGATGATCTGGGACTACCCTTGATTATAAACAATTAGGAAACAAGAAAAAAATAGAAAATATCTATTTTAAGCTATTGAACAAACAGTGGAGGAATGTGATTCCTGGAAAAGGGGAAGCAAATTATGTGTGACTCACCATAGTCCAGTCTTTCTGCCTAGAGGAAATTCCTAAACTGTGTTATTACAGTAAGAGGGAGACAAAATAGTTTGGCAATCTTGGTAAGTTGAGAATTCATTTATATAACATACAAGGAACTTAGTGTAGTCAAATTAATTTTGAAAAGGACAAAGTTGGAAGAATGATACCATGTGATTTCAAGACAATACAGTGAAAAAAACAATTTTGGTCATATAGGTCGATGGAAGTGACTAAGTAGGGTCCATTCACATATGACCCATTGTATTTTGACAAAATTCCACAGATGACTAGTTAATATAATGAAAAAAGTATTTTCAACAACTGACACTGGAACATACAGATATTCATGTGGAAAAAATAAGGAAAGTCTATTTTATCTCACATACCTAAAAATAAATATCTAAATGGATTATAGACCTAAAGTTAAGATATTTCTTACAGAAAGCATACAAAATAAATAACGACTTTTGGTTAGGAAAATACTTTTTAATAGTACATAAATGACTCAAATCATAAATGCCAAAATGTTTTCAAAAACTGACTTCATAAAGTAAACTTCTGCTTTTCCAAAGTTTATGTTAGCAAATGAAAAGGTAAACAATACACACAGGATAAATTGTTACAAATCATATCTGATAAAGAACTTGTGTAGAAAACATGTAAAGGACTCTTACAATTCAATACTAAAGATGAAAATAATTATTTAAAAATGAGCACAATATATGAGCAGGCATATGACCAATTAAGTAGAATAAATAGCCAGTAAGCATATGAAAAGATGCTCAACATCATTATTCATTAGGGAGATGCAAACGAAAACCACAAGGAAATATTACTACATAATAACAAGACTAAAATTAAAATTTCCAATGTTAGGCTATGGAATACCTGGAACTCATGTATTGTTGGTAGAGATGCAGAATGTTTCAGCCACTTTGGAAACAATTGGTCATTTCTGCATACATTTAAAATGTTTATTTAACATGGATTATTGTGATACTCCCTCTTTTTCCTTTATAGTTCTTGGTTTGAAGTCTAGGTTTTTTCTAATATTAAAATGAAATATTGATGAAATATTGATGAATTAAAATGAATATTGATGAAAATTTACATGGCAAGTCTTTTTTAATCAGTTTACTTTTCACTTTTCCATGTCTTTATAGTTAGGTGGTTTTTTTTTTAAATTTTTTAATGTGCATGTATTCTTGAGAGAGAGACAGACAGAGACAGATGTGAATGAGGGAAGGTCAGAGAGAGAGAGAGGGAGACACAGAATCTGAAGCAGGCTCCAGGGGTGAGCTGTCAGCACAGAGCCTGACGTGCGGCTCGAACTCACAAACCGTGAGATCATGACCTGATCCGAAGTTGGATGCCTAACCGACTGAGCCACCGGGTGTCCCTAAGGTGTTTTTTATATATAGTGCTCAGTAAGGTCTTGTGACAATTTGACAATTTCTGCTTTAAATTGGTGTGCATATGCTATTTGTGTTAAAAGAGAATCATGTTGTACTTGACACATAAATTATTTTGAATCAGTTCCTGTCTTTCAAAGCTTATTCAGACTCTATTAGGAAATGTCCAGAACAGCCTTTGTTCTGGGACTAATTTACTTCCACTACTGAGACAATACTGAATCCTTGCATCATAGTCCATATATGACAAGTTCTGTTTAATCTGGTCTCTGGTAACTATCTCTTCCAATCTTATGTGAATCTCAGGAATTTTTACCCATTGCTTTCTGGTGGTTCTTTCTCTAACATGCATTAGTGAATATAATCAACCAAAGACTTGAGAGGGCCCATCCATAGATCTTTGTCCCTCTCTGCGCATCTCTCTCTTCTAAGATACTTTGACTTGCCAATTCTAGCTGCCTCTCTAAAATTTAACTCTTTGTCTTTTAAGTAGTCCAGTTTCCTAGTTGTTTGAGGTGGGAGGTTACTTTCAATCTCCATTACTCAGTCATGACAGGAAGTAATATTTGGTTCTTAATATTTCAATAAACAAATAATTGACCCCTCTCTAGGCTCTTTTATCAACATCACTAAATAATAGTTTTTGAAAATTGCTAATTTATGATAACCATGTTTCTCATATTTTCCCTTAAATGACATGAAACTTACTCACCTGATGACAGAAGTTACACTTTATTTTGGCTCACCATAAGGCAACTCTTAGAGATGCTCTGTATGTATGAAGAAAACTAACTATAATTCTGAATATATATCACAGCATAACATACACCTTCCTACCAAAGGATGGAACACTTAAGGCTTATCAATTGAACAGATAAAAAAGAGATAATAAGTGTATATGACTCATGAAATATATAAATATAACCTTACTGAAGAGCATAAATAAGATTTGATTCACGAAAAACACAGAATCTTATTGGGTAGGTATTATAAGTCCTTAAAATTTTTCATTTCTGTAACTTTTTCCATATATTGAATACCTCTGAAGTGAAAAGCCAATAATAGATGTTTTACAAGGAATTCTAAATTTGATTTGGAGAAATAGAGTTCTGGAAATAGATTTTAAAATTTTGAGAAAGAACTAGCACAGTTAGAAAGATCTTCAACACATATTAGAAAAAAAAACATGGAATGATTTGGTACTTTTAAAATGGTATTTCTACTAGAGATCCTTGAAGTTAATCCACAGATGTTAAAGATGATGAATGACATTTCAAATCAAGGAGAATAAGCTTATATATTCCT
This sequence comes from Herpailurus yagouaroundi, assembly GCF_014898765.1. Taxonomy (NCBI): domain Eukaryota; kingdom Metazoa; phylum Chordata; class Mammalia; order Carnivora; family Felidae; genus Herpailurus; species Herpailurus yagouaroundi. The sequence goes on from NW_024412452.1 coordinate 6,414,069, forward strand.
TCATGCTTTGTGAGAGACTGGCTAACAATTTTGAGGGAAAAGTAAATAAGAAAACTAACTCACCCCCTGTGTGGTTGTTTGTTAGGGCCCCCATGACAGATTACCACATACTTAGAGGGTTAAAATAAAGAAATGTATTTTCTCACAGTCCTGGAGGATAGAAATCTGAATTCAAGTTGTCAGCCGGGCCATGCTCCCTCTGAAGATTCTAGGCAAGATCCTTCCCTGTCTCTTCCAGTTATTGTGGCCCCACCCATTCCTTGGCTGGTGGCAGCGCAGCATTACTCAATCTCTTCCTATGTCTTTACATGACATTCTTCACCGTGTGTCTTTCTGTGTCCTCTACTCTTCTTATAACATCAGTCATTGGATTTAGGGCCCATTTTAAATCTAGGATTATTTCATCTCAAGATCCCTAAGTTATTTCATATACAAAGAGCCCATTTCTATTTAAGATCACATTCTGAGAATTTTCAATCATTATTACACCATACCTTAAATGAACTGCAGATATATGTTTGTTTGTTTTTTTTCAATTTAGGCACATTTTCAGCAAGCACCAGAGGTTTATTCAATGTAGTTCAAATATAAGAAGTTTCAAATATGCAAAGAATAATAGCAGAGTACAAGAATATAAACCATAGAATGAATAAAAAAACATTAAAAAGTAAGACCAAAATTATTGAAACTCTAGATGAATATGCTTTTTTTACACTATATTGGCAAGAGTATAAAATGTGGTTAGCCCTGGATCCTGATTTTACATTCTAAATATAATCAATTATATAGATGAGTGGGGTGCCTGGGTGGTTCATTCGGTTAAGCATCCAATTTCAGCTCAGGTCATGATCTCATGGTTTGAGCCCTGCATCAGGCTCTTTGCAGACAGCTCAGAGCCTGGAGTCTGCTTCACATTCTGTGTCTCCCTCTCTCTCTCTCCCTCTCGACCGCTTGGGTTCTATCTCTCTCAAAAATAAATAAACATTAAAAAAATTAAAAAAATTATATAGATGAGCAAAAAATTTTATAGTACATTTTCTGCTATAATTTACAATAGCCAAAAACAGGATAATACTTAAAGAGTACTATTGAAATTATTTTATATCCATATCCAATGATGGAAAGTTAAAAGATGTTTGAAAAAATTGTATTAGCTGTCATATAACACATATATGATATATTTAAACTAAAGAACAAGTTTAAAAATAACAAATAAGACACCATTAATTATGTGCTGGAAAAGTAAAATTAACTAACTTAAGAGTTTTCTGTGAAATGTAAGTCTTAATGCACAGTGTTAGTTCAGTAATGAGAGATAGTTCTTTTTAAAATTTTTAAAAATGTTTTTATTTATTTTTGAAAGAGAGGGAGAGAGAGAAAGAGCCTGAGCAGGGGAGGGGCAGAGAGAGAGAGAGAGAGAGAGAGGGAAACAGAATCCAAACCCAGCTCCAGGCTCCTGATGCAGGGCTCAAACTCACAAACTGTGAAATCACGACCTGAGTCGAAGTCAGATGCTTAACAGACGGAGCCAAACAGGAGTACCAATGAAAGATAGTTCTTTAACAACTTTTTAATTTATTTCAGTGTTACTGATCTGGTCAAGCATCCTGTAAAGATTACTAGTTCTAGAATTTAACTATTCCATTGATTTTTTGAACTGTTTTATAAAATAATTTTCTGTTATTGTTTATAAATGAGCTATTTGGATTAAGAAATCTAGATGTGCATATTTGGGGAATTAGAGCATGGAAATCAATGGAATCAAACACAAATGAGGGGATTCTGTGCTCTGTGGGAATGGCTTTACCCTGAGAAAGGAAATAATCTGGCATACTTAGCTAGCTGCAGTGGTTAACTTAAGAGTAACATGTCCAGGTACACATTGGTATGTCCAGGTACATGGTGGTTGTTGCTAATGACTATTGCCAATCCAAGACCCATTCGTAGAATTTATCCCAGCTTATGGAGAAAAACCCTATAGATGAAAACATATTAAAAAGCCAACACTGAGACTCAATTAATCCTGCTATGAGATCCCTTTCAAAGTGTTGAAATCAAAAGAAATACACATACCTACCTATTTTACAGTGGAAGCTAAACTGCATTTTTTTTTTAGCTTAATGGAGTAGATGTCTTAAAAGAACATGGCATGAGTAGAAAATGAGGGCTTGCCCTGGACGGAGCCCTTCTGATGCTAGGTTCCTAAGTGGAATGGAGGAGAAACTGCAGCTTCTCATCAGGGCAGCGACTGCTGTGTGAGTGATAACCTCAGTGCTAAAAGATGTGTGCTGGGTACCAACAATGAGATTTTTTTCAATTATGGGATAATACAATTTCTTTTTATAGTTTTATACTCAACAGTATTTTTAAACTATTCTACAATAAAATGGAAAATTTTATGTGTATACTTGTTATAATAATAAAAATTTTCCCATGGAAATAATTTTACATGAAAAAAAGCATAAATTCACTTAAGAATTCTAAAAGACTCAAAGCTACACAAATATACCAATATTGTTTGAAACACACCACCACACCACTTTTTTAAGTTAAAAATGCCAACACACGAATTCAACTTCCTCTACTTAACTCCAGAGTAGCAAGGACATGTGTATAAGCCCCCCACAATAATATTCAATTGCTTGAATCCTAGCAAAAAGGCAAGATAACGCCATAATAAATGAGTCCCTGAGCACAGAAGAAAGACAGTATGTGGCAAGAATGACAAGGAATTTTTACTTCCGGTATTCTTTTGTACAAAATATTGGCTTAGGAGTCAGACGCACTAGGAATAAATTTCTTAGCTCCACAATTTACTATGTGTCTTTTTTTCAAAATTACTTTGTGTCTAAGCTTCTGTTTCCTTGTTTATAAAATAGAATTAGTAATATCTATCTCAGAGGATTTTTCTGAACATTTTATGAGAAAAGGTTAGTTTTAAATCAATTAGCCCAGTGACCTACGGAAAATTCTTAATGAGAACTATAACTACTATATAGTTTAAATATTAATCAAAATTATTACTGGCATTAATTATCCTACTGTCTTGATAAAATGAGGTGAGTTCTGATGGTCTAATTTCCTGAAGTCTCTTCTCTTAAATTTCTTATGCCACCAGAAGTTATGAAAACTCTTGGATGTTTAATTAAGAATTCCCACTATCTCTGTTATAATTACAGAAAACACAGCCTCTGTTAGAATGCAGTATGCAAAACACATTTCATAAACCAAGTTTTAAAAGGGGGTAGACTCAGAGGTCCCTGAAGGCAGTTACCAATCAGCCAACTGCTAAGTGGAATAACCTCAGAATTGCATTAGATGCTTTGATCAAACATAAAAAGCTCTTGCTAAACAGCTATAATGAAAGATCTCATTAACTATGGGATAGGTGTGTGTGTGTGTGTGTGTGTGTGTGTGTGTGTGTGTGTGTATGTGAATGAGTCATACTCACCACTTTTTTATTAGAAAATAGTTAACGAATTGTCTGGTATTTGTATTACTTTTGGAGACAGCCTCCTCCTGGTCTTGATTTAGATTAGATAGCCAAAATTCATTTGTCTCTCAAACTTGGGGTTTAGAAGCTGTTATTAATAGTTTTTATATTTTATTAAATCAGTAAAAACTCCTGTTGGCTTGTGAGTCTACAAAGGTAAAGAACTCCCCACCTCAATTGAACACATTTTATTTTGTTTTGTGGAAGGATCAAGTCCTGAAGAGTTATCATTGGTGTTTAAGGTAAAGAATTTAGTATCTCTGAATCTTGTCTTTGTTCAGCCATCTACCCAGAATAGAGTCAAGAATATTTCCTTTATTACTAGGTAAGTTTTGAACCCAAATTAGTGTTTCCTAGAAAACTGCAGAAACTTTCTTAAATTAGTGGGAGGCAAAAAGACTGTTCTACACTCTTGGCACTTTTTACTGAGTTTCCTTTCTAATCTGCACAGTTCACAAATATGTTTCTTCATTGTGCATCAATGTCATTAGCGTTGCTATATGTTATATATATATATATGCACAGATAATATTATATATATATAATATTATTATATATATATATAATAATATATATTATATTATATTATCTGAAACCCAGCACAAGAATTTCTGGGGTTGATGACTTGAAGTACTGTACTTTACTTTGTACCACACTAATGACAAAATCCAAAACCAAAACCAAAACACCTACAAAAGGAAAGAAACACTAAAAAAAAAAAAAAAAAAAAAAAAAAAAAAAAAGTCATGAAAGATAGTACCAAGGAAGGTAAAGAAAAATTCTCCCTAAACCTGGAGTAAAATCAGGGTAAACTATAATCCTCCCTACTTTACAGATTATTGAATCTGCTGAGACTTCAGGGGGCTCCCAAGATATATTTAAAAATGTTTGGATTTCACTTTTTTATGTTCCAACTCTTCCTCTCAAAAAACCAAACAATTTTAATTTTGCAGTGTCAAAGTAGTTTAATTTCTTTAGTCTGTACAATAGAGACTTTTGGTTGTCTGTTAATTACTTAGTTAAGATGTGTTTACACAGATTATTTTGTAATATTCTCCAATTTACTTTTTATTTTTCTTTACAATAAAACACATGTAGCTTGAGAATGCAGATTGTTTGAGACAAAGGATTTGATATGTTTGGTACCTAAAGATGCCTCTTAACTGTGTTCCATTTTTTATACCTGAAATTCTTATGAAGTCTCTGCTCTTATATTTTCCATTCTTCTTAAAAAATTTTTATAATGTGGTAAGATCAAATGCAGCAACATAATTTGCAATTGCAAAAGGTATTTTTTAAATGTTTATTTATTTATTTTTTTGAGAGAGAGAAAGAGTACTCATGTGAGTGAATGAGGAGCAGGGTGGGGGGGAGGGCGTTGGAGAGAGAGAGAGAGAGAGAGAGAGAGAGAGAGAGAATCCAAACAAGCTCCACAGTGTCAACACAGAGCCCTTTCCTCTCCTGGGGCTTGTTCTCACAAACCATGAGATCATGACCTGAACTTAAATCAAGAGTCAGATGCTTAACTGACTGAGCCACCCAGGCACCCACGCAAAAGATATTTTCATGCCAAAAATGAGTATACCAATATTACATAGGTAATTGACATACAGAGCCACTATATTTATGGTTGATATGTTTACATCTTAGCAGGTGGACAAATGTTCAAAATCATGATAAATAATGTGAGCCTTACTCATAACGTCTAATTAAATAAAAGTTCACTGTATAAAAACTGAACTTACAAGAGTAAAAGATTTGCCTGTAATAATGGAGTAGTAAATTATAAACGTGTTCTATTTTGACTTACACAAGGTACACAATTATACAAGGTACACAAATATCACACATTTAGACTACTAAAGGAAGCCTTGTGTTTGAAAATTCCAAAAGATATATATTTCAGTAGTCTATCTTTACCTATTACTCTCACTCTCCTTCACTACTGTTGCCTTATTTGTTCTCTGAAACAGGCTCTGTGGGACTTCTCTGAGTTTATAGGACATGTCCTGTTTCTCAAGCAAGACACTCCATGACAGTTTCCTAATTTTACCCCTGTAACCTTTCTTGAAAGTAACCAAGAATGTTCATAATTATTTATTTGCATTAACATTCAGTGAATATGACTGTCTCCTTAAATTTATTTGTATTAAATTATAACAATGTCTGTGTTACTCATGAGTAGTAAGACAGGAATGAGAACACTGTGAGATGCCTCAGTTAAAGAACAAAATAATCAAGAAGTTTGTAATGTGCATTTTATGTTCTAGTGTATGGTAGAAATTTATTTAAAAAGTCAGGTATTTAATAGGAAGACAAGAAATATATATAGTAGAGTTTCCTGGATTGGATATTTAAATCCATGGGAGCTGAGATCACAGAAGTACAATTTTTACTCAACTAAGGAAACTGGAATTAATCCTCAAAACATCCAAACTTTTAAATTATTAATAGAATCTGTAGGGGCACCTGGGTAGCTCAGTCAGTTGAGCGTCCAACTTTGGCTCAGGTCATGATCTCATAGCTCGTGAGTTCAAGCCCCGGCATTGAGCTCTGTGCTGATGGCTTGGAGCCTGGAGCTTGTTTCAGATTCTGTGTCTCCCTCTCTCTCTGTCCCTCCCCCACTCACATTCTGTCTTTCTCTCTCTCAAAATAAATAAATAGTAAAAACAATAAAAAAAATAGAATCTGTATTATTACATTAAAAAATGGTGAGTACATTTGGCTTCCACTGCATGATATAGACAGATAGAAGGATAGTTGCCTTTACCCTAGAATAAAAAACATCCAGAGTAACTCTAAATTCACTTTTTTTTTTTTAACACATTGAGTTTTAAGGTCACAGAGCAACAACTAGCCCCAAATCAAATAGAGGCAGATGTGCAGGGAGAGATGAAATTGAAGTACTTGCTCACCCAGGGTAGAATGACACAACTGAACACAGGTAAGCAGAGTTCAGCTGGAAAGTTGGATGACTTGCTGCACAGGCTGTTGGGGCAGTGTGAGTCCCCAGGGCAGTCCAAAATCCTTATTTGTTTTTTCTCTATGAACCCCACTTAATTCTCACTGAGAAGACAGAAAGAGTGTTAAGAAGGATGCAGTGTACTCTAGACCTAGGGGAGGAGAAGAGCAGCTGTATGTGAAGGGCAGGAAAGTCGGCCCAGAATCCTGCCTCTCCTCTACATCCTGTATGAGGAAGAGAAATCTGAACTTGAGGGCGGAAAGGAAACATGCGATGCTTTCCTGGGGCATTTGTAAAAATTTGTGGCAGCTGAGGACAGGAGCAAAGGGGAGAAACACTATGCCTGGTACAGAAGCAGGATCACACCCTGTACTAAGGTATAGCTAAGGAAAGTATGGGAGAACTGAGTGGTCCATGTCTGTGAGTTCTGGGACATAGTGCTTACCAAAATTAAACCAATCAGAATAAGAGACCTCTGCCACCAAGCTAAAGAAGAGCAACACGAGAAATAAAAAATGGCTCTCTCCGGTGGTTAGTGCAACAAGAAGGTTTAAGCTCAGAATCTAACAGACATGCTCAAGTAAATCTACCTCACTCTATAAACAAAATATTGCTAAAATATTTGAAGCCTGTGGTGCACGGAGGGTAACCATAGCAACAATAAACCTCAGAGCCAGGCAACTCCTAACTAGATTAATTCAAACAATCCTAACAGAGCCTAGTAGAAGGAATGCTGTGTACCCTTTGTCAGACATTAAGATGATTTACTTCAGTCTATATTGCCTTACATAGAATATCTGGCTGTCTAAAGAAATTGCAAAGCATATGAAAAAGCAAGACAAAAAACACTTTGAAGAGACAAAACAATCATCAGAACATTCAAACATAAAACAAGTAGTAAAACTATTTGACATGGCTTTTATTTTATTTTATTTTTTTATTTAATTTTTTTTTTCCAACGTTTATTTATTTTTGGGACAGAGAGAGACAGAGCATGAACGGGGGAGGGACAGAGAGAGAGGGAGACACAGAATCGGAAACAGGCTCCAGGCTCTGAGCCATCAGCCCAGAGCCTAACGCGGGGCTCGAACTCACGGACCGCGAGATCGTGACCTGGCTGAAGTCGGACGTTTAACCGACTGCGCCACCCAGGCGCCCCTTCACATGGCTTTTAAAATAATTATGATGAACTATGTGAGAGTCTCTAAAGAAAACCTGGACAGCATGTAAGCACATATAATCATATCATCAGAGTCAAAAGCCATAAGAAAGAATCATGTAAAAAATGAAAAGATTACTGGGGCGCCTGGGTGGCTCAGTCGGTTAAGCATCTGACTTCAGCTCAGGTCACGATCTCGCGGTCTGTGAGTTCGAGCCCCGCGTCAGGCTCTGGGCTGATGGCTCAGAGCCTGGAGCCTGCTTCCGATTCTGTGTCTTCCTCTCTCTCTGCCCCTCCCCCGTTCAGGCTCTGTCTGTCTCTGTCCCAAAAATAAATAAACGTTAAAAAAAATTTAAAAAAAAATGAAAAGATTACTATATTTTACTATCAGAATTGAAGAATGCTTCTAATGAACTTATCAAAAGACTTAACACAGATGAGAAGAGAATCAAAGAATATGAAGATTAGTCAAGAAACATTATTCTAATTGAAACACAAACACAGGGCAAAAGGGAGAGGGAGACAGAGAAAGATAAAGAGAGAAATAAAACATAATAAAAACACACCATTGAAGAACTACTGAACAATATCACATGCTTAACATCATGCTTAACATACCAATAGCTGGAATCCCAGAAAAGGAGAGAAAAGGAGCAGAAGCGATATTTGAAGAAAGAATCACTGAGAAATTTCTAAAATTAATGCCAGTTTAATAGAAAAGAATATATATATATATATATATATATATATATATATATATATTCCAAAATCCCAGAAAGACCAAATAGGGTAAATGCTTCCCAAATGCTTCCCCTCCTTAAAACTGAAGTAGAAATAAAGATTTCTCAAACAAACAAACAAAAAAAGAAGGAATTCATTTGCTCACAGAACTACTCTACCAGAAATATTAAAGGAAGTTCTTCAGTCAGATATCATGTTATTCAACCATAACTTGAATCTATGCAAAGGATAAACAATCTACACAGTAAAGAAACATTGGAATTAGAATAACAGAATTAAAATAAAATTTCTTTTTCCCACATTTAATTACTGTCTAAAGCAAAAAATAGGGACATTTCATGGTATGTTAATAACATATGTAAAAGTAAACAATATGACAACATAACCAAAATGATGGGAAGGTTTTGGAGATACACTATTAAAAGATTCTTATACTTTATGTTAAGTGATATTATTTTAATGTAGATTTCAATTAATTAAAACTTAGTAATTTTTGTTTGTTGTTTGTTTGTTTTAAAAGGCATAAATAATATGCCAGAGGAAAGAAAATAGGACACAAAATGTTCTGAATTAACCCAAGGGAAGGCATTTATAAAGGAGAAAAGGGACAAAGAACCAATGACACAAGTTGAATATAACTTTAAGATGGCTGAATTTAATTGATCGTATTAATAATCATATTATATGTGAATTGTCTAAACACAACAGTTATAAATGTAGAGATTATTAGACCACATAAAGAGGCAAGAACAAACTGTGTATAAGAAACTCACTTTAAATAATCATATAGATAGATTAAAATGTAATGAAGGAAAAAGATATAAATGTTGATGGAACTATACTGATATCAGAGAAAGAAGGTTTCTGGTTATGTAGAATAATGGTCCCTTCAAAGATTACGTTCTAATATCACAAATCTGTGAATATTTATTACATGACAAAAGAGACTATGCAGGTGTGATTAAATTAAGAATATTAAGATTGGGAGATTATCCTGAATTACCCAGATGGGTCCAATGTAATCACAAAGGGCCTTAAAAAATAGAAGAGGGAGACAGAGAATGAGTGATGGAAATGTAATGATGGAACTAGAAGTCACAGAGAAAGAGAGATTTAAAGACACTACATAGCTGCTTTTGAAAAAGAGAGGAAAAAGCTGAGAGATGAGTGCAGATAGCATCTAGAAGCTGGAAAAGGCAAGGAAATTAATTCTTCCCTAGACTCTCTAGATGGAACACAGCCCTAGTGACACCTTGATTTAGCCCAGTGAAATTGATTCCAGAATTGGGTCCTACAGAAATGTAATATGATAAATTTGCATTGTTTTGAGTCATCAAGAGAATAGTTATTTGTCACAGCAATAATAGAAGCTAATAAGACTTCACAGCATGGAATATTGTCAGATATAAAGATAAATATTGCATAATGTCCGTAAGATACAACAATCTTAATTGTATATGAATCTAACAAAGAGTCAAAATATATGAGGCAAAACTGAATAAAGAAGTAGACAAATCAATATTATAATAGTAGACTTCAAAACTCCACTTTTCCATTGATAGTACAAGTAGATAAAATATCTGTAATAGTATAGAAGACCTTAACACTACTATCAAAGAACTAGACCTAATGACTGTGTATAGAACATTCTACACAGCAACAAAAAAATACATGTTCTTTCACATATACACGGACATTCTCCAATATATTCTGAGCCATGAAAGAAACCTGAACAATTTAAAATGAAGTCATCCAAAACTGTGTCCTTAATTCATAACATAATTAAATCAGAAATCAACAAGAGAAAAATATATGGGAAATACCCAATTAGAAATGTAAAACCTTCTAAATAACTGACAAATTAAAAAGAGATCTCAAGGGAAATTTTACATTTGTTTAATGTTTATCTATACTTGTGAGTGGGAGAGGGGCAGAGAGAGAGGGAGACACAGAATCCGAAGCAGGTTCCAGGCTCTGAGCTGTCAGCACAGCTCGAACCCACAACCATGAGATCATGACCTGAGCTGAAGTTGGATGATTAACTGACTGAGCCACTCAGGCTCCCCTTAAAATATATTAAATGAAAGTCCACCTAAATGTATAGAATATATTTAAAACAGTGTTTAGAAGTAAATTTATAACCTCAAACGATTATAGTAGGAAGCAATAAAGATCTCAAATTTAAGCTCAGCTTCTACTTCAATGAACTATAAAAATGAAATGAAATAAAATTAAAAACCAGAGCAAAGTAAATGAAGATTCATTATCAGGAGCAAGGTAATGTATGTAAGACCAGAAAAAACCAATACGTGTAGAAACAAAAATCAATGACATTGAAAAACAATAAAGGAAATCATTGAAATCAAAGGCTATTTTGTTGAAAGACCAAAAAAAGTTGTTAAATCTCTAACCAAACTGACCAAAAAAAAAAGACACAAATTACGATGTCTGATGCAAAATGGGAAATGTCACCATACAATAAGCGTCACTACAGACCCCACAGTCATTAAGAGGATAATAAGAAAGTTTACTTCTGTGCTTCACCAAAGTGGTAGTTTCACTATTCTATTTTCCTACCATTCGGTGAACGAATATAAAGACTACCTTGTTTTCAAATTATTTTATTACAAAGCTGTAGCGGTGACTTACACACAGAGAGTCGTGACACGGTCCAAGAAGCAGCTTTATTGTGCCAGCACAGGCTCAGCAGGCTAAGACCCAAAAGGCTGAGCCCTAGGCACAGCAGGGATTGCCTTTCGTACAATTTTTGCTCCTTTGCCTCCCATATATGGTAACATACAGTCTGAATGGGTGGTCTATGTTACGGAGTCGTGAGGAATGTCACGTGAAAATCTTGAGGTTTTCACCACACTCCTTAGGGAGGGGCTCTACCACAAAGCCAGACTTATTCATTTGAAGTGCATACTGCTATGTTTGTAACAGAGGTTTGTGGATAATTGTGGTAGAATGGTTGGCGTGTTGGACTAAGCAGAAAAATAAATAAATGTACAGATGGGCAGTTGAAAGATCAGAGGATAAAGGGTGTCCTCCTGAGAAGATGATAGCAATGAGAGAATTGAGCAATAAGGCAGGAGAATTCACAGTACCCACCCTCACTGGACATGATCACTCCTTTTGGCTGTTGCCAGTATAAATGGTGATATGTATTCTATTGATAATTGAATTTTCATTTTTTTCATGATTAGCTTGGAGGAATTTTAGAAAATACAAGGCAAAAAGGAATGAAATCTGGAAAGGCCGAACTACTAGTACCATAGTAACTTAAAAAGCTGGTGTGTCAGAAAAGCCCAACAGCTCAAATGAACAACCTAACATAAGCATTATTAGTAATAGACTTCTTTTCTATTCAACTATAGCTCTGCCTACTAACTTAGTAGAAACAGTACACATTTCATAACATTATATAATAAAACAAACATGGAATGATTTTTACCCTTCCCCCTCATGGAGAGGGAAGTATTATGGACAGAATAAAACAAAATAGACATTATCAATGTACTAATATATCAAAATTACATAATGGAGAGAGTAGTTACTTTTTGGCAAGTAATGAGGAAATTTGAGCCTGCAAAAAAAGGGCAGATAGGGAACCTACCACAGTCTGTCCAGTAGAAATGAAGAAAACAGTGTGGAAAATCCTCAGGAATAGAGAGGAGGCAAGGCCAGTAGGTAGATAGTGGGCAGAAGGAAGAAAAATTGAGGGAGAATTAAGAAAGAAAAATGTTCCAATAGGTTTTGTGTCACCATGTGCATGCACTCTTAATATTTGTGACTAATTATCCCTAATCTGGATAATTATCCCTAATCTTGGAGCTTATGAAAGTTAATAAAGAAGAAAATATGAAGTTTGGAAATATTTGACTCATTCTAGACCTCACTGTGACCAATGATGTCCACCTAATCTTATGTAGGCAAACCTTTGTAATCATTCTAGACATCAATAATCATAAGGTGTGTGATTTTTTAACATATGCTATATGAAAGAAACATGCAGTCATTAGGCCTCTTCTCTTAAAAACAAAGTCTTCATCTAATTCCAGGAAATAATGGTTTCAGAATGTTTACATACAGACAAATACTTGACAAATCTCATAAAAGAGGAAATATACAATGAAAATCAAAGTGTTGAGCAGTAAAAGATACTGGTTGGAATGCAGGGGAAATCAGTGGTAGATGAAGGGAGTTGAAGGTTAGAAGCTATAGTAAGAGATTTTTAAAACTTCTGTCTTTTAGCTCAGTTACTCTATTTTTCTTTGAACAGTATTCCTTTGTATGATTAGTATTAAGCCCCTAACATTAAAAGATTTGTGAATCCATGACTTTGAATAATCATGAATGTCTGTATGTGGGATGTGAGAGCATCAAATTGAAAAGCAAAGAAAGCATGGGTTTTAGTATCTCACTTCTGAGTTCCAGTCTAAGTAAGCTCTGGCATTTACTCTGTGTGTTAACTTTGTAAACCATTTAAGCCTTTTGGGACTTAATTTCACCATCACCAAAATGTTTTTTTTACAAAATTATTAAGTCTTAAAAGAGTAGGAAACATGAGAGCACTAGGCAAAATATTGTATTTGATACAAATGTAAGCACTATTTTTAAAGTAATTAATTAATTTTGCCTGGCTGGCTTTAAGGAGAATTCTTCATTGTCATGGTTTTAGAAGGGGGTGGTCAGTGACTATATTCAGCTTCCAGAACATCATGGATATGAATGTTATCTCCCACTGTTCCAGTGCCATGAAATTCCTTCCCTGGAAATTTTAAAATTGGGACCAAAGAGAGAGAGTCCTTCTATCTGACGGTCAGGCTGTGAAGATGTGGGCTACATGGAACAAATAAAACCACCATGTAGAGACAGGTTGACAAGTAGATAGGAAGAATGTTGGTATTTTCCCCCTCAGTCTCTGTCCTTATGGTCCAACTAAATTCTTGCTCTTCAGATGGCTTTATTTCCTAGGCCGAAGAATTCTTTTTGCCTAAATTAGATCAAATTGACTTTTTGTCATGCCCAAGCAAAAATGATCTCATATAATTATAAGAACAGGCTCAACCTTCCTTGGCCTGCCAGTGGTACTTCAGCTTCCTATTGCCACGGATACTGTTGTCTGGAGACGGTAAACTTATATTTTATTAAAATAAGTTTAACAGGTATTAAGGGATGGGATAAAGATATGCTAGTTCACACTACCACTTTCTGCATAGTGGAAAGGGAAGATAATGAAAACAAAACAAGGTTGTATTTTCAAAGATAGCATCCAGAAGGAAATCAGGCTCTGCTATATCACTCCCTTTATTTTCTTTTTATTTATTTATTTATATATGAAATTTATTGTCAAATTGGTTTCCATACAACACCCAGTGCTCATCCCAAAAGGTGCCCTCCTCAATACCCATCACCCACCCTCTCCTCCCTCCCACCCCCCATCAACCCTCAGTTTGCTCTCAGTTCTCAACAGTCTCTTATGCTTTGGCTCTCTCCCACTCTAACCTCTTTTTTTTTTTTCCTTCCCCTCCCCCATGGGTTCCTGTTAAGTTTCTCAGGATCCACATAAGAGTGAAACCATATGGTATCTGTCTTTCTCTGTATGGCTTATTTCACTTAGCATCACACTCTCCAGTTCCATCCACGTTGCTACAAAAGGCCATATTTCATTTTTTCTCATTGCCACGTAGTATTCCATAGTGTATATAAACCACAATTTCTTTATCCATTCATCAGTTGATGGACATTTAGGCTCTTTCCATAATTTGGCTATTGTTGAGAGTGCTGCTATGAACATTGGGGTACAAGTGCCCCTATGCATCAGTACTCCTGTGTCCCTTGGATAAATTCCTAGCAGTGCTATTGCTGGGTCATAGGGTAGGTCTATTTTTAATTTTCTGAGGAACCTCCACACTGCTTTCCAGAGCGGCTGCACCAATTTGCATTCCCACCAACAGTGCAAGAGGGTTCCCGTTTCTCCACATCCTCTCCAGCATCTAGAGTCTCCTGATTTGTTCATTTTGGCCACTCTGACTGGCGTGAGGTGATACCTGAGTGTGGTTTTGATTTGTATTTCCCTGATAAGGAGCGACGCTGAACATCTTTTCATGTGCCTGTTGGCCATCCGGATGTCTTCTTTAGAGAAGTGTCTATTCATGTTTTCTGCCCATTTCTTCACTGGGTTATTTGCTTTTCGGGTGTGGAGTTTGGTGAGCTCTTTATAGATTTTGGAGACTAGCCCTTTGTCCGATATGTCATTTGCAAATATCTTTTCCCATTCCGTTGGTTGCCTTTTCGTTTTGTTGGTTGTTTCCTTTGCTGTGCAGAAGCTTTTGATCTTCATAAGGTCCCAGTAATTCACTTTTGCTTTTAATTCCCTTGCCTTTGGGGATGTGTCGAGTAAGAGATTGCTACGGCTGAGGTCAGAGAGGTCTTTTCCTGCTTTCTCCTCTAGGGTTTTGATGGTTTCCTGTCTCACATTCAGGTCCTTGATCCATTTTGAGTTTATTTTTGTGAATGGTGTGAGAAAGTGGTCTAGTTTCAACCTTCTGCATGTTGCTGTCCAGTTCTCCCAGCACCATTTGTTAAAGAGACTGTCTTTTTTCCATTGGATGTTCTTTCCTGCTTTGTCAAAGATGAGTTGGCCATACGTTTGTGTGTCTAGTTCTGGGGTTTCTATTCTATTCCATTGGTCTATGTGTCTGTTTTTTGTGCCAATACCATGCTGTCTTGATGATGACAGCTTTGTAGTAGAGGCTAAAGTCTGGGATTGTGATGCCTCCTGCTTTGGTCTTCTTCTTCAAAATTACTTTGGCTATTCGGGGCCTTTTGTGGGTCCATATGAATTTTAGGATTGCTTGTTCTAGTTTCGAGAAGAATGCTGGTGCCATTTTGATTGGGATTGCATTGAATGTGTAGATAGCTTTGGGTAGTATTGACATTTTGACAATATTTATTCTTCCAATCCATG
>NW_024412452.1:6429406-6434323 GCF_014898765.1 Herpailurus yagouaroundi
CTTCATTGTTAGTGTATAAGAATGCAACTGATTTCTGTACATTGATTTTGTATCCTGCAACTTTGCTGGATTCATGTATCAGTTCTAGCAGACTTTTGGTGGAGTCTGTCGGATTTTCCATGTATAATATCATGTCGTCTGCAAAAAGCGAAAGCTTGACTTCATCTTTGCCAATTTTGATGCCTTTGATTTCCTTTTATTTTCTGATTGCTGATGCTAGAACTTCCAGCACTATGTTAAACAGCAGCGGTGAGAGTGGGCATCCCTGTCGTGTTCCTGATCTCAGGGAAAAAGCTCTCAGTTTTTCCCCGTTGAGGATGATGTTAGCTGTGGGCTTTTCGTAAATGGCTTTTATGATCTTTAAGTATGTTCCTTCTATCCCGACTTTCTCGAAGGTTTTTATTAAGAAAGGGTGCTGGATTTTGTCAAAGGCCTTTTCTGCATCGATTGACAGGATCATATGGTTTTTCTCTTTTTTTTTGTTAATGTGATGTATCACGTTGATTGATTTGCGAATGTTGAACCAGCCCTGCATCCCAGGAATGAATCCCACTTGATCATGGTGAACAATTCTTTTTATATGCCGTTGAATTCGATTTGCTAGTATCTTATTGAGAATTTTGGCATCCGTATTCATCAGGGATATTGGCCTGTAGTTCTCTTTTTTTTACTGGGTCTCTGTCTGGTTTAGGAATCAAAGTAATACTGGCTTCATAGAATGAGTCTGGAAGTTTTCCTTCCCTTTCTATTTCTTGGAATAGCTTGAGAAGGATAGGTATTATCTCTGCTTTAAACGTCTGGTAGAACTCCCCTGGGAAGCCATCTGGTCCTGGACTCTTATTTGTTGGGAGATTTTTGATAACCGATTCAATTTCTTCGCTGGTGATGGGTCTGTTCAAGCTTTCTATTTCCTCCTGATTGAGTTTTGGAAGACTGTGGGCGTTCAGGAATTTGTCCATTTCTTCCAGGTTGTCCAATTTGTTGCCATATAATTTTTCATAGTATTCCCTGATAATTGTTTGTATCTCTGAGGGATTGGTTGTAATAATTCCATTTTCATTCATGATTTTATCTATTTGGGTCATCTCCCTTTTCTTTTTGAGAAGCCTGGCTAGAGGTTTGTCAATTTTGTTTATTTTTTCAAAAAACCAACTCTTGGTTTCGTTGATCTGCTCTACAGTTTTTTTAGATTCTATATTGTTTATTTCTGCTCTGATCTTTATTATTTCTCTTCTTCTGCTGGGTTTAGGCTGCCTTTGCTGTTCTGCTTCTAGTTCCTTTAGGTGTGCTGTTAGATTTTGTATTTGGGATTTTTCTTGTTTCTTGAGATAGGCCTGGATTGCAATGTATTTTCCTCTCAGGACTGCCTTCGCTGCATCCCAAAGCGTTTGGATTGTTGTATTTTCATTTTCGTTTGTTTCCATATATTTTTTAATTTCTTCTCGAATTGCCTGGGTGACCCACTCATTCGTTAGTAGGGTGTTCTTTAACCTCCATGCTTTGGGAGGTTTTCCGGACTTTTTCCTGTGGTTGATTTCAAGCTTCATAGCATTGTGGTCTGAAAGTATGCATGGTATGATTTCAATTCTTGTAAACTTATGAAGGGCTGTTTTGTGACCCAGTATATGATCTATCTTGGAGAATGTTCCATGTGCACTTGAGAAGAAAGTATATTCTGTTGCTTTGGGATGCAGAGTTCTAAATATATCTGTCAAGTCCATCTGATCCAATGTCTCAGGGCCCTTGTTTCTTTATTGACCGTGTGTCTAGATGATCTATCCATTTCTGTAAGTGGGGTGTTAAAGTCCCCTGCAATGACCACATTCTTATCAATAAGGTTGCTTGTGTTTATGAGTAATTGTTTTATATATTTGGGCGCTCCGGTATTCGGCGCATAGACATTTATAATTGTTAGCTCTTCCTGATGGATAGACCCTGTCACTATTATATAATGTCCTTCTTCATCTCTTGTTACAGCCTTTAATTGAAAGTCTAGTTTGTCTGATATAAGTATGGCTACTCCAGCTTTCTTTTGGCTTCCAGTAGCATGATAAATAGTTCTCCATCCCCTCACTCTCAATCTAAAGGTGTCCTCAGGTCTAAAATGAGTCTCTTGTAGACAGCAAATAGATGGGTCTTGTTTTTTTATCCATTCTGATACCCTATGTCTTTTGGTTGGCGCATTTAATCCATTTACATTCAGTGTTGTTATAGAAAGATATGGGTTTAGAGTCATTGTGATGTCTGTATGTTTTATGGTTGTAGTGATGTCTCTGGTACTTTGTCTCACAGGGTCCCCCTTAGGATCTCTTGTAGGGCTGGTTTAGTGGTGACAAATTCCTTCAGTTTTTGTTTGTTTGGGAAGACCTTTATCTCTCCTTCTATTCTAAATGACAGACTTGCTGGATAAAGGATTCTCGGCTGCATATTTTTTCTGTCTAGCAAACTGAAAATCTCGTGCCAACTCTTTCTGGCCTGCCAAGTTTCAAAAGAGAGATCCGTCACGAGTCTTATAGGTCTCCCTTTATATGTGAGGGCACGTTTACCCCTTGCTGCTTTCAGAATTTTCTCTTTATCCTTGTATTTTGCCAGTTTCACTATGATATGTCGTGCAGAAGATCGATTCAAGTTACGTCTGAAGGGAGTTCTCTGTGCCTCTTGGATTTCAATGCCTTTTTCCTTCCCCAGTTCAGGGAAGTTCTCAGCTATTATTTCTTCAAGTACCCCTTCAGCACCTTTCCCTCTCTCTTCCTCCTCTGGGATACCAATTATGCGTATATTATTTCTTTTTAGTGTATCACTTAGTTCTCTAATTTTCCCCTCATACTCCTGGATTTTTGTATCTCTCTTTTTCTCAGCTTCCTCTTTTTCCATAACTTTATCTTCTAGTTCACCTATTCTCTCCTCTGCCTCTTCAATCCGAGCTGTGGTGGTTTCCATTTTGTTATGCATTTCATTTAAAGCGTTTTTCAGCTCCTCGTGACTGTTCCTTAGTCCCTTGATCTCTGTAGCAAGAGATTCTCTGCTGTCAGCTATACTGTTTTCAAGCCCAGCGATTAATTTTATGACTATTATTCTAAATTCACTTTCTGTTATATTATTTAAATCCTTTTTGATCAGCTCATTAGCTGTTATTTCCTGGAGATTCTTCTGAGGGGAATTCTTGCGCTTGGTCATTTTGGATAGTCCCTGGCGTGGTGAGGACCTGCAGGGCACTTCCCCTGTTCTGTGGTGTATAACTGGAGTTGGTGGGCGGAGCCGCAGTCAGACCTGATGTCTGCCCCCAGCCCACCGCTGGGGCCACAGTCAGACTGGTGAGTGCCTTCTCTTCCCCTCTCCTAGGGGCGGGATTCACTGTGGGGTGGGGTGGCCTGTCTGGGCTACTTGCACACTGCCAGGCTTGTGATGCTGGGGATCTGGCGTCTTAGCTGGGGTGGCTAGGCAAGGTGCACAGGGGCAGGAGGGGCAGGCTTAGCTTGCTTCTCCTTAGGTGATCCACTTCAGGAGGGGCCCTGTGGCAGCAGCAGGGAGTCAGCTCCGCTGCCGGAGGTTTGGCTCCGCAGAAGTGCAGAGTTGGGTGTTTGCGCCGAGCGAGAAAGTTCCCTGGCAGGAACTGGTTCTCTTTGGGATTTTGGCTGGGGGATGGGCGGGGAGATGGCGCTGGCGAGCGCTTTTGTTCCCCACCAAACTGAGCTCTGTCGTCCGGGGGCTCAGCAGCTTTCCTTCCCTTTGTCCTCCAGCCTTCCCGCTTTCTGAGCAGAGCTGTTAACTTATGACCTCCCAGCCGCTAAGTCGCGCTTGCTGTCGGAACACAGTCCGTCAGGCCCCTCCGCTTTTTGCAAGCCAGACTTGGGGGCTCTGCTTGGCCGGCGAGCTGCCCCTCCGCCCCGGCTCCCTCCCGCCAGTCCGTGGAGCGCGCACCGCCTCGCCGCCCTTCCTACCCTCTTCCGTGGGCCTCTCGTCTGTGCTTGGCTCCGGCGACTCCGTTCTGCTAATCCTCTGGTGGTTTTCTGGGTTATTTAGGCAGGTGTAGGTGGAATCTAAGTGATCAGCAGGACGCGTGGTGAGCCCAGTGTCCTCTTACGCCGCCATCTTCCCTCCCTCCCTCACTCCCTTTATTTTCTATCAAACACTGCACATCGCTTTGAGATCATTAGAGCTAACCTGGTATAGTACTGAAATTTCATTGGTTTATTTGTCACCATGAGAAAAGCCAGAAAAATGCTCTGATCTTTTGGAGAATATGTTGATATATCACATTTATATATTTTTGTATAATTCATGGGAGATGTTTTGTAAATATTTGTACTATAGTGAAATGTTAATTTATGTATTGACATCTTTCAGTTTAATCATTATTTCTAATTGTTTTGATGCATGATGGCTTATTTGGTTCTGCATTTTCTTCCTTTTTAAAAAATAACATTTTTGGGGGCATCTGGGTGGCTCAGTTGGTTAAGCATCCGACTTCAGCTCAGGTCGTGATCTCATGGTTCATGGGTTCGAGCCCCGCATGGGCTCTGTGCTGACATCTCGGATCCTGGAGCCTGCTTCAGATTCTGTGTCTCCCTCTCTCTCTGCCCCTCCCCTGTTCACACTGTCTCTCTCTGTCTCTCAAAAATAAATAAATATAAAAAAATTTTAAAAAATAACATTTTTTATAAGTACCTCAATTTCATTAGAAAGTAAAAAAAATCATTATTATGTATAACACTCATTTTTAGAGAGTAAATCAATCCAGTACCCATTTTATTAAACTTAATTGCTTATGTAAAAGCCTAGAATCGTATAAGGAGAGATTTTAAAAGAAATGGCATAATATTCAATTTCATTTTAAGTGATAAAGCTAGAATGTATTTTAAAATGTATTATAATAAATGTAAACATGACACTTCATGCTAGGCAGACATTTCTGGG
>NW_024412452.1:6434423-6461816 GCF_014898765.1 Herpailurus yagouaroundi
TATATATATATGCATACACACACTTGTATTTAATATATTATGTGAATGTATAAAAAAATAAAAAGTCTACCTGGGGGGAAGGAAGAAAACACCTAGTCACAAATCAACTTCTAATAAGAAATATGCTTCTATATAATTTTTACTAAAATTTAAAATCTCTAATTTATTTGTATTTTTTACCCAAACTGCCTTGTTACTTCAGAAAATGTAATAAAGGAAGAATAGTGATCACCTGAAATCCTGACTAGTGTGTGGATGCAGTACTCTACCGGTATATTCTTTTTTAATTGGGTTCTGGAAATGATTCCAGAATAATTATCTGTGGATTTCAATAATAAAATTATCTATAAAGGAAATAAACAGAATAAGTCTATTATACAGATTTTGGGCCATTCATTCCATCTTAATATTTCTTAGAAAAAGGACAGTAAATAAAGCTCAAACCAGCAGAACAAGGGAAATAATAAAGATTAGAGCAAAAATCGCTGGTATCAAAATCAAAAAAAATAGCAGAACAAATCAAGAAAATTAGGAGCTGGTTCTTTGAAAGAATTGAAAAAATTGATAAACCTCTAGCCAGATTTATGAAAAAGAAAAAGGGAAACTCCCAAATAAATAAAATCACGAATTAAAGATTGCAACCAACACCCAAAATACAAACAATAAGAGAATATTGTGAGCAATTATATGCTAACAAATTAGGCAACCTGGAAGAAATGGGTAAATTCCTAGAAACATATAAACTACCAAAATTGAAACAGGAAGAAATAGAAAATTTGAACAGGCCCATAACCAGTAAAGAATTTGAATCAGTAATCAAAAATATCCCAGCAAGCAAGAGTCAGGGCCAGATGACTTTCCAGGGAAATTCTACAAAATTTAAAGAAGAGTTACTACCTCTTCTTTACTACCTCTTCTTTTGAAGCTGTTCCAAAAAAATATAAATGGGAGGAAAACTTCCAAACTCATTCTATGAGGCCAGAATTACCTTGATTCCAAAACCAGACAAAGACCCCACTAAGAAGTAGAATTACAGACCAATTTCCCTGATGAACATAGATGTAAAAATTCTCAACAAGATACTAGTAAATCAAATCCAACAATACATTAAAAGAATTACTCAGCATGATCAAGTGGGATTTATTACTGGGCTTCAGGGGTGGTTCAATACCTGCAAATCAATCAGTGTGATACATCACATTAATACAAGGAAAGATAGATCCTCTCAATAGATGTAGAAAAAGGATTTGACAAAATATGGCATCCTTTCTTGATAAAAACCCTCAAGAAAGTACGGATAGAAGTAACATACCTCAATATCATAAAGACCATATACTATATGAAAGACCCACAGCTAATATCATCCTCAATGGGGAAAAACTGGGAGCTTTACCCCTAAGGTAAGGAACATGACAGGGATGTCCACTCTCACCACTGTTGTTCAACATATTACTGGAAGTCCTAGCCTCAGGAATCAGACAACAAAAAGAAATAAAAGGCAAATGAATTGGCAATGAAGAAGTCAAACTTTTACTCTTCACAGACGACATGATACTCTATGTGGAAAACCCAAAAGACCACCAAAACACTGCTAGAACTGATACATGAATTCAGCAAAGTCACAGGATATAAAATCAATGTACAGTTCCATTGCATTTCTATACATCAATAATGAAGCAGCATAAAGAGAAATCAAGGAACAGATCCCATTTACAATTGCACCAAAACCCATAAAATACCTAGGATTAAGCCTAACCAAAGAGGTTAAATATCTGTACACTGAAAACTATAGAAAGCTTATGAAGAAAAGTGAGTAAGACACAAAGAAATGGAAAAACATTCCGTGTTCATTGACTGGAAGAACAAAAATTAAGATGTCTATACTACCCAAAACACTCTACACATTCACCGCAAAAAGATAGCATATCACACCTGTCAGAATATCTCAAATTAACAGGAACCAACAGATGTTGGCAAGGACGTGGAGAAAGGGGAACACTTTTGTACTCTTGGTGGGAACACAAACTCGTGCAGCCACTCTAGAAAACAGTATGGAGTTTCCTCAAAAAATTAAAAATAAAGCTATCCTACAACCCAGAAATTGCACTATTTGGTATTTATCCAAAGGATACAAAAATACTGATTCAAAGGGGCACACGCACTCCAATTTTTATAGCAGCACTATCAACAATAGCCAAATCATGGAAAGAGCCGAAATGTCCATTGACTGATGAATGGATAAAAAAGATGTGGTGAATGTGTATATATGGGAATATTACTCAGCAATCAAAAAGAATGAAATCTTGCCATTTGCAACAACATGGATGGAGCTAGAATGTATTATGCTAAGCGAAATAAGTCAGAAAAAGACAAATAACATATGATTTCACTCATATGTGGAATTTAAGAAACACAACAAATTAACATAGGGGAAGGGAAAGAAAAATAGATTAAAAATGAGAGGGAGGCAAACCATAAGAGATTCTTAAATACAGAGGACAGACTGAGGGTTGCTGAAGGGGAGGTGAGTGGAGAATGGGCTAAATGGGTAATGGGCAATTAAGAAGCGCCCTTGTTGGGATGAGCAGTGGGTGTTTTTTGTAAGTGATGAACACTAAATTCTACTTCTGAAACCATTATTATACTATATATTAACTAACTTGGATTTGAATAAAATAAAATAAAAATTTAATTTAATTTAAAAAAGGTTACTAGGGGAAATATTATGAGAATGCATAAGATTTGTATTTTCGTAGCTTATTTCCAGTTCTGTTTTATACATTTAATATCACATTTTCAAATTCTTATTAATATTATTCATCAGTAAGTATCTGGAGTTAAACCAATTTTAGCTTCTTCTGTGTAATCTAATTTTTCTCCTGATGTGTGAATCATTATTATAAAGATACATGTGTGCATGTACATGTATCTTTTTTTATGCATATGATTAAGAGCATCTAATCATTTTTGTAAAGCCCATTTACCTGCTATTCAGCTTGTGTTAAATTATTTTGATACTATTTCACAAAAACTTCTCAAATATCTCCTCCTTTCTGATTTTCAGTCTTTTTTTCCAATACATCCTTCTTTCATATTGTAAACAAAATATGTGGACCTTAAACTTGTATACATTATTACATTGTTCTAAATAGATATTTTACGCTTAGCTGATGACTCTGGGAATCAGTTCTAACAAATTATGCCATCTTAAAGGAAAGGCTTATTTAAAATATGGTGAAAAACCTTCCTAGCAACACTCAGTGGATGTAGTTTTATTGTTCTTTAGTACAGTTTTTGAGCTCTGTAAAACTTTCTTTCACATAAGTATTCCTGGCATGCAGGACAGTTTGTAGAAGTCATGTAGGCATGGAAGAAATTTTACAGAAGAATCCTAGGCTCTTAAATATAATATAGACCTTAACTTGGTTATTTTGGACAGATTTTGGGGGCCACAATTAGATATGAGTTTTGAGATCTTAATGACCTCAGAACTGCTCCAGAACTGATTGCACTTGGCTAGAGGCACAATATTTATCATCTTAAGAAATGTATACCAAGTGAAATTATCACTGTGGTGTCTCTGATACTAGAAAAATAAATATATGTGAAGTAGGATGGACTCTGTTTTCGGTAACTAATCCATTTGTTGCTATTATTGGAGTAATATTACATTATTTTAAACTTAAAAAATTATAATGTTTTATTTATTTATTTATTTTTTTTTTTGAGAGAGAGAGAGAGAATGCAAGTGAGGGAGGGTAGAGAGAGAGGGAGACACAGAATCCAAAGCATGCTCCAAGCTTTGAGCTGTCAGCACAGAGCCCGATGCAGGGCTCAAACTGATGAACCACTTGATCATGACCTGAGCTGAAGTAGGATGCTTAGCCAACTGAGCCACCCAGGTGCCCCAAGTAGTACTTCATTTTTAAATCAGTAAGAACATATACCAGTGTATTTTCATTATGATACCGATCCCAAAAGATTTCTCATGACCCTCCATATTTGCCTACATAATATTTTCTCTATATTGTACTTTTTTCTGCAGAGAAGACATTTCTCAGATTAGTACTGCTGTTTATTTTACATAGCCTATAGTTGGAAAATATAGGTTTTCTTGGCGATTCAAAAAAATTATCTCAAGACCAAAATTTTTGAATGTGTGTCTGATCTGTTTATACTGATATTTGAAGTGTTACAATAATTACCCTTGCAAATTTAATTGTAAGTCATTTTTTTCCTAGATGCTTTTGTTTTAAAATTAAAATTCAATACAATGTATTTTTATAAGTATTTTTTAAGGCTGAGGGAAGTTAAATGATCCTGATATAATTCTTAGCAAATTATGCAGTATAGTTTGATAAGAGGTATATATGGAAGCAATAACTGAAAAATATGGATTACAGACATTTTACAGAAATGTAGTGTTAGGAGTTTGAATTGCTGTGAGGTATTTTTTAACCAACTTTGCAAAAAATGCCTTGTTGAGAAACATATTTAATATATTAAAGGGTGTTTGGTAATTAGCATATCAATGCTCTGTGAACAGAGAGAAAATGATACTGTGTTTAAAAATATTATATTCTCATTCAACCATAAACTCATTTATACCGTTTCAAAATGTATAAAATTCTGGTGAGTACAAATAATTTCTAGCCTGGCTCCCTACATTCTTCAGCCATCAGTGCACACACACAACGGTACACATTTGATGGCAGAAACACAAGAGTGAGGTTAACTAGAATTTTCTGTTTTTGTCGTCCTCTCAGCTTTGCTTCAGGATCCATTTGCTTTGACACACACATGGTCACAGCTTTGTTATCAGTCACATTTCCTGACTACAAATGACTTTAGCTATCTGCAATAAAAAACAAAATTACTGGAATAGTATCAGGGAATCACAGACTCATTTGGAAGCCTGGGGAAACAGACTTGGAAATAAGCAGGAAACAAGGCTTCTCAGACCACGACCCATTCAGACCATAGGAATGTCCTTTTTAAAAGCTTTTACAAATACATATTATATTATTTTGTATTTTAATATAATCAGACTTTACAAAAATGTTCTAAATACTTTTTTGTGCTAAATATTTATTTGTTCTGAGAGAGACAGAGAGAGAGAGAGAGAGAGAGAAAGAGAGAGAGAAAGAGAACATGTGCATAAGCAGGGGAAGGGCAGAGAAAGGAGAGAGAGAATCCCAAGCAGGGTCTGCACTGTCAGCATGGAGCCCGACACAGAGCTCAAACTCACAAATCCTGAGATCATGACCTGAGCTGATATCAAGAGTCAGATGCTTAACCAATTTAGCCACAAAGGCGCCCCCTAAATACTTTTTATTTAATGCCTCCTGTATTCATTTCCACTTTCATAATTAAACACCTCCAGCAGAACTCTTAACTGGTACTCAGCTAACCCACCTACAAATGAGTGTTTTCCTCACCTGTAAAACCTTCAAAACTAAAGCTGCTGGTGTGCTTAGTGAGTAGAGATAGAAGGTCACGCTGTAACACACCTTGATACATCTGCTCCAACAATTTCTCTAGCACTTACCATGTGTTAACAATTGAAATGTGAGCCCTCAAATGTCCTGTGTTGAAACTGTAGCCCCCAGTGTAACTTTATTTGGAGATAGGGCTTTTATAGGAGGTAATTAAAATTAAATGAAATTTTAAGTGTGGAGCCCTAATCCTAAAGGATTGGTGGTTTTATAAGAGGAAGAAGAGCTTTCTTTTTCTCTTTCCGAGCTCATGCACTAAGAGGCCATCTGAGCATACAGAGAGAAGGTGGGGTCTGCAAGCTAGAAAGCGAGCTCTCACCAGAATGTAAGCAGCTGGCACCTTGAGTTTGGACATTCCAATCTCTAGAAGTATGACAAAGTAAATTTCTGTTGTGTAAGCCATCCAGTCTGTGATATTTTGCTATGACAGCCTGAGCAGACTAATACAGCAAGTATATTTATGCTAGCTGTTTGCTTCCATTATTACATCATGTGGTAAGTGTGTAAGTCAGTGGAGCTCGAAAAGAAATTTGTATGAAAGTTAAAGTGCCTGAATGGGAAATATTCTGTAAAGTCTGCTCAAAAAAGTGCTGTCATTTTAGGCAGGTAAGGCAGGCTACTATATAACCCTAGAAAAAAATTTAAAAATCTGGAACATTTCTCTGCTCAGTTTGCTTCACAGCTTTTTAAAAATGGTACCATTTTAAATAAATTCAACTTAAGAATCTTGAGAATTTTGCTCTTTGGATTATGTAAAAGATTTGATATGGAACTGTAATCAATGGACTAATCCTCAAAGTGTTTTTGCCTTCATTGAAAAGATTCATGAATAAGTTAACACATAAAATAGGACCCCTGGATGGCTCAGTCGATTGAGTGCTGGACTTTTGATTTTGGTGTAGGTCATGATCCTGGGTTCTGGGTATAGAGCTCTACATTAAGCTCCGTGCTGAGTGTGGGGGCTGCTTAAGATTCTCTCTCTTGGGGTGGCTGGGTGGCTCACTAGGTTGAGCATATGGCTCTTGGCTTCAGATCAGGTAATGATGTCACAGTTCGTGAGTTTGAGCCCTGAGTCCAGCTCTGCACTGACAGCACGGAGCCTGCTTGCAATTCTCTCCCCCTCTTTTTCTGCCTCTCCTCCATTCATTCATTCTGTCTCTTTGTCTCTCTGTCTGGAAATAAATAAGTAAACAACAACAAAAAAAGGTTCTCTCTTTCTCTCTGCCCTTCTGCCTTACTTGAGCACTCTCTGTGTCTAAAAATGAAAACATAAAATAAATAAAATTAAATACATAAAATATTCCCAAGTACCTACAGAGATATCATTTAAGAATACTTACTATATCAGATAAAGAGATGTTTCAGCTATATCATTATTTTTTTAATTCCTCTGTATTCGTTTCATAGCGTTGCCATAACAAAATATCAAAGATTATTGGTTTAAACAACAAAAATTTATTTTTTCAGTTTCGTAGGTTAGAAGTTCATGATCAAAATATCCACAGGTTTTGTTTCTTCTGAAGCTTCGCTCCTTGGCTTGGTTGTTCCTTGGACCATGTTGTCTAAGTCTCCTCTTATAATGACACTCGTCATATTTGATTAAGAGTCACACATATGACCGCATTTTACCTTATTTATCTCTCAAAGGTCCTACCTCCAAGTACAGTCATACATGAGGTACCAGAGTTTAGAACTTCTACATATGAATTTGGGAGGACACAATTCAGTCCTTAACATACCTTCAAAATAATTTTGTAATTATAAACAACATCCTTCTACCATTAAAAAAATGTGTTTATGTTCAGCTCAACTTGTCTTACTGGGAATTATTACAACTTGTTAACGATTGAATACTTTGTGTGTTTTTATTTATTGCATTTCCCTGGCAATTATTGAAAGTGACCAAGTTTGCTGTCTATTTCATTTTCTTCTTTGGTGAACTAACTTTTCAAAACATTTGCCTGGTTTCTAACTTATTTTTTATTGTAATTTACAAGAATCCTTTAATCGGTAACAATATTAATCCTTTTTCTCTGCATTATAACTTACAGATTCTCTAGGCTTTTCTGTGTTTTATCTCATTTATATTTCCTTTTAAAAACATTTATGTCTATTAATATGTAAGTCATGCCTCCCATTTTTGGCATTTTGGTAAATATCTTCTTGTTCTAGAGATCCTGAATAGTACAATAAAGGAAGAAAAAGAAATGAAGTCTGTAAATATTGAAAGGAAGAAGTAAAAATAAGATTATTCATATTTATTATCATTATATATTTTATCATATATAATAATTAATTTGAATTAATTATTTGGTTCAATATGATCATTGGATAGAAATTCAATGTACAAAAATCAATTACAGTTTTATACATACCAGAAATAACTATAAAATTAAATTTTTTAAATATGTAATTTACATTGAAAATCATGGAGTACTGAAAAATAAATCTAAACAAAGATGTGGAAGATTTCTACACTGAACACGACCTATCATATAATCAAAATATTCAAAGATTTGTAGAATATTTGATGATAAAAATAGCAAGCTATTTATATATAAAGGATTGTCCTACATCAGAGAATATATATTATATAACATAAAAGTTTTATATATATATGTAAATTTATGTAATATATATATTTAAATTTCCATATGAAAATTCAGGTAGTGAGAAACAAGAAAAATCAAAATAATTTCCATCAGTAGAGATTTTATAGCCCATATTGGCTTATAATATTTAATAAAATAGAAGTTTGCAAGCAATGAAAATGTTGATAAAACTAGTGAGTTGATTATTTGGAAATTGGGAAAAATTTCTTTTAAGCAATACCGGTATAAAAGAGTAGAAAATATTTTTCATTGAAATAATTTATTTAAAATATGTGAATTCATTTCATAAAGTTATTTTATTTCTTCATTTTTATCAATGAATGTTTGAATGTTTACTACAAATTTTACATTGGGTTTATATTTTATAATTAAATAATTATTCTATTAGTGAAGACATTGTGTTCAATTTCTCTTTACTATTTTTTATTACAAAATAGTATTTATTTTTATTTTATGCAGTATTATACAACATTTTATTGTACAATTTTCAATTGATGGATTTTGCTTCACTTCAATTCTTTAAGCTTTTTGAAACTGTAGTTCAGGGGCGCCTGGGTGGTGCAGTCGGTTGAGCGTCCGACTTCAGCCAGGTCATGATCTCATGGTCCATGAGTTCGAGCCCCACGTCGGACTCTGGGCTGATGGCTCTGGGCTGATGGCTCTGGGCTGATGGCTCGGAGCCTGGAGCCTGTTTCCTATTCTGTGTCTCCCTCTCTCTCTCTGCCCCTCCCCCGTTCGTGCTCTGTCTCTCTCTGTCCCAAAAATAAATAAACGTTGAAAAAAAAATTAAAAAAAAAAAGTGTAGTTCAGCCACTTATCACTTATTTTGCTAGTGGGATATATTTATTTTTCTTCCATATTATTTTCCTCTTAATTTTTATTGTTTTTGTTTCTTTCTTTTTTTTTTTTACTTTTTCTTTTTAAATAGTTTCTATTTATCTTGGAATTCTGAAAACTTACTACTTAATCTTAGGTATACATGTCTCGTTTCATATTTTTTTCTCTGAGAGTACTTTACTGAAAAATTAAGTAACTCTTGAGATTTAGATTGTTAAGAATTATCTATAATCATTACTTCACCATTTCCTAATTTTCTCCTCTGGAATTGTTTTAGGTTTTAGTTATTTTGCCCTCCACATTTTCTATCTCTAATTGTCTCTTATTTTGTAAAACCCCTTTTATTTCTTGTTATTAGATATATCCTTCCTCTAAGGTTCTCACATAATAAGTGTATCTCTTCAGTTTCTTTTTTTATTTTTTTTCAAAAATGATGCTATTGTCCCCATTAGGAAGAATTTCTGGTATTGTACATTAAATATCCTTGATAATCTTGATGTACTTTATTAAACATCTACTTCTATAAATTAACCTCAAGAGAACTAAGAGTTCAAAAATGTCTTTTTTCCATCTTTCTCTGTCTTTTTTGGCTCATGTTACTGATTCACTGGAAATGATTATAATTTTTCTTCACCTGTTCATCTTCATATGGTACCTCAGCACCCAGATAAGCAAACTATTGACATGGCTTAGGCAGAAAAAAACAGATGGGCAGTGGAGTCTGAGGAAGTTTTGTTTCTTATCACCTGGCATCTAATGACCTGGACATCTGTCACTTTCTGCTAAGACATTAAAAAGAAACTTTTTTGTCACATATCACTGCCATTGCAAGAGTTATGTTCTTCCAGTCACTCAGATTTGGGGCTATCTATTCCACCTGTGCAGGCACATGCCAGGTTTGCTACATTTAGCAGATTTGGGCAATCTTTCCAAGGACTACAGGCAGTAAGCCAGCAGACCACATTCCTTCTCTGTGGATTCCTTAGCCCAAACTCTACTGGAAGGGAAAAAATAATGAAGATTTAGTTCAGGCTTTAAAGATTCGCAAGCATTTCCCCATATCTCTCTATTGTATCAGTTTTGACTCAGGATGTTGCAAAATGAATCACCCAACTACCCCAATCAAGAATATTGGCATAATAATTTACTTCACTTATCAACATCAGATGAAACCATAACTATATTTGTGATTTCATTTCAAACACATAGTTGTGAGGGAAAAATGGGTCACGATTGTCTGTGGTTTGGTCACTGATTCCATAATTCTTATTTTATAGTTTTATGTTTTACAATAAAAACATTAATCCACTTAGAGCTATATATGTGTATATATTTAAGTCAAAATTTATCTAAAAGTTGAGTCAATTTTTCCAATTCCATTTATTGAATATTTCATACTTGCCTATTAAAGAGAGGCATGGTTTCAACCTACATTAAATTATTTTACATGTTGGAATTTTTTTAACACTGTATTTGTTTCCATTTATCTGCCTAGTTGTAAAGACAAGCACAACACTAATGTAACAGCCATAGATTGTTGGAATGTATTTTAAACCTATAAAATAAACCATTTCATTTCATCCACTTTTTTAAAAAGTTTTCTTGAATACTTTCCCTGCAATTGTTTTATTCATGTTGTGCTTACAACTCTCTTTTTTGAACTAGTTAGTTGTCACTTCTAAATGGTTATTTAGATTATGTAATATTGGCCACTTTGTCATCCTGATCAAGGTGAAATAGTTTAATCAATAATGGTTAATACTGAGCCTTTTAAATTGTTTTTAAGAGGTAATGAATCACCCTGTGATGAGCCCAAACTTCTTGTGTAAAATCCTTAGGGAGTCAGACCAATGAAAAGTCCATTGTAGTTTAGAATGATGAAATTGATATTCTGTCTGCTGCAGAACAAACCCAAGTCATAGAGAAAATAATAATAATAATAGCAATAATAGTAATAATAACACTTAATTTTAAGTGCTTTTATTATTTGTACCAGATGCAGTATCGAGGATTTTCATCCACTAGTTCATCCAGTCCTCATAATAAATGTAATAAGGGATTACTATTATTTAAAAATGAGGAAACCAAGGAACGATGCCATTAAATAACTTACCCGTCATTCCACAGCTAGGACATAAAGAATATTTAGACCATATTTTTTGTTTCAGTGAGTGTGTCTCTGTTACATTTTCCCTTTTTCTCAAGTGCATTTACCTTAAACAAAATATAAAAATAAACATTAAATGTGTTAGATTAAGTTCTTCTAGCTAATATTAGTTGACTCTTCATCAAGAATTGCTCTAAAAAAACAAAAGAATTGATCTCTGTAGACAAGGATGAATACTGAAATAGCAAGCATGTGCATGACTACTTCTGCCATAGCTGATTAATATCAGAGTGGGACCCTGAATCAAGATGGAGCAGGTACATTGTCTCCCCTGCGAGACAGAAAGACTGAATTCTTATATCAAACCTTTTATCAATCCTATGATGTATACTCAAATCCTATTACTTAGATCTACAGAGTTTGCCCTTTTCTCTCCCCATTTTTCAGAACTTAATTATTGTTTTGAGGCATTCTGTTTTGTCACCCTAATTCCAGTATTTGATTTAGCATAGGTTACAAAATTTAGCTTGCTGCCAGCTCCTTTGTCATAGTTTTCCAGGTAAATTCTTGGCATATTTAACATGATCTCAAGGACAAAATAGTCCCCACTTTCTTACACATTCAAACTTGTTTTTCTATAGCTTTTTTACTTGAGGGACAGATTGGCTAAATATAAAATTCTTGGCTCACAATGGCTTCTTTTGAGTGTTTTTAGGTACTGCTATACTCTTTTGTGACATTAAATTTTGCTGTATATAAATCTGAGGCAAGCTTTATATTTTCCTCTTATAAGTTACATGCTATTTTTGCCTTGGCCATAAAAATTATATATATTTGAGACTAACCATTATACTAGATTATATTGTGGTGTCAACTTTTCTATGTCTGTTATCTTTTGCATATGGTGTCTACATATGTATAGTTTTATTTTTTCATTTATTCAAAGCATTTTCAAATTATATATTTTTTATTGTTTAGACTTCCTATGCGTGTACTCTAATTAGGCTTATCTACTATTCTGTTCTACTAGGCATATCTACATATACATATTTGATCTACTTTGCACATCTGTGATATCTATCTATATTTTTTTGGTGTTTTAAAAATGTTTCCTTTTGTTTTAGTTTGTTGTTTTGTTAACTTCTCCACACTGTGTCTAACTCTTTCTTCCACAGTGTGTATTCTTTACTTTCCTTTTCATTCCTGTGATGTTTCACTAATTCTTTTACTTCTTCACTGAACTCTGCCAACTCATATTTCATTGTTTTACCATCCTTTCCACGTGTTATCCCATGATAGATTTGTTGAGTTCTATCATGGAAACAATTGCTTTTTTACTATGGGTTTTAATTAATTGAAAAAAAGTTGGTCAAAACATGTATTAGATCTGTAACTTTTTTTCTGATGAGTTACTTTTATAAATTGGCAAATCATTCTTTTCTCTTTAGTAGACTTTCCCCCTAGATTTTTTTAGTTCTAGAACTATGCTAGTGGATTTTCCTGAGCATGTTTTATACAGGAAATATTACTTCTGAGTGGGTCCAAGGTATTTTTAGAATACATTTAATAAAGGTTTTTTTCCTTTGTTGCCATGGAAACAGTTGCTTCCTGCAAATATTCTTGACTGGTGGGATTCTTTGGATATCTCTAATTCTCCTGGTTCTTCAACAGAGTCCAATAGATGTTGCTCACACCAATTCCTACAGCCATCTTTCACAGATGGTCACCGATTCAGTTTTACAGTATGATTCCTTTCTCTTAAGAAAGTGGGATTTTGCTGGCATTTTCTAGATAAGTGCTACTGTTCTCTCCTCTCCTTTTTAAAAAGGACTTCCTGTCCTTTTGAAAAAAAATTATTATTGTAACCTGTTAATTGGGGCTTTAACCAATCTTGGGGGATTTGGCAACGCTTACCTAATTTTGGTCAATTGATTATTTCTGTCACCATTTGCAGTGAGAATTAATTTTCTGTTTATTTAAAAATGTATCTTTTGTGTCTTTGGTTAGATGTCCAGAGGGAAACATCCTAACATTTGCAAATATTATCATACTGGAAGCTTTGAGTCTTTTTAATTTTAGCCTTTAGGACAGAAAGTTCATGAGCTCTTGGTTCTTGAGTTGCCTGGAGC
The DNA here is from genome assembly GCF_014898765.1 of Herpailurus yagouaroundi. Classification (NCBI taxonomy): domain Eukaryota; kingdom Metazoa; phylum Chordata; class Mammalia; order Carnivora; family Felidae; genus Herpailurus; species Herpailurus yagouaroundi. The sequence continues at coordinate 6,447,604 of NW_024412452.1, forward strand.
TCCCCTATTTCTAGGCTGTCCCAAGACATGACTGTTCAAATCTTGAATTACAGTATCCTGCACATTATTTTTCTTGGCTTAAGTGATCCATGACCACTTTTTTTTTCTTTCACCTAGAGAATTATTAAAATTCAATACCTACATTATAATATTATTTCATCTAATTTTTGATTAATTTTTTTGACTGTGTGTATGTGTGTATGTACGTGTGCATGCACTTATACAAAACAATAATCCCATTAGGGCTATAAATTGTATGATATCAAATAGACCAAACTTAATTTGGTCATATAAGATACTTAAAAATTTTTTTTTAATGTTCACTTATTTTTGAGAGAGAGAGAGAGAGAGAGAGAGAGAGAGAGAATGCAGGCAAGTGAGCAGGGGAGGGGCAGAGAGAGAGGGAAACACAGAATCTGAAGCAGGCTCTCAGCACAAAGCCTGATGGGATGCGGGCCTTGAACCCACAAACCTCGAGATCATGACCTGAGCCGAAGTTGGAGACTTGACCAACTGAGCCACCCAGATGCCCCACTGGTCATATAAGACATTTTGAAAACATTAAGACTCTGCTTTTTATCTTGGTATATCTCCAGGATAGAGTCTCTTTTATTTCTTCCATTACATTTTTTAAAGTTCTTTTCATATAGTTCTTATAATTTTCTATTGATTTATATCATTATAGCCTTTATATTTATAATGTGAATGTTATTAAATATTCTAAGTATCAACTTTCAAAAAAATTATTTTTTTCTTTTTAACAGACTGATACAAGTTTTCAAGGTTAAATTATTTAATATATCTCAGAATATATCACCTAAAACAAAGACACACACATACATTACTATGTATCATTTTAACCCAAGATATTTATCATTATTTCAATACAATTTCTTATACAGAGGCCATATTAAAATTTTATAAATTTAGTAAAATTTTTCTCTTGTCCAAAAAATATTTTAAAAATTATCCACCATGTAATCAAGAATAATGTAATGTACTAGGTTGTGAGGTCTCTTTGGCATCCCTAAGCTCTTTTCATAATTTTTTTTTAAGTTTTGAAAGAGTGTAGGCCAATTGGCTATAAAACTATAAAATTTTCCGTAATCTGGAATTTTGTGATTATGTTCATTATTCGGTTCAGCTCACACATTTTTGCAAGAATACTTTATAGCTGATGTTGTATTTTTTTCATTGAATAAAATAAAGCAAATAATAGATGTTTCTATTGTAATAAATATTTTCTTCTTATAATTAACAAGTAATATCTGGGGTAACAGTCTGAGACTCTTGGAAGGTCTTGTCACCCAAGAGTTTCCCACAAATGTCCATCATCTTTTGAATATACTAATAATTTGTGTGTGTCAGCAATTACATTGATGATTATACAGATCCTAAATCTCTAAATCAAATCATCTTTCAATATTGATAGCTGGCTTTTGAAGAGAAATGCTTTTCCCTCTCATCTAAGCCTCCTTTATAATTTTGAGAATGACTAGGAGTTATAGATTCTTTTGTTGTTGTCGTTGGATAAGTGATATTTCATTACCAGCATGATTCTTTTGATCCTCAAAATTTATCCCATGAAAGACCCTTCAAGCCATATTTTTCTTTTTAATATACTTTATTAGTTTCCAACATATTCTTGCCGTTGACACAACAAGATGTGCTAGGGTAGTAATCTTTCCTTGCCTCAGCTCTCGTACCTGTTATTTCTTTAAGGAGGGCCCATATCTTTATTTTTATTTTTAAATATTGTTATTTATTTTTGAGAGAGAGAATGCAAGCAGGGCAGGGGAAGAGAGAGAGAGGAGAACAGAGGATATGAAATGGGTTCTGTGCTGACAGCAAGGACCCGATGCGGGGCTCAAACTCATGGACCCCAAGATATGACCTAGGTGAAAGTCAGACGCTCAACCCACTGAGCCACCCAGGCACCAGGCCATGTCTTTTATATGAGGAGTACATTTAGAATATAATGTATCAATATGTTCATCATGCCCATTGCTGGTGGGCTACAAGTGGAGTTAGGTCTTTTCAGTGAACAGAGCTAAGAATTAAAATATTAAAAAATCATGTGTTTACACCTCCAGTACAACTTCACAGGGTACTTCTTCACCTTTTCCCATTCCTATTTATGTCTCTCTTCTTTTACAGTAATAAACTTGGGTCCCCGAGAAATAAAAAAGAATATTTATTTGCTCTATACTAAAATACATGCACAATACTTTCATAATTATTATATGATATCTCCACCAAGAGCAGTATTACCAAATAAATTAAATATTTCTTTACAATTTCCTTGGTTCTTAGACTATATCCCACTATAGATAAAGTCAGAGATACAAATCACTTGAATTAACATTGTTTTGGAGGTAGAGATTGATTAGCAATTTATTATATAGATAGGTTTATTTGTTTTCATATTCAATTTTACATTTGATTTTTACCATTCTCATTGAATCAACTTTATTTTTTATTTAAAAGTTATTAAAAGGGGCACCTGGTGGCTCAGTCAGTTAAGTGTTCAAACTCAGCTCGGGTTATGGTCTGACGGTTCATGGGTTCAAGCCCCACGTTGGGTTCTGTGCTGACAGCTCAGAACTTGGATCCTGCTTTGGATTCCGTGTCTCCCTCTCTCTCTCTGCCCCTCCCCACTCACACTCTGTCTGTCTGTCTCTGTCTCTCTCAAAAATAAATAAACATTAAAAAATGTATTTAAAAAGTTAAAAAAACTTACATTTTATAAAATATATGCTGTGTCAATTTCAAAACAATAAAAAAGTCAGTCTACTTAAAGAAGTCATACTCTCATACCTAATCATTTATGTTATCATTCCTGTCCTTATTTTTAAAAACTAACGTACACTAATACCTAAATGTAGTTTTTGGTATTTTTCTTTTATATTTAATAATATATCCTAAGAATTAACCTATGTGTGTACATAATTTTATTTATTTCTATGGCTGTACAATACTTCACTAAATAAATATATTTTGTCTCCTGTGTATCTTTTAACTACAAATATCAAAATAGGTATAACTTTGCATATTGTTTCGCATAAGTGGAACTAAACTACATACTTAGATTTCTGGGTCAAAGGATAAATGCATACATAATTTAGTTAGAAAATGTCCAAGTACTGTAATGACGGAACGTGCCTGTTTCCTCACAGCCTTAACATTTAAGTGGGTTGATCTAATAGATGAGATATACTATCTAAAAATTAGACTTTGTGGGTGGAGGTTGCGCCTGGGTGGCTCAGTCTATTAAGCGTATGACACTTGGTTTTTGGCTCAGGTCATGATCTCACAGTTTGTGGGACTGAGTCCTGCAGAGGGTTCCCACTGACATCATGGAGCCTTAGCTTAAGAGTCCTTCTTTCCCTCTCTCTGCCCCTCCCTTGGCTCACAGGAGTTGTGCTATCTCTCTCTCCCTGTCTCAAAATAAATAAATAAACTTTAAAAAAATAAATAAAAATTAGACTTCCTAAAATGACTGCTTGTTTGGTTTATTCTAATAGTTCCTTTTAGTGATTCTCTTGGGATTTTCAAGTAAACAAAAATATTACTCATGGATTACTCAAGTTACAAGATTGCAGGATAAGGCATGCATGCTTTACCTTGGTTAATGGAGATTTGTTACAATTATACATAAAAACATACACAGAAACATGTATCATTGAGCTCTGTTAGTAAGAATTTGGGAGAGAATTTATTTGGACTGGCAGCCAGGTGCTGCTTTACTTTGGAAGGGCAATTACTTTGTTAATTGAAAACAGAAACCACATGAAATGCATTTTTTTTTTAGTAGAAACTTCTCTTATCATGCCTTTTAAATTTCCAAATCATAGGCTGCAGACTCTGACAACTGATTTTATCTTACCTCTCTTATGAAAAGCAAAATAAGTGCTAATCAACTGGTTATGTGCCACTATAGATTCTCTTACCTTTAGAACTATTGGCTCACTGCTTTTATTTCCACTAAAAGGTTATGTACACTGTTATAGTTTCCACTTGAACTCACTGCACCTAACTGAAGCTGCTAAAATCAGGACCAGGGCTAGATTTTGCATTGTGGGTAAGAGCTTTTAACCATCCTTCTCATAGATAGAGAAACCTAGCAGTTTCCCTTTTTTTTATTTCTAGAATAAAGAAAAGAAAGACGGAGAATGAAAATTAGCTTTTAACTTCTTTGTATGCCTCTGAAATATGTCCAAATAAAATTCACACAGTGAAAATTATTTCCAGTTTTATTTTAGAGCATTGCAGAGGGTTTTCTAATAAAATTACATGCCACACTTTAAGTGATAACAATCGGAAGTTTTTGCGGTGAAATTAAGTATTAGTATTTCCGTAAACTTAGATATTGATTTTACTTGTTGGAAAATGAAGTTCCATTACCAAGAAATGATGTCAATATTGTCAATATATGAAAATGCAAATGAAGGCATGCATACCAAGCACGTTTATGTTTTACAAACATGCCTTACAACCACATTAAAGACAGTTTGCTACTCTGTTCATGAGTTGTTAAGCTTGCAGGGGTGAAGGGGGGAGTAGTATGATGTCTCTCTCTGGCAGAAAAGTGCTCGTACTTGCCTTCAGAATCCAACTATCACCCAGTGTTCCATTTTAATGTTATTTTCTCTAGACCCAAATCATCTCTCCCATATGAAAACCCTTAAATGCACTCAATTCTTTTTTTTTTTTTTACAATCCATATGATGTGTCAATAACCTTAAAACATTACCTGTTATTTTTTCTTGTTTTTTTTAACTTTTGTTTTCTTTTATTCAACCATTAAAACAAGTACTCACATTTGTTTATAGCTTTCAAGAAGGAAAAGTACAGTGTATATAGATATATTTACACAGAGTAGAAATACATGTTAAAATGGTTTACATCAAAAATTTGAAGTCTGTAATCTTTTCAAAAAAGGAAAATATATAGCTACCTTTGTCTCATGGATGAATTCCTCCATTCATGGTCATCTGCTGGGTAAGCAATTAGCTTGAAGTTTCTCCTAGGAAATATGGAGGTCCCAGATATCTTGAACTTGCTGAAAACTTAATCTGGAAGATATTGAAATCCTGGGGTAGAATGCGATTTTCAATATGGTAAAGTTTAAAAGTGTTGTTAAGATATAAAACCCCTGCTTCAGTTTTGAGGTAGGTAGTATTCTGTTCTGGAAATGTATGTAATGGACAGTCCCTAACTTTTTGTTCAGTAATGACTCTATGAGTCTTTGCAGAGGGCTTCAGGGCTTCTTAGACCCACATTCAACACTTCTGATAAAATTGAGCCCATTTTCCAATTGAGAAACTGATATCTACAAGGACAAGTCAACAACTGTAGAGTCATTTATTTAATCAGAAACAGAACTAAAAATAGAACCTGGCGTCTATTAACATGACATTTTTGTTCAAAATGAGACTGGTCTACAGATGTGACATCAGCCAGAAGCCAAAAGTCCTGATATGTCCAGGATTTTTTTGTCCATTTGCCAAATCAGACTTTTTATTCTATTGTTTTCTGATAAAACATTTTAATAAGGCAAAAGGAAAGAGGAGAAGTAGTTAGTAAACAGAGGGATGGAAGAAAAGGATGAATAGGTGGATGCAGGTGAACATTGTTACATATTTCAGAATTTCGTCCGGGGTTGCCCTTGTGTTCATTGATGCTACGAAAACAATTTTTGTCAGTTGCTGCCAGGCTCTCCTGGCCGCCTTCCTTTGCTTGGTCATTCTGAGAAAATGGAATCTATCCTTTGATGCTGCTCTAAATCAATGACTAAGTTAGACCGACACAAAGCATGCGGAAAGCCTCAGAGAGCTGAGCAAGCCAGACAAGATAACAGGATCAATTGTGCTTACTGACTGTGAGGGCATGATCCTCTGGGAGACACCACCACTGTCAAGCCTATCAGCTACTCAATGATGGTGCCTGGACAGTTGGGGAGAGCTTCAGGTGAACATATCTTATTTGTAACATATGAGATCAACATCTTCATTAGAAATAATCCTAAAACAAAGGTCCTTGGATCACAAATATGTTTCTCCCACAGATATATTTTACCAGTGGCATACATGTCTGCAAATATAAAACAAATGTAGAACAGTATATGGTTATTAAGAATCCAAGTTTTGGACACTTCTTATTTCAGTATTTTTGTCCTGTTTTCATGCCGTGTGTGTAATCAAGGTTCTAATTTTAGGAGCTGTATGCACACGCAGTAGAGTTCCAAATAAAACTAAACGTTATTATCTTAATTGAATGTGAACAAATAGCAGGTTCTACTAAAGTTGCATAGGTTCCTAAGTTAATGGCTAAATAGCTTGAACGTTTGACTCAAACAAAACTGTAACTTTATAAAATAGTTGCTATTAGCTTTCAACACATTTTGCTCAGTGTCATTCAGTATTCACAGAAATATTAGTGTTGTAGATGACCTGGTGTCAAGATATCAATCCACATTTTTCTTATTTCCACATCTGTGCTTTTAATCATTCTAACTCTATCAAAGCGTATTGACTTGGGTTAGCACTAAGTAGCCTAGTCTGAAAATTGTTCTCACCTGATTAACTTTATTATAAAAGTAAAGGCTTTATGGTGAGGAAATGACTTCCAGAAAGTTAAAAAAAATTAAGGATATACAGCTAGAAATAGAGATAGTAGTTTACGTTTTACATTATATGTGGCAGCTGATTATAGTGAAAAATATGTCTACTGTGAATAAAAAACAATGGCAGATTGGAATTTTAAAAAGAGACATTTTTACAAAAGATTTCTGTGAAGCCAAGACCACTCCAGCTACACCAAAGATATCCCCCAAAAGTAAGGGTTGACTATAACTTTCTGAAGAGTATGTATGTGTATGTGTATGTTTCTAACTCTTTGTTTATTCAGAACGGCTCTCTCTCTTTTTCTTTTCAGTGCCTTTCTTTTTTTTTTAATGTTTACTTGTTTATTTTGAAAGGGAAAGAGAGAAGGGTGCCTGGGTGGCTCAGTCGGTTAAGCAGCCGACTTCGGCTCAGGTCATGATCTCGCGCTCCGTGAGTTCAAGCCCCGCGTCAAGCTCTGTGCTGACAGCTCAGAGCCTGGAGCCTGTTTCAGATTCTGTGTCTCCCTCTCTCTCTGACCCTCCCCCGTTCATGCTCTGTCTCTCTCTGTCTCAAAAATAAATAAACTTTAAAAAAAAAAATTTAAAAAAAAATGAAAGGGAGAGAGAGAGCATAAGCCCGGGGAGGGGCAGAGGGGGAGAGAAAATCTCCAGCGTGCTCAGAGCCTCACAAGGGGCTCGATATCACAAACTGTGATATCATGACCTGAGCCAAAATCAAGAGTCAGACACTTAACCAAGTGAGCCACCCAGGGGTCCCTTTTTCAGTGTTTTTGTTCACAATATTTTTTTTCAGAAGATAATCTAGCAAACATCCTTGAAAGATATTTTATGTGCATGAAAAAAATCTCAAAACATTTGGAGAAAGTCTAATTACTGTAAGTAGAATTATATACATTTGAAAACATAAAACCTAGGAGAGTAATTTCTTGCTCATTGTGCACGTGTGTGTGTGTGTGTGTGTGTGTGTGTGTGTGTGTGTGTATTGAAAATTATGCCCTTTCTATCTTGGATTGAAATTTATTTTGATAAAACAGCCTCAGGTAAGAACAGTATTTAAAAAAAAATATCACTGATAAAATAATATTTTGATTTGGAAAATGATTGTTTGAATTATTTAGTCATATCTATAATTTCTAAGTCTATATGTATGAAGTTACCTGTATGTAGGAGAATGTTTTCTTCTTTGTATCACTTTTGTGCAGTAAATTTACAGTTCTATATAACAGTTCTAGTTCAACAGTAACTAAAAACAGGCTCCTTCTCTTGTCCTACTGTATTCTTCTTAGCACTTTTTTTTAATTCTTAAATTTGCTTGTGCTCAAAATTGCTACTAAACTTAGCCATTACACGTGCATTCATATAGCAGGAAGAAGAAAGTGCAAAAGTTAAGTGATTGTATTCTTGGTTGAGTCACCTCCTTCAAAACCATCTTCTCAGGAGTCTTATACAACACTACTCTTTCTATCTTATTGGGCAGAATTTTGTTGTATGGTCGCAGTGGAAGCTAGGAGGTATAATCTGCCAGCTATGTGCATAACAGTCCTCCACAAAGGTCTAAAAAAATAATATTATGGGGCAACTAATCCTCTTAGCCACCAGATAGAGAAAATCAGAGAAAACCAATTATTTCCTTTATATTTTAATTCTAAGTATGCTTTCTCTTAAACAAACAATTAAAGGTGAACTGTTTATGTTAGTTTTCAGGGCTGTCCTAACACAATACCACAGACCATGTGACTTAGTAGAGATTTATTTTCTCATAGTTCCGAAGACTACAAGTTCAAGAACAAGGTGTGGGCAGGTTTGAATTACTCTAAGGTCTCTCTCCTTGGGTTATAGATGGCTGCCTTCTTCTTGTGCCCTCACAAGAAGTTTTATTTATTTTTGAGAGAAAATTTTCCTCTTTTTATAAGGACAGTAGTCAGATTGATTAGGGCCTCCCTAATCAGGGGCATCTGGGTGGTTCAGTCATTTAAGCAGCTGACTCTTGATTTCTGCTTAGGTCATGATCTCACAGTTTGTGAGTTTGAGCCCCACATTGGGCTTTGGGCTTACAGCGTGGAGCCTGTTTAGGATCCTCTGTCTCCATCTTTTGCCCCCCCCTCCAATAAATAAATGTTAAAAATTTTTTCTATAAAAAACTAATCTGTATACTAGAGATAAATATTATTTAATTATATACTTACTGATTCACAAATGAAGGCTTAACTATCTTTTAGGAATATTTATATTTTATGCACACAATACATTTTACTTCAGTCATCTAAGTTTTAACGTTGTTTCGGGATTCTGAATAATAAACAAGCAGCGAAAATAGATCCGTAGTGTTTGAGGCTTTTTTTCAATAAGCTTTTAACATTGGTCTGTATTCTTCCATATTATTTTTGAAACTAAAACACACATCCGCAAACTTCCACTTTACAAAGATTTGATCAGATAATATAAATGATTTTGTCAATGGATTTCTTTTCCTAATATATAATGCATAATAAGCATCTTTCCAATCACCATTTATACTTCTACATTATTCTTGTAAATAGTGGCATAATATTTCATAATAATTACATTATCTATCCTCTTCGACAAGATATTCAAGTATTTTTCGAGACTCCCACCCCTAACTACAGAAAAATGGCTTTAATATTTGCATTTCGAAGGGAGAATATTTTGACAAAAAAAAATTTAAGAACAAAGGAATTCCCCTATCTTGATGGTATTTTGTATTAGGGCAAACAGCTTTGCCCACTCCTCTTCTAAATCATATCAGGAACATCAACAGTAAGATATATTTTCTATAAGACAAACTCAAGATAAATATGATGTAATGCCCTTGCTTGTGAATTAATAACCATGATTATTTCCTGCACTTTTTCTGAGCATAAGAACCCCTGGGGGATGCAATGTGAATGCACAAAACCAAGGATCTCAAGAAGCATACTTATAATAAGGAGTCTGACTTATTAAATTCTGTCGGTTGGCTACATGATCAGCTATCCACAGGCAAACTAAATGTTTATGCCGTTTTAACAGTGACACAGTAACAGTCCCCAAAGCAGTTATATCGCAAAAACTTTTTTGAAACTCGGCAGTTATAGACCTAGTGTCAATTATTATTCAGTGTAGAACAGTGAGTGAAAATACCGATATATTCAGAATTATAATCATTTCTAAAAATAGAACTTTAATTCATGTGGTACACTTTAGAATCTGACTTCAAGACTACATAGTTGTTACTGGCTCTCAACTTTGCTATTATAGTTTCATGAGAGGGAAATATATTTCTCAAAGCCAATTAGACTGAATGCTTTCTTGATACTTTACTTCAGTATTTGAAATTCACACATCAAAATCCAAGTATACAAGACTGCTTTGTTGTCGGGGAAACTGGGGAGGAGTTTTGTTCATTTGTTTTCCAATTTTCACAGATTTAAACAATGATATTAGTTATTATAATCATTATGAAGTTTTATATTTTAACTTTTCCTTCCTAGTTTACAACATTAACACACACACTTAGGCATATAGCATGTATGTAAAATAGTGCACAAATCTTAAGAATTCAACTCAATTAATTTTCAAAGACAACGTGCTCATGTAAGCAGCACTCACACCCACAAGCAGAACCACGCCAGAACTCTGGAGTACACAACCACCACTTGTACCCGGTGCAACTCTCCCCTCTAAGAGTAACTGTGACCTTGTCTTCCCTCAAAACACAGAATTTGAACTTCCTATGAATGGAATCATATTGTAAGTGCTCTGTTCTATCTGAACTCTTTAGCTCACAATTTTGTGAGATTCATTCCTGATTTTTCATGTAGCAATGGTTTGCTCATTTTCATTGCTGTGTGACTAGTATTTCAATCTACCAAGAATGAGGCTCTGGGAATGTAGTTCTTATGCAGGTGTCTGATGACCTTTTATACACTTTTGTGTCAGGGCACTGGGGTATATGTGGTTTTAAGCTGTAATAGATATGGTTAAAAGACTTGCCAAGTAGCTGTTTCACTTTACAGTTCCAACAGCTATGTATTAGAGTACACACGTATTTTTGTTATAGAAGATATAGAGACATTTGAAGTTGAGAAACAATTTTGATTGGTTGTAAAAGACGATAAGAGACTACACTTACAGATACAGATTTTGACATGCTTTACAGAAGAGCTTGAGCTGAATGACTTTGAAAAGATATTTATAAAATTGTTCTGACAAAAACTTGTATTTGAAAATTATAGTGTTGCATTCATCACCAGAAAATATCTACTAAAAATGTTAACTATCTGGATCATCTTTAGTTACCAATCACCCATAAATTTTATCTGAATATTTGTATACTTGGAATTATACCATATTGGCAGAAGAGTTCCTTAAGAAGATTAATTCTTTTTGGAATCAGAAATATTGATATTCACAAAGATCCAAGTTCTTCATTCCAAGTGAAGTCTCTACATTTGGTTGAGATTTTAAATGAAAAATCTTACATGTGAAAACCATAAATATATTCTACCTTCAAGTATGGCAGAGAATATGCTTTGGGTGATGTATTTTTACATTTATTTTCCTCAAAATACACAAATAAGTGTATATATTTTAAACGTATGGGTTAAAAGTTATCTATGCCATGAGAACATGAACACAACCTCTTTGCAGGCATATTTACAATAGCCTGCCTTGTAAACATGGATTCTTTTTTTTTTAAGTTTATTTATTTTGGGAGAGACAGAAACAGCACAAATGGAGGAGGGGCAGAGAGAGAGAGAGGGAGAGAGAGAGAGACAGAGAGAATCCCAAGCAGGCTCTGCAGTGCCAGCGCAGACCCTGATGCAGGCCTTGAACCCAAGAAGCCGCAAGATCATAACCTGAGCGGAAACCAAGAGTTGGATGCTTAACAGACTGAGCCACCCAGGTGCCCCTAAGCATGGATTCTTTTAAAAATTTATTTATTCATTTTGTTAATCAGTGATAATTTATCCCTTTAACTCTATTTAGGAAAATGTACTAGTTATTATTTGTTAACATCTGATATTTCTTGACCTTTTTATTCAACAACCTATTTGCCTATGTAAAAGAGACATACTATAATATCAAAATGTCATTTTCAGTCATTGACTTTAAACTTAGTGTAATACTGATTTTTAAAAAAATGTAGTGTTTATTTATTTCTGAGAGAGAGACAGAGTGTGAGTGGTGGAGGGGCAGAGAGAAAGGGAGACACAGAATCTAAAACAGGCTCCAGGCTCTGAGGGCCTGCATAGCACAGGGCCTGACACAGGGCTCGAACTTGGGAATGGTGAGATCCTGACCTGAGCTAAAGTCGGGCACCCAACCAACTGAGCCACCCAGGCACCCCTGATTTTTAAAAGTAAATATGTGTAAACACTGACATATAAATCAGATATCTGCTATGAGAATAAAGGATTAAAATAAAGCTATATATTTTCAAAGAGTCTTTAATATGGCATGGTTTAGGTATGCATTTATTTTATGATTGTCATACATGATAATCTCATTTCACTAACTGAACAGGTAATCCAGGCTTCTTCTTTCTTGGCACTTCTCCTTGTTGAAGCTTGGTAGAGATACCTGGTTTTCCAGCCTACTTTGCCACTAACAGTGCTTGTGTGACTCAGGTTAGACCAAAAGCATATAAGTAGAAATCATCTGAGATGGCTGGTTGGAAAATTCTTGCTTCTTTTTAAAGCATCAAGGAAAAAAGAAGATACTTACTCTGCTTCTGTATCCCCTCTTCTGAACGTGACCATGGGTATGGTATGTCAAGAGCACTAAGAACAAACAACCTATCCTTTAGGGTTCTTGAAATGGAGTTAGGATCTTGAAAGGATAACTGAGCCATTATATAAAACCTTGAATCACCTATATACCCTGACATGCTGGTAAGTAACAAAAAAATGTCATGTTTGCAATCAATTTTAGCCAGGTCCTTACTTTCTACTAAATGTAATCCTAACTGGTATATTTTCATAGTCATAGAATAGGTATATTTTTGCTGAGCAGGTTAAAAATACTCCATTGTTTTAATTGTATTAATCAAATTAAATCAGAAGTTAAACACCTCTTTGTTGTATGGTGAGAAACATTTATTCTAGTCAACCATAGTCACTTAGTGCAGAGCTGTTTCCTCCTCACTGGGATTTTACATTTGCCCCATGGGGACTTTCACTGACCAGAAAATTGGAATAAAGCATTCCTCTAGACACAGACCTCCTCCCTGCCCTGATCTATTCAGCATGTCAAACTAATGTCTATGCTTATTTTGAAGGCTTCCAACTTAGTTGACTACTGTCTTACCTCTACCATCATTCACATAGACAGAACTGAGTTGTCTGGCTCTAGGCCAGAATCCTGTGTCTGATTTTTCAGGTCCAACCATAGTCAGTTGCAAAGTTGTGCTTTACCTCACAAACCTCAAAGGGGAAGACAGCCCTGTCCACACCAGACTTGGCACACAGCCATTGTATTATAGTCTCTAATGAGAGTTGCAGTCAAGGATTGAGGGCTCCTTCATTGTCCATGCCCCTCTCTGTATCTGAATTCCTAGCCCAGGCTTTCTATTTAGAGACCGTTTAATTAAGGGACCCACTGAAGAAGCTTCCTTAGGAAATTCTGCCCAGACCACCTTATCAGGGATCTTTGAAAACATTTCTCTCCACTCTATTCCTTGTCCTTCTCCTTTGCCTCTCCTAAATCCTACTGTCAAAAACAACAGAAGCTTTTGGACTAAGGGCTTCTAGGTAATATGACAAACATCTGCATTGATCCATCTAATCGTCACATGGTGTTTCACCATGGGGAGACAGTGGGCCAGCGAGGAAGCTGGCACATTCTTCTGTTTGGCCTCTTACTGTGCTATCTCAACAAGCAATTAGAGGCTTGACCATTACCTTGTTTTGGCTTGTTGTCTTAATTCACTATTTGAACATCTGGAAGTTCATTTCTCTTCAGCTCAGCTCAACTCTTGGCAAAACCCAGAGGAGGCACACCGATGTAAATGGTGTGTGAAGTACAACTGTGCCACTAGGCCAATCCTTAGGAAAATGTCTAGGAAAATCCCATCACTTTGGGGCATATAACTGTCTTTCAGTTGTGTCTTTTTGAATTTAAACATTTTGGAACATTCTACTTCTAAAATTTGAATATTTACATGAAAGTTGTGCTCACAGATGTCCCCTCAAATCCAGAGAAGTCACAGTCCCAAGGTGACAGTTCTTACCTGGCTTTGAGGAGGATCACAGATGTCCTTCATTCTTTGGTGTCCAGTATAGAGTTGCAAGAATAAAATAGAAATTAGCATATGTTAAATATTCCTGTCAAATTTGTGACAGTAAAACCTATTATCTGTGCTTTAATATCCTCCTGGGCTTTTAATTTATCCTGTAGCTTAAGCGAATTACTGTCTTTTCTTGAGTCTTACTTGCTACCTTGCCTCTACTTCCAATGTGCTTAATGTTTACAGTAGCAGGTTTGGGGCAGCATTCTCCCTTGTGATCCTTCCCTCCCCCCCACCTTCTCTTTTCTTTCTTTTCTCTTCTCTTCTCTTCTCTTCTCTTCTCTTCTCTTCTCTTCTCTT
>NW_024412452.1:6461826-6575551 GCF_014898765.1 Herpailurus yagouaroundi
TTCTCTTCTCTTCTCTTCTCTTCTCTTCTCTTCTCTTCTCTTCTCTTCTCTTTCCTTTCCTTTCCTTTCCTTTTTTAAAAATTAAAAATTAAAAATTTTGTTTTTTGCTTCCTTTGCTGGAAAGGATAGCTTACCAACTCATGGCCAGACTGCTCTGTTACATAGTGTGAAGTGGCAATATGATGGGAAAAACAGAGTATTTAACACACACACACACATATATGAACACACACACAATCAGAAAATTGGATCCTGTGTCACTACAGTTGTGCTTTACTCTTCTTGAAGCTACCTTTATATTTTTGTGGCTTTGCCATGAATCTGTGTCTCACAAAGATTAAGTGGATAGGAAATAAGGAGAGAAAGAAACAGATGACATCAGGACCCTATACTCTTCCAACATGGCCCTTTTTCTCTGTTGCGTGTTCCAGAGCCTTTTAAATTTTACAATACGCTTTTGTAAGGGAAATAAATAACATTTAAGATACAAGTTTCTTGGTCCAAGGGAATAACTGGGTTTTAAAAGGAATACAATCAGAAGAGTGTGTGTCCAATGGGGAAACATGACTGGTGCTGCAGGTTTAAAATAAGAAAGATACGAGAATAGTACCACAAATGTATGGTTACCTATGTTCTCTCTAAAATTCTAAGTTCCATAATTCATTCTATTTATTTATGTTCCATGAGCTTGAAAGGGAGAATAAAACTAGTTTCTTAAAATATTAATTCTCAAACAGATTTCAATACTTTAAAGAAGAAAAACATTTTTAGTTTGCTCCTCCAAAAATTTATAATTATTTTGTCTTAAAAATAGCTTCTAGATGCATCTGGAATTTTAAACAATATCAGACTTTTATTATTAGGATCTGACAGCATAACACCAATCAATGGGAACCTATATCTGCAGTCCTACTTTACTTCCATTATGAATATGTAAATGAGGTAATGTCAAATATCTCTTTTCCATTATTTTAGGCAGATCAGAATTCCACTGTCAGTTGCTCAATCTTTTGACATTTTCAGGTTGTAATTTTTGACTTGTAATAGTTCACAATTTCAGCTGGTCCAAAAAAAAAAAAAAAAAGCGGCATCCTTTAAAGAAATTCTCTAAATTTTTATCACTAAAATAATTTTCAACCAAGTAATTTAAATTGATTTTTTAAATATGAAATTTATTGTCCAATTGGTTTCCATACAACACCTAGTGCTCATCCCAATAGGTGCCCTCCTCAATGCCCATCACCCACTTTCCCTTCCCTCCCACCCCCCATAAACCCTCAGTTTATCCTCCATTTTTAAGAGTCTCTTATGGTTTGCCTCCCTCCCTCTCTAAGTTTTCTTTTTTTCTCCCTTCCCCTCCCCCATGGTCTTCTGTTAGGTTCTCAGGATCCACATAAGAGTGAAAACATACAGTATCTGTCTATCTCTGTATGACTTATTTCACTTAGCATCACACTCTCCAGTTCCATCCACATTGCTACAAAAAGCCATATTTCATTCTTTCTCATTGTCAAGTATTCCATTGTATGTATAAACCACAATTTCTTCATCAGTTCATCAGTTGATAGACATTTAGGCTCTTTCCATAATTTGGCTATTGTTGAAAGTGCTGCTATAAACATTGGGGTACAAGTGCCCCTATGCATCAGCACTCCTGTGTTCCTTGGGTAAATTCCTAGCAGTGCTATTGCTGGGTCATAGGGTAGATCTATTTTTTAACTTTTAAGGCACCTCCACACTGTTTTCCAGAGTGGCCGCACCAGTTTGCATTCCCACCAACAGTGTAAGAGGGTTCCTGTTTCTCCACATCCTCTCCAGCATCTATAGTCTCCTGATTTGTTCATTTTGGCCACTCTGACTGGCGTGAGGTGGTATCTGAGTGTGGTTTTGATTTGTATTTCCCTGATGAGGAGTGACATTGAGCATCTGTTCCTGTGCCTGTTGGCCATCTGGATGTCTTCTGTAGATAAGTGTCTATTCATGTCTTCTGCCCATTTCTTCACTAGATTATTTGTTTTCCGGGTGTGGAGTTTGGTGAATTCTTTATAGATTTTGAATACTAGCCCTTTGTCTGATATGTCTTTGCCAATATCTTTCCCCATTTTGTCGGTTGCCTTTTAGTTTTGTTGATTGTTTCCTTTGCAGTGCAGAATCCTTTTATCTTCATGAGGTCCCAATAGTTCATTTTTGCTTTTAATTCCCTTGCCTTTGGAGATGTGTCAAGTAAGAAATTGCTGTGGCTGAGGTCAGAGAGGTTTTTTTCCTGCTTTCTCCTCCAGGGTTTTGATGGTTTCCTGTCTCACATTCAGGTCCTTTACCCATTTTGAGTTTATTTTTGTGAATGGTGTAAGAAAGTGGTCTAGTTTCATCCTTCTGCATGTTGCTGTCCAGTTCTCCCAGCACCATTTGTTAAATAGACTTTTTTCCACTGGATATTCTTTCCTGCTTTGTCAAAGATTAGTTGGCCATACTTATGTGGGTCCAATTCTGGAGTCTCTATTCTGTTCCATTGGTCTATGTGTCTGTTTTTGTGCCAATACCATGCTGTCTTGATGATGACAGCTTTGTAGTAGAGGCTAAAGTCTGGGACTGTGATGCCTGCTGCTTTGGTCTTCTTCTTCAGTATTACTTTGGCTATTCGGAGTCTTTTGTGATTCCATACAAATTTTAGGATTGCTTGTTCTAGCTTTGAGAAGAATGCTGGTGCAATTTTGATTGAGATTGCATTGATTGTGTAAATTGCTTTGGGTAGTATTGAAATTTTAACAATATTTATTCTTCCAATCCATGGGCATGGAATGTTTTTCCATTTCTTTATATCTTCTTCAATTTCCTTCATAAGCTTTCTATAGTTTTCAGCATATAGATCTTTTACATCTTTGGTTAGATTTATTCCTAGGTATTTTATGCTTCTTGGTGCAATTGTGAATAGGATCAGTTTCTTTATTTGTCTTCTGTTGCTTCATTATTAGTGTATAAGAATGCAACTGATTTCTGTACATTAATTTTGTATCCTGTGACTTTGCTGAATTCATGTATCAGTTCTAGCGGCCTTTTGTTGGAGTCTATCGGATTTTCCATGTATAATATCATGTCATCTGCAAAAAGTGAAAGCTTGACTTAATCTTTGCCAATTTTGATGCCTTTGATTTCCTTTTGTTGTCTGAATGCTGATGCTAGCACTTCCAACACTATGTTAAACAACAGTGGTGAGAGTGGACACCCCTGTCGTGTTCCTGATCTCAGGGGAAAGCTCTCAGTTTTTCCCCATTGAGGATGATCTTAGCTGTGGGCTTTTCATAAATGGCTTTTATAATGTTTAAGTATGTCCCTTCTTAAATTGATTTTTTTTCTTGATTGAGGGAGGCCTTGGAGGGCTTCATGTATCTTTGGGGACTTATTAAGGAATATCACTGATAAAAATTGAACGTTTGCTACTTAAAAGAAATCTATGTTAACCCAATTTGTAAGAGAACAACAAAACATGTTGTACTCCTGCATTCAGTGATTTTCTTGGTTAAAAATTACATCAATTCAAACTAGATGAAGTCTGAAAAGAGCCCTCACTGGGCCGCATATTGGGAAGGGTAAATAACTATGCTTATTTCAGATGAGGATGGAGCTCAGTGGTCAAATATGTCACTCTTCATCCTCATAAACACAGGAACTGAGAGTTCATTTAACACAGAGCTTGTTTTTTATTATCTCACCTGTAAAGAGACCCCCTTTCCCATCTTCCATGTCAATACCTCCTTCCACTACCCTTACAAAAGATACATCAAAATAAAGGACCAAGCAAGCAATCACAATTCTGATTGGCTCATCTTGAACCATGCAATCATCCTTCAATCAATTACAATGTCTAATGGAGGAAGTATCCCAATTGAAAATTTGGCCTCTGTTTGTTGCATACCTGTTTCTTAAAAATATTGCCCAAAAATGCAGCTGTGAAAAAGAATCAATTCATTTTGCTCATAAATGATGGAGGTCAGTAATTCAGATAGGATGTGGTGAGGAAACCTTATCTGCTTCGCTTGATGTTTGCTAGGGCACCTCAGGGGCAGCAGTCTGGAATCCCCTGACATCTACCTCATTTGTCTGGAGGTTGATTCTAGATAGAGTTGAACAGTTTAAGAATAGAACAGACAAGGCTCCTCAGACATCTATGTCTTGCTCTATGTGATATCTCCACCTGACATCTCAGTGTGAAATTTAGGGGAGGCAGACTTTTTCACATGTCAGCTCAGAGCTCCAGAGAGAGAGTGCCAGGTGAAAGTTGTATTGCATTTTTCTAACATACAGTATAAAGTTACACAATGTACTTGTGATACATTCTGTTCATTAAACCAGTCCATTTTCCAAGGATTCCCATATTTTGTGACATGTGAATTTGAGGACATGATTAAAACAACTGCATGTGCCTAACTTCGGGCAGAGTGGATGACACATCCTGATAGAAAGCTCTACCAGGTAGGAGAAAGATGGGTAACAAAAAAAGAGGTGTGTTACCAGCATATGAGAAAAGAATATACAACTAGTAATAACAATCTCTTTTAGTTTTAGGTAACCAATATACTACAAATATCATCTTATTAATTATAATTTGCTGTTACAGTTCTAATGAAATTAATAATAATTTATATAATTTATGAATTATCACTAAGACTTTCTCATTGTTATACATTTTTTTCAGTTATTCATTTTTCCATTTATGAATATTAATTTTGCTGTTTCTGTCAATTGGTTGCAATGGATTTTTATGGAATATTTTAAGAAAGTAAATAGGTTCATAGTTTTCTTGAGTTCTCTTTACTGTGAGTAGCTTTTATCTTTTAAGATAATATGACTGCACAGAAAATTATCTGGTTACAAGCTTTTATTTTTTAACATTAAATTGCTTTATACTTTTCTTTTGTCATTTGGGTTTCAACAGACAATGTGAGGAATCTTAGGTTATCTGTTATTGGAAGTATTAAGGTAACCTTTATTTTTGCTTTTGAACATTTTATGGAATGGGACTTCTCCCCCACTCCAATTTGTTTACATATATACAGGTGTCTTGATAATGAGGTTAACATGGACTGTAGTGAACCCTTTCATTATATATGCAGTGTATCTTTTTTTTTCTCTTGAAAACATATCCACCGTGTAATTTTGACTACCACTTCTGCCCTATTTGTTCTGTTCTGTCAATAATCACTAGCAATCTGAATTTTAAATCACCAGTTTGCAGCCTCCATAGGCACACTTGAATCCTTTATCTGTTAATTTCGTCTTGTCCTGTGAATTCTGGGAAAGCTTTTCAAATTGTTCCCCATATCCCTTAATCAATAAACTTACTCTTCTGAGAATTCAAAACTATTTCCTAGACACTTTTCAGATGTGTGGAATAGATCATTTTTCAGAATTAATATCTTCCTTTAAGTATTTGTATATTGCTCAATATATTTGATTCTGCATTATATCTTCATAGGTTACAAGTTGCCACTATTTTTTTTCTTTTATTTTCATTTGAATATGGGTAATATATTAAGCTCCAACATCATTCATCAAGAGATGGGGTATGTTAATTCTCTCTCTATCCTTATGACACTGCCACCCTTTCTTGAATTATGTGATTTGTAAAAAGTTTTGACTTTGGGAAATGTGTCTTCCAACTTTGTTTTTCTTTTTCATTGTTGTGGCTATTCTGGATCCTTTGAACTTATGTATGAATGTTAGGGTCAGCTTATCAATTTCTGTAAACAAAAAGCCAGCTGGAATTTTGATAGGGAATCTTGAAACCAATCTGAGGGCTATTGACATCTCAACACTATTGTGTTTTAATCCTCAAATAAGGAATGCCTTCTGCTGTATGTAGCTCTTCCTTAATTTCTTTGAAAGATGTTTTGTAGTTTTCAGTATATAAGGCTTGCACTTCTTTTTCTAAATTTATTTTCATACATTTTATTGTTTTATATGCTCTTGTAAATGGAATAGTTTTCTTAGTTTCATTTTTGGATTGTTCATTGCTGCTGTATGGAAATACAATTGATATTTTATGTTGATTTTGTGTTGTACCATCTTACTAAACTCATCTATTACTTCCAGTAGTTTTGTGTTTGTGTGTGTGTGTGTGTGTGTGTGTGTGTGTGTGTATGTGTGAAATCCTTAGGAATTTTTGTATCTAATAATATGTCATTTGTAAATATATGTAAAAAAAATATATTTAGCAAGATAATTCTCACATTTTCCTTTAGTTCATTAGACATGTTCTACTTTAGTTCTTGTAAGATACTTATAATAGCTGATACAAAGTCCTTGTCACATAAATTCAACCTCTTCATTCTTTTTCCCCTTATGTGTGTACTGTAATTTTGTGATTCCCTGAATGTCTCATAATTTTTGTTGAAAACTGTACATTTCATATAATGTGGCAGCTGTGGAAATAAGATTCTCCCTCTTCATGGGGTTTGCGACTTTTTGTTGTTGTTGTTGTTGTTGTTGTTGTTGTTGTTGCAATTTAAATTTTTTTTTCCTAAGCTTATCTATGAAGTCTATATTTTGGGTCGTAATTGCCACTGACCTCTCCCTTTGGTTAGCTTAGTGTTCAGCTAATAAGTGGGCAAACTTTTCCTTAAATGACTTGATAAGTCCCAGATAAGTCCTAGATTTTGCTGAGGGGCTTTGTGTGCATGTTGGGCATACCTTTAATGTTCTTTCAATTTATACCTGTGCCTTAGCCTTCACTTTGGAGTTTCAAGATCAGTCAGACATGAGATATTAGGGCCTTTTTTTCTGGTCTTCCTGGGCATTGGAACAGTGCCATCCATGGCCTTCCAGATTCCCAAAAATTTGTCAGAACTTTTCGAAGTCCCTTATATACATCCTATTTCCCAACTGTTTCTTTTAAGTTTTTAGTCATTCTCTCATTGGCCCCAACTATTATTATTGGTTTAAACAGTTGTGATATTAAATAATTGTCTCTGATGGTTTTAACAAGTACTCCAGGGTAAAGACTGTTTACTCTGAGTGTGTCCTCAATCAGATCAAATACAGACAAGCTATCCAATTTGGGTTTACAGGGAGCTTTCAGGCCAAAACAAAAAACAAACAAACAAACAAACAAACAAACAAACAAACTGTAGAAATGTCAATCTGTGGGGTTCTCTGAAGTTCTGCCCTAACTGGGCACTTATTTCAGCAACTGCTTCCCATCCCTTCTTTTAAAATAGTTGTATGAAAGTATCTGAAGAATGTTTTCATAGTGATGTAGTGAACAGAAGGCAAGTGCTTAATATTATGTTTTATAAGTATCATATTTACTAGAACCCCTTCAGATGCATTTTTCTTAAGATTAAGTGAACTCACCCACTCTCATTATCCAAATTACCATAAATCAGTGGAGTTTAAATCAAAATCCCTGATAAATTTTTAAAAATAAATACTCAACCAACAATTCCAAAATATGTATAGAAAATGATCTATCCAATATAGTTCAGTCATTAGAAAAATAATTTAGAAGACTTTTTCTACCTGAGAAGCATATTTTAACGAAGCCATGTTAATAAAACAGTGTGGTATAAACATCACATTAAACAAATCAGGTTGTCTTAAAAATGAAATAAATCACATGTGAATGAATCTGTTTTATAAAAAAAAAGTATCGCCAAAATTGGGTAAAGTGCTGGATTATTTAAGAGATGATGTTGGAAAAACTGACTCATGGAAAAGAGTGTAACTTTGGATCTCCACTTTTCACTCTACATATACAAATGCCTATGTGGGAGTGGTAAAATGTAAAGTTAATAGAATAAAGCCAAGGAAAGCATATTTGTACCCTGGCTTGGGTAAGAGGCTTTAATGAAACATATAACAACATATATCTTAAAGCCAAAAAATAAAAATCTGGCTCTGTCTGCCAAATTAATATTGTTATTCAAAGGCATGATTAAAAAATAATGCTGGGATAATAGACAAATAGAAGATATTTGAAAAATAATAATCTGAAAAATACTTTGTATCTATAATATACAAGAAGTTTATATCAACAAAATAAAAAAATAGAGGCAATACAAAGAGGACAAGACTTACTAATAAGCAATTAAAAAAGAAACCTCTGTATATGTTCAAGAAACATCATACTTTTTAGAACATATCTGCCTTTTAGGAGATATTTGCAAGATATTTATCAAAACATTGTATAAGGAAGCAAATAGTTGGAATCATTTACTTTAAAAAGTGCAGCAGTAAGATATAGAGTACATATGATGTCATTATATAACAAATAAAATGTGTAAGTTAGAGTCTCTCACAGCATATGGATAAATCTTAAAATGTGAAATTGAGTAAAAAAAAAGAAGAAAAATAAATTATTATTGTATTATCACTGCTCATTACCATTTATGCATCTATAAAACACAACATACAAGAGAAAATACTGTGTACTTAAAAAGATGCATACATATTCATTTGTTCATGTCTGTTGGGGAAATGAGTATTTAAAGCAGGCAGAAAGTGGAAGGGGGAAATGAATGCTTAACTCTTTCCATTACAAGTCCAAAATAGTGAGAGGAAGAAAACCAATCCTATTCTTATCTAATCGGTAAACCATAAATCTTAACCTGTGATACAGTGGTTTTATGCCTTTTCTCTTATAATTCTTTTCACAAATGATTACTGCACATAATAAATGAATGTTAATTTTATGGATGCAAGTGGCCAATATTTTAGATTTCTTTTCCTATAATATCAAGATAATAAAGGTATCTACTTCATAGTGTTGTCATAAAGATTACCGACTTAAATATGAGGAAATATTTAGATCAATGTTTGAGACATATTAAATGCTCAGTAAAATTGTCTTCTTAAAATTTTTGACTATCAAAAATACATAAAAAATAAACGAGGATATAAAATAAGTAAAATGTATTTGTACTATATATAGTTTAGATTAAGGGACACTCTAATTCTATTTATTCATATATTAAGTGACTAGAAATCTGAATTGATTATTGTTCACCTACTTCTAGGGCTTACCGGTAGTATTAATTTTGTACTTATCTTTGAATAGTTTAAGAATCTTATAGTTAAATGTGACATATGATATTACATGTAATGCATATATATAAAAACATAGTATATGTATATATTATATATGCATACATATGTATTTCATATTTAAATGCATTATATATATGCATATTTGAAGGAATATATATATACATATATACACACACACAGGTATATATATGTGTATATATATACACATACACACACACACACTTCTTTAAATAAATAATTAATTGATTAGTTTTGTAGCTTCGAAGCCTAGAGTGAGAATTGGGTTCAATCTCCTTAATTTCAGCAGTCACATCCTCAGAGCCTTGGTTCTATTTCTCTGTTTTCTGTGATGTTTTTGCATTTTTCTCCTCTGCGAGGCACTTTCACCCTAAGACTGCTCATCTGATAAGTAAAAGTATATGTAGCAGTTCCTGAACTCCCATCCACACAAAACTGCAACTATCCCAATATTCCATTAGTTTTCAGGGAGATAGACAAAACTTCCTTCCTCAGTGCCCAAGTGAAATGTTCTGGATGCCACATGCCCTAAATTGGGTCTCATAATCATTTCATATATATATATATTTTTAAATAGGAAACATTTTAATGTTTTATTTATTTTGAGAGACAGAGAGAGAGAGACAAAGAGAGAGACAGTGAGAGAGGGAGAGAAAGAATCCCAAGAAGGCTGCACACACTGTCAGTGCAGAGCGTGACCAGAGGCTAAAATCTCACAAACTATGAAATCATGACCTGAGCCGAAATCAAGAGTTTGTTGATTAATCGACAGAGCTCCCCAGGTACCCGAAGTCTCATAACTATTTCAGAACTAAATTCTGTAGCTAGGAAAATGGGAGTCCATCCTGGAACTAGAGAGGGGAGGGAGGGTGCCATTGCACAAAAGAAAAGCTGTGTGCTTTAGTGAGAATTCTAGGGAGTGAGTCTTGGCTAAGGAGCCATCAAATATCAGCTTTAGGACTACCATTGGGAATTCTCAAAAATACTATGTATTCCCTTTCTTTTCCCCTATAAAGGCCCACTCAGCATGCGTGGCTCCATTTTGTCTTTGTTTTCCTCATGTATGTAAAGGCTTTCCCACTGCCTCTATGTTCTTGGCTTCTCTTGTGTCAATGCTTCAGATTCCAATAAATGCCCTGGTCTTTTGATTGATTGTTATTGATATTGTTCATTAGGTATTCAGATGCTGTGCTATAACAGAAAAGCAAAAATGAAGGAGAAGCATATAATTTTTTACCTGAAAAATACCTATTCTACAAAGATATTCAATGTTGTAGTTGTATGTTATCCTTCTGTTATGGATGAGCAAAAGCAAATGTGTATACTTTGATGAAATCTATTCAATTGTGAAATTATCAGGGTCAAGCTAAAGGATATAGGTTTTTTGCATCACTTAACTACATATTCAACTTTCCCTACAGTGTAAGACTAAGAAACAGTAATATGATACTAGAGAAATCCCTGGTAAGGGAGTCAGACCAATTTAAGAGTCCCAGGATGTGTTATACTTTCCTCTAGGGATATGGCACAAATTTGAAGATGGTTTCAGAGAATGTGTCCACAGTAGGAAACAAGTATAAGACCCTGGACTTTTTTCCTTTCTCGCTATTGTTGTCAGATTGCAGAAAAGCACAAGAGGAAGGCTCCTGTATTTGAGCGACTGAAAGATTACTAAGAGAAAAAATGTGTAAAAATTACTAAGAGAAAAAACAACAGAAAAAAACATAATAAATCTATCTCAGACTGCTGAATGGCAAGAATCAGGGTTTTATCCAGAAAACTTAAAGTATTTTTTCATGGTTAGTCTATACTGCATGCATCTAATGTGAAAAGCCTTAATATGGCTTATTTTGTCCTGTTACATATGAGGCATTTAATAAATTTTTGTGGAAAGAAGACACAAAAGATAAAGGGACAGACATATGTTGGTACTGCAAATTTTGTTGTCTTGAGAAGAAAAATCAAAATGCCACTGAGGTACAGATTTTAAATCTTAGATTATAGTTTATGAAGTTCAGGTAGTAAATGTAAACTTTCTACATACCAGAAACAATATACAAATGTGGCAGGTCACCAGGAAACTCTAGAGAAGCAAGTGCAAGAGCCCTTATGAGCACATATAGTCAGATGCTCTGCATTCAAATAACAGAAAATCCTGAAGCAATTTGCATGAAACTCTTTTTTGACACCCAGTGATGTCCATAGAAATCTAGTTCTCATCTTATTTCTCTGCCACCTTGATTGTATTTTATTTGTCTTGCCCTCAGATGTAGTTAGTGGCTGGTGGACAGTAAGTAAGACACTATGTACTGATGTTGCCTAGACAGATAAATTCATTCTGCATTAAGAGTTTGTTTTTCCAAATGACTGAGCTGTTGAAGTTAGCTAGAGAAAAACCATTCCAGGTAGAGTTAATGGCACAGTTACCCACATTACTAAAAACTCATGAAAATGTTCCCGCTGTGCCTGCATGTTCATATAAGCAAGGGTAAAACTAGACATTATTTTAACGAGATTCATGTCCTGAATGTACGGATTCTTCATGTACCTGGAAGGGATTTTTACAAGATAAAGTTTTTTTGTTTTTTTGTTTTTCTCTCTAATAAGTCTGATTACTTAGTCTTCTCATTTAGTGTGATAAGAGAGGCCACATGTGTTCATTCTTGGAGTATTATTTTTTTAATGTTTATTTATATTTGAGAGAGAGACAGAGTGAGCAAGGGAGGGGCAGAGAGAGAGGGAGACATAGAATCCAAAGCAGGCTCCAGGCTCTGAGCTGTCAGCACACAGTCTGATGTGGGGCTTAAACCCATGAACTGTGAGATCATGACCTGAACCAAAGTCGGGCACTTAACCAATGAGCCACCCAGGCACCCCTTTTGGAGTATTATGTACTCAATTCTTTTCATACATTTTTGGTTGGTTAATTTTTCAAGTTTTTTTTTCCTGTTTTATAAATGGGAATATTTTTCTTTTCCTCTTTTCATTTGAGTGTAGTTGACACACAATGCTACATTAGTTTCAGGTGTACAGCATAGTAATTCCACAAGTTTATACCTTATGCTGTGCATACCAGAAGTGTAGCTCGTCTGTGTCCCTACATTGCTGTTACAGTATCATTGCCTATATTCCCTATGCTGTGCCTTTTATTCCTGTGACTTATTCATTCCATAACTGGAAACCTGTATTTCCCACTTCTCTTTACTTATTTTGTCCATCCTCTTTCTCCTCTCTGGCAACCGTAAGTTTATCCTCTGTATCTACAAACCTGATACTACTTTCTGTTTGTTTATTCAGAGTTTAGATTACACATATGAGTGAAATCATATGGTATTTGCCTTTCTCAGTCTGATTGATTCACTTAGCGTAATATCTCTAGGTCCTTCCATGTTATTGCAAATAGCATGATCTCACTCTTTTTAATGGCTATCTCTATCCATATGTATGCATATGATATATATACATATCTATATACATATCTGTATATATATATATATATATATATATATATATATCCCAGTTGTAGAATTATTGGATCATATGGTTTTTCTATTTTTAACTTTTTGAGGAACTTCCATGCTGTTTTTGACAGTGGCTGCACCAGTTTGCATTCCCACCAACAGTGCACAAGCTTTCCTTTTTTCCTTTTTTCACTCTACATGTTTGCCAACACTTATTTCTTCTCTTTTTGATTTTAGCCATTCTGCTAAATGGTCATATCTCATTGTGGTTTTGATTTGCATTTCCCCGATGATGAGTGATGTTGAGCATTTTCTCATATGTCTATTGGCCATCTGTATGCCAAGGAGTCGTTTTTTATTTTTATTTTTTTAATTTATCTTTTTAAACATTTATTCATTTTTTTGAGGGACAGAGACAGAGCATGAGCGGGGGAGGGGCATAGAGAGAAAGAGACACAGAATTTGATGCAGGCTCCAGGCTCTGAGCTGTCAGCACAGAGCCTGACGCAGGACCTGAACTGATGGACG
The DNA here is from genome assembly GCF_014898765.1 of Herpailurus yagouaroundi. Taxonomy (NCBI): domain Eukaryota; kingdom Metazoa; phylum Chordata; class Mammalia; order Carnivora; family Felidae; genus Herpailurus; species Herpailurus yagouaroundi. The sequence goes on from NW_024412452.1 coordinate 6,474,876, forward strand.
GTGAGATCATGACCTGAGCCAAAGTCGGACACTTAACTGACTGAGCCACCCAGGTGCCTTTATATTTTTCTTTTCTTTTTCTATTTTATTTTAATTTTTTTAATGTCTGTTCATTTTTGAGAGACAGAGACAGAGCATGAGCAGGGGAGGGGCAGAGAGAGAAGGAGACACAGAATTCGAAGCAGGCTCCAGGCTCTGAGCTGTCAGCACAGAGCCTGATGCGGGGCTCGAACCCCCGAACTATGAGATCATGACCTGAGCTGAAGTCAGACACTTAACCGACCAAGCCAGCCAGGTGCCCCTAAGAGTAATTTTTTAAATGTCAAATTTGTGGGTGGAATTTAGACTATTTTACTGATACAGAGTTTTACTTATTTTATATTTCTTGATAATTTCATTAGCGATCTGGAGACTAAGCCGGTGTCTGGAAAAAACATACTATATTCTGACAACCTTATTTTTTGCTTAATAACATGTAAGCCCTTACATTTTATGCATATCAACATTAATGTGTTAAAAAAAATTTTGCATCAGTATGAACATTTTGATCTGATGTTTTCTCTTATGTTATACAAAAATGTACTGTCATTGATCATAGCACTGTAGGATATATAATTATTGCTATTAATACAATTCATTAAGATGAAAAAATAACAAATTACTTTTAATGAGGCTTCCAGACATAAATTTATTTCAGTCCACAAACTCATTTATATCTTTGTGGTATATCCAAATTAAATTAGCATTCTCTGATGTTCTTAGAAGTGCTCTTTCTTTGTAAAGTAATAAACATAGCACATATATCAAAACAATTTCTTTGAATCAAGTTTTATAGCACTTGAAGGAAATTATTAATACTTATGACAAACTTTCTGCTTTTTAAAATTATTCTTCTTCTATGTTGAAGAGAATACACTCAGCTGTCTCTATATGATGTGTGGAACCAGGAAAAACACATATCTGAAGAATCAGTGTGTTACATACAATAATTCATAATTACTTTTACTGCATTAATGTAGATATAATGTTAAAAATTATAAATTTTGGAGTTAAACTGCATAGATGGGAATTCTGATTCAGGCACATTCTAGATATGAGCAAGTAACTTAAAACCTTCATGTGTTTGGGGCTCCTGGGTGGCTTAATGGGTTAAGCATCTGATTCTTGATCTCAGCTCAGGTCAGGATCTCATGGTTCATATGTTTGAACCCTGCATTGGGCTCTGCTCTGACAGCTCAGAGCCTGCTTAAGATTCTGTCTGTCCCTTTCTCTCTCTCCCTCTCTCTCTCCCTCTCTCTCTCAAAGTAAATAAATGATTAAAAAAAAACTTTCATGCCTTAGTATTTTTTAAAAGTATATCAGTATATTTGTAAAAGTACAAATGATAATAGTACCTTCCAAATAAATGATTATGTCAATTGAATATTACAATATAGGTAAAATACTCATTAAAGTCATAACACCTAAATTATTAAATAAGAGATTCTTCTTATTTTGAACCTGTAAATATATATATTGTGCTAGGAACACTAGCATGTACATTGGTGTCTACAGCGTGGGATAGTCTTTCATGACCTGCGGGTCTAAGATAACTCCAGGTAGTTATTGTCATGATTGAATTACACGACACTGTAAGGTCTGGAGAGTTGGAAGCTTGGTTGGTGTAATGTAGGGTATAACCCTAAACATTTGTGTCAGAAGTAATGTGAGTGTAGAGGAACCAAGATTTTCTTTTAATATGTACATACAAAGTGTGTCTTCCCACAAGATGATAGCAATTACCATAATTTCTTGGTCATTTTTATTAGTAGTTTTTATATTTTTCCTTTAAAATTCTTTTGCATTTTGGTACTTCCTCATGTGTACTCATTTTTAAACCTCTCTTTTGTCCCTATGTGCATCTTTCTCTTCTTGTAGACTCTTCTCCAGCCACTTAGGTCTTGGCATTGTGCAGTTTATTCTGCTTATTAGTACACAAACTGATAAAGGCTTTTGTTCTGGGAAGGAACATAAGAGATGAGACTGAACAGCAAATGCTGGGGCACCTGGGTGACTCAGTTGGTTAGGCGTAAGACTCTTGATGTCAGGTCAGGTCATTATCTCATGGTTTGCGAGATGGCGCCCCAAGTCCCGCTTGGGCTTCTCTCTCTACCTCTCTCTCAGCCCCTCTCCCATTCGTGAGCTGGTGCTGCTTCTCTCAAAATAAATAAATAAACCTTAAAAAAAAAAGAATAGCAAACGCCAAGTGTGTATATAGTTTATTTGTGGTTGTAAATTTGAAGGGCTAATTCTATATGGGAAGGAGCATATCTTAACTCATCAAGCCACTATTCTGAAATGTTGAGAACTGTGTAGGTAACACAGATAATCCAGTCAGATGGTTTCATTTTCTGTAATAGTGTATAATTTTAATGACATATTCAATCAGAGATTAAGATGTACATGATTACCTTTTAGACATTTTGTTTAAAAATGTATGTGATTTCTGCTTATTTATATAGTTATATATTTATTACCTTGGAATGGCTACCAAAATTTTTGTTTTTCTAATTGTTATTTCTGATGAGTGTTTAGTGTCAAGAATTATGCAAATGGGTCTGACATTTTACCTTATGGGCAAACTAAATTTAGCTTGCCACAGTTTCATAGATACTAGCAGAAGACACGAGACTCCTAAATCAAAGATAAAATACTTTATTACTAATGGCACAGAGGGAGCAGGAGCTTAATGTTTGTATCTGTTCCCCTTGCCCCCAAATCTTACCAGGGTACTGGGAAAACCCATATTAGATGGTGCACGCTCAGTGACTTGTGTCACAGCTAAGGAACCTTAAGCTTTTAAAGAGACCTGTTGGCTAACATGGCCAACTATTGCCCCAGGGGACAGGCACATTATCATTAACATCACAGGCAGCAACAACACAGAACTTCCCTCTCACTCAGAGGGTTACAAGTTGTCTATCTTCCAAAGCTATTTGCTATAAAAAAACAAAAAACAAAAAACAAAACAAAAAAGAAACCTTGAAAATACAGTCAGGACAAAGGCTATCATTACCTTTGTTCAAAGGATATGTAGAAATATGAGAAACCAATAGAAAATTGTGTACTAATTCTCAAGGTTTCTTATAACTTATTATATCAAGTATTACTGATCAATAGAGATGAGACAAAATATAAACAAATGCTTGCTGAATCGTAAGATAAGAAAGAGGACAACTATTTCATGTAATAGATTTACAAAACTACCTCTGTAGATTAGAGATTTATATAAAAAAGCAAAATTTTAAACTTTTTTCAAAAAATAATGAGAATATCTTGTTTCTTTAGGGAGGGATAGATTTTAAAAACAGCACACTAAAGGGGCACCTGGGTGGCTCAGTCGGTTAAGCGTCCAACTTCAGCTCAGGTCATGATCTCGCAGTTTGTGAGTTCAAGCCCCACATTGGGCTTTGTGCTGTCAGCTCAGAGCCTGGAACCTGCTTCAGATTCTGTGTCTCCCTCTCTCTCTGCCCCTCCCCTGCTTATGCTCTGTCTCTCTCTGCCTCAAAAATAAATAAAAACATTAAAAAATGAAATAACAATAAAAAACTAAAAAGCAGCACACTAAAATCAGTTATATTCTTGTAAATTTAGACAAATTCACAAAACAGCATGTGTGTGAAAAAATCTTTAGAATGTCAGTTACAAACTGGGAAAATATTTGCAGAACATTAAATTTATAAAGACATATGGAGTGATTTATAAATCAGCAATAAAATGAAAATCATCAATAGAAAATTTTCGCAAAAATTGAACTGGCATTTCAGAGAAAAATAAACACAAATGGCTAATTAGCATGCCCAAAGATACTAACATTCAATAGTTATAAGGAAATGTACACTAAAACCAAATTGCAACAGTACTTTAGTATATTTTAGATATAGTTGGTACATCAAAATGAGAATAAATATGCTTTCTAAGATATGTAGCCTTGAGTCTTGTATATATGCTCGTGGAATAAAAATTCTTATTACCATACTTGAAAAAAAATTGTATCAGGGAAATAAAATTGAAGTTACACAATAAAACAATGCAGAAATCCCTCTTCTAGATATACACTCTAATTACTCAAAAAGAAAGATGCTCATGACAGCATTTTTTTAGTTATAGCAAAACCAGTAAAAAACACAAATATTTGTTAGCATGAGAATGAACAAGCAAAGTGTTACCTATTTTTAAAAATCTATAGTAGTAAAAATGAATGAACAATAGCTCCATTCATCAACATAAAGTCATGTGTTAACATAATATTAAACAAATCCATAGTTATAGAATACATACTGTGTCTCCATTTATATAAAGTCTAATCTTACAATGGTAAGCAGTATACTACTCAGAAATACAAATGTAGAATAATGATATTTTAAAAATCAAACAAAATAAATAATGAAAAATGGGATATATCTATAAAATCTTATAGATAAAAGTAATAAATTGAATTATGAAATATGCTAACAGTGAAAACTTAGATGAAATTTATGCATTACTAGACATATACGTATCTTTACAAAATTAGCACAAAATGAAATAGGAATACTTAAAGATCAAATAATTATTAAACAATTTGAAATGATGGACAGCTTTTAATACTACTCAGATGAATAGTTAGATATTTTTTCTTGAGATAAATAATTTCCAATTAAGAAGATTAATTACAGGGGCGCCTGGGTGGCTCACTCAGCTCACTCGGTTAAGACCTCACTTGGACTCAGGTCATGATCTCGCGGTTCATAGGTTTGAGCCCTGCGTGGGACTTTGTGCTGACAGCTCAGAGCCTGGAGCCTGCTTCACATTCTGCGTGTCCCTTTTTCTCTACCCCTCCCACACTTGCACTCTATGTCTCTTTCTCTATCTCTCAAAAATAAATAAACATGAAAGAAAGAAAATTAATTTTTAGACATCCAATGTACAGTGATAAAAGAGGGCACTTGTTATATTCACAAGTGTTGGAAACAAGCCTTTACTATGTTAAAAAACAATGGTGAGAGTGGACACCTCTGTCTTGGTGTAGCCACTCTGGGAAATAGTATGGAGTTTCCTCAAAAAGATAAAAATAGAACTACCCTAAGATCCAGCAATTGTAGTACTAGGCATTTACCCCAAGAATACAAAAATGCTAATTCAAAGGGATATGTGCACTCCAATGTTTATAGCAGCATTATCTACAATAGCCAAATTATGAAACCAGCCCTAGTGTCCATTGACTGATAAATGGATAAAGAAGATGTGGTGTGTGTGTGTGTGTGTGTGTGTGTGTGTGTGTGTGTGTGAGTGTAGAAAATTACTGAGTCATTAAAAAGAATGAAATCTTGTCATTTGCAATGATGTGGATGGAGCCAGAGAGTATTATGGTAAGTGAAATAAGTCAGTCAGAGGAAGACAAATACCTTGTGTCTTCACTGATATGTGGAATTTAAAAAAGAAAACAGATGAGCAAAGGCGAAAAAAGAAAGAGACAAACCAAGAAACAGACTCTTAACTGTAAAGAACAAACTGATGGTTACCAGAGGGGAGGTGAATGGGGAGAAATGAGTAAAAAGGTGATAGGTATTAAGGAGGGCACTTGTGATGAGCACAGGATGTTGCATGGAAGTGTTAAATTATTATACTGTACACCTGAAGCTAGTATTGTATTATATCTTGCCTGACTGGAATTAAAATAAAAACTTAAAAAATGTATAAAAATAAGAATAACCCCCCAAATATATCTTTAAAATTCTGAAAAAAAAAATTAACAGAATAGCCTTTTTTTCTTTTCTTTTTTTTTTTAATAGAACACAATTATTTCGCTAAATTTGTGGAGAAGAGGTTGATTAATATATCAAAACCATCAATATGTGCACCAAAATTTCTTTTTTACAAATCTCTACACCAAGGAAATGATCTATATAGAAGTTGAAGCCTATAAACTCTGATGTCAATTGTATTACTTTGTACAGCAACAAAATCTACAAACATACCAAAAAATTATAAATAAATGCTGTACAGCCTTAAAACAGAAAAGTTTTCATCCTTTTATCTTTTTTTACTTTTTTACTTTTTTTACTTTGTATACTATCTTTTACTTTTTCTAAAAGAAATTTTACATTTGAGTGTAGCTGACACAGAATGTTACGTTAGTTTCAGGTGTACAACAGTGATTCAACAAGTCAATACATTACACTGTGCTAATCACAAGCGTAGCTACCGTCTGTCACCATACCATACTGCTACAGTATCCCTGACTATATGATCTATGCTGTACCTTGCATCACTGTGACTCATTCATTGTATGAACCAATTCTCATCCTTTAAAAATGTAGAAAGTAGGGGCGCCTGGGTGGCGCAGTCGGTTAGGCGTCCGACTTCAGCCAGGTCACGATCTCGCGGTCCGTGAGTTCGAGCCCCGCGTCGGGCTCTGGGCTGATGGCTCGGAGCCTGGAGCCTGTTTACGATGCTGTGTCTCCCTTTCTCTCTGCCCCTCCCCCGTTCATGCTCTGTTTCTCTCTGTCCCAAAAATAAATAAAAAACGTTGAAAAAAAAATTTAAAAAATAAAAATGTAGAGAGTTGAACATAAACAGTTTGGCGCTCAAAAATTCAGCAATGTCTTGGCTGATATACAAAACTAGCTTTTACTCCATTCAATCAGTGGTTATTCAATAAACTCATTTTAACATCAGAAAAACAATATTTTAGGTAGCACTGGGACTATGAGACTAAAAAATTTTATCAAAATATAAAGTAATTAGGAACCTTTATGATAAGTTATAAATTAGTTTTTGAAGTATTATATATGTAGAAATACTTCCAATATATGTATGTATAGAGATTTAGAAAAAATATATAATTTAGAAAACACTCTTACCTATCAATAAATAAAGGCCGGAAATCCAGAGAAAGCATGTAAACATGCAATTCACAGGAGAGAGAGCATCAGTCACTAATATGTTCTTATATATTCATAATTATGATATACAAAACAGAGGTACAGTGAGATACTATTTTGTACCAATCAAATTGAAGGGAAATAAGACAACTGACTATTAATAAATTGAAAAATTCTGTGGAGATACAGATATAAGCTTTTATAGTAGTTGTGGAAATTTAAATTAATTAAGCCCCTTATAAAGATAATTTAATAGTAGTTATTGAAATAAGTATAAGGTCCAGATTCAGTATTGCCATTTATTGGCACCTACAATTCCATATGTGTACAATCAGATGCTACAAGGATGTTCATTTAGGCCCTGCCTTCAATAGTCACAAATAAGAAACAAATAAATATCCATCTACAGAGGAATGTTCCATGAAACAAGCACTCTTCTATTAAGATGTACAAAGCAGCTGTTTAGAAAGTATGTTGCACTGATATACACTAACATGGAGAACTCTCCCAAATACATTGTTCAAGGAGTATCATATGATATATACTATTATTTACTACTAAAATTTATAAAGCATCTCTACTCTCAGGACTTTCTTATCTGTTTGTCTTCACATATACATAAATGAACATTTATATATTTATTCACACTCACATATGTTGACATACATGTGCATATACCATTTACAAAATATATGAAACACACAAATCTGTAACTTACTTTAGAAACAATTTTGTAACTTACTTTAGAAACAATTTTGTAACTTACTTTAGAAGCTCTTACAGGTATCCAATAAATAAATAAAACTGGGTTCTCCTGTTTCTTTAAACTGACAGTTCTTTATGGCATATTAAAAACTTACTAATAAAAATGTAATTTTTCATGTGATTATGTACTTCTGTCCTTACCCCTCGAGTTTTGTTGACCAAAGTTCATTATTTCCTAACCTGTTTCCTAACTTGTTCATACAAAATAATTTTAGTTGTTTAACTTCATTAGAAGCTTTAATATTTAATGGATTTATCTAATTTAATTACATGTTACAGAAATCTAGGCGTACAAAAGAAAACATTTCTATAAAAACTTAATTTAAATAAAAAAAAAAAACAGCCCAGGGTGCCTGGTTGGTTCAGTTGGTTAAGCACCTGACTCTTGGTTTCAGCTCAGGTCATGATCTCATGGTTTGGGAGATAGAGCTCTGTGTCAGACTCTGAACTGACAGTCTGGAGTCTGCTTGGGATTTTCTCTTTTCCTCTCTCTTTCTCTCCTCTTACTGTGCTTGTACTGTCTCAAAATAAATAGACATTAAAACAATCCTAAAAAATTCTTATACCGAAGCTCATAAAACTTAAAATTTTTCACCCAATTTGCTTTGCAATTGTTTAAAAATTTTTCATTCACTTTAAAGACATCAAAACTAGAAACCATTTAAAATGGATTATAATGGAGTACTACATGGCAATGAGAAAGAACGAAATATGGCCCTTTGTAGCAACGTGGATGGAACTGGAGAGTGTGATGCTAAGTGAAATAAGCCATACAGAGAAAGACAGATACCATATGGTTTCACTCGTATGTGGATCCTGAGAAACTTAACAGAAACCCATGGGGGAGGGGAAGGGAAAAAAAAAAGAGGTTAGAGTGGAAGAGAGCCAAAGCATAAGAGACTCTTAAAAACTGAGAACAAACTGAAGGTTGATGTGGGGTGGGAGGGAGGGGAGGGTGGGTGATGGGTATTGAGGAGGGCACCTTTTGGGATGAGCACTGGGTGTTGTATGGAAACCAATTTGACAATCAACTTCATATATTGAAAAAAATAAATAAATAAATAAAATGGATTATAGGGGCACCTGGGTTGCTCAGCCAGTTGAGTGTCGGACTTCAGCTCAGGTCATGATTTCATGGCTTTTGGGTTCTAGCCCCGCATCAGGCTCTGTGCTGACAGCTCAGAACCTGGAGCCTGCATCTCTCTCCCACTCTGCCCCTCCCCCATTCATGCTCTCTTTCTCTTTCAAAAAAAAATAAACATTAAAAAAATTTTTTTAAAGTAAGAAACCACCCTGTACCAAAGGGCTGTTTAAAATGCATTATAGGGGCGCCTGGGTGGCGCAGTCGGTTAAGCGTCCGACTTCAGCCAGGTCACGATCTCGCGGTCCGTGAGTTCGAGCCCCGCGTTGGGCTCTGGGCTGATGGCTCAGAGCCTGGAGCCTGTTTCCGATTCTGTGTCTCCCTCTCTCTCTGGCCCTCCCCCGTTCATGCTCTGTCTCTCTCTGTCCCCAAAATAAATAAACGTTGAAAAAAAAAATTAAATAAAAAAAAATAAAATAAAATGCATTATAGATAATATTGTGGAAAACAAAACATAGGACTCCAATCAGTTCATATGAATATGCATGCATAATAAAAATATGAATATTTTATAGTTTATGGTTTATTTTATGGTTTAAATTAAATATTTAACATGTAAATAGTTAAGACATATATGTCTCCAACTATAAGAGCTAATTTAATATTTCATTTAACTGACCAGCCAACATTGCACAGAATAAGAGGTTTTCAAATATATATTTTAATGCATAGGAAATTACCTACAGATATGTTATCAGGGAAAAACAATGGATAGGTTGGGGAGAATGGTTGGGGGCAAGGAGACTGAGAGTGATGGTCAAAGTGTACTTTAGTGGTATTTGAATATATTTCTAAATTGTAAAGTTTTCTTTTTCAATCTATTGTTATACAATTAAAATTTATTTTGAAAAGGAATTAAGTACAAATGATGAACAGATGCAAAAAAGCATGTACCATATTTTCAGTTGCAAACCATTGTGCTAACTAAAGTTACAAGAAATCACACTGTATCATTCAGTCTTTACCTGGAGGAATTGTAGTATATTGAAAATAATTAGTTAAAATTAGAATTATAGTATGTAAATAAATTGTGCATTTTATCTCTTTTTCATGAACTCTTGCTGGGCAATGCGTAAACATGTCAGTGAAGTTCCTCTCTTGTTGCCTTAAATTGAAATGTTATTTTTCACATAAATTTGACTGAATTTCATTATCTACAAAAATTATGACAAAGGAAAAAAATTTATTTATTTATTTATTTTTTTAATTTTTTTTTTCAACGTTTATTTATTTCTGGGACAGAGAGAGACAGAGCATGAATGGGGGAGGGGCAGAGAGAGAGGGAGACACAGAATCGGAAACAGGTTCCAGGCTCTGAGCCATCAGCCCAGAGCCTGACACGGGGCTCGAACTCACGGACCGCGAGATCGTGACCTGGCTGAAGTCGGACGCTTAACCGACTGTGCCACCCAGGCGCCCCCATTTATTTTAATTTTATATACACATTATTGAGGCACCTGGGTGGCTCAGTTGGCTGAGTGTCTGATTTTGGCTCAGGTCATGACCTCACGGTTTGTGGGTTCGAGCCCCACGTTGGGTTCTGTGCTGACAGCTCAAAGCCTGGATTCTGCGTCTCCCCCTCTCACTGCCCCTCCCTCATCGTGCTCTCTTAGTTTCAGGTGTTTAATATAGTGATTCAACAATTCTGTACATTACTCAGTAATCATCATGATAAGTGTATTCTTTAATCCCCAACACTTATTTCACCCATCCCCTCCACTCACCTCCCCTCTGGCAACCGTCAGTTTGTTCTCTGTAATCAAGAGTCTGTTTCTTTGGCGTTTGTGGAATTTGGCATTATTGCAGAATATTAGGTTATAGAACATATTTCTACTTTATTAAACACAAGAATACTAGACGTACAGTGGAGTATTTCTCATAATGTACTACAACAAAATACAATTTCCATTTCCTCCTTTTATTTTCACGACACTGTTTTCTGTGTAGATGTTTGGCTAATGGAGGGAATTTAACAAGAGCCAGAATGGTTATAAGGGGATTCCTTGTTTATTCCTGTTTCTTAGAATGCCTTTGCTTTCTTGCATTTGAAGGAAACTCTGGTTTAAATGGAAATCATGACTTCTTGGGACTGTCTGTGTCCCTGTTTACTCAATAATAAATATAATGTGTCTACCTTGAATAAAGAGCCTTGCATTTTTATTTTGCATTAGATCTAGCAAGTTGTATAGCTGGCCCTACTTTTGAATCTTGCAAAATTCCCACAAACCCTGAGTCCACTGGAATTGTGTACTCATGGGGCATTTAAAAATTTTTTTATAATGTTTTTATTTATTTTTGCGACAGAGAGAGCATGAGCAGGGGAGGGGCAGAGAGAGAGGGAGACACAGAATTGGAAGCAGGCTCCAGGCTCTGAGCTGTCAGCACAGAGCCCCATGCGGGGCTCGAACCCACAGACTGTGAGATCATGACCTGAGCCGAAGTCGGACGCTTAACTGACTGAGCCACCCAGGTGCCCCCTCATGGGGCATTTTAAATACTATATGCTAGGGACCACAGAACACATGGTAGACATCACTTCTCTGCTCATGTGGATGTCCCAGCAGACATCATTTACAAAACACAGGGTTGAAGATAAAACTATTTCAAGGATGTAACAAAAGAGCATTAAACCCATCGTGGAGCCCTGGGTCACCCCCCAGCTAGAACAACTTCAAGGCTGGCCCTGTCCCCTGTAACTACTGGCTCTGAGATATTGTTCCTTGTTCATTATCCTTCGTGACTACATTTGAAGTGAATATTGGGAAATTTGTCCTCCTTGAGGGCTGTATTGTTAATTTAATCCTCCTCCTCCCAGGGAAATTTAGAGGCCTGAGTGTTTTTTGATATTTAAAGACTTGAAATATCTTCAGATAAGGTCCGTTGTTTCTTTATCAGTATAATACCCTAAAAAATGAAATATATTTCTGAACTATTTTCTTACCATCAGTTTCATGAGTCAATAACTACAGCTAACCCTCTTTTCTAGATATAGTTCTTATATACGACTTCTTTCTTTACTTCCTTGCACATAGTCCTCAACTTAATGGTGGCAATTTGAAGCAATTGGCTTGAGTGGGAAGGCAAACCTTTTAATGTGATCTTTACTGATGGCCTAAATTTCTGCCATTAGTTGAAATGTACTAAAAAGACTGCCACTTAAATCTTATCTAAAAATGGAATTTCCTGCTGTTTGGGGTCCAGAGACATTCAGCTTTTCTATCTTTTTAAGGCCCACATATCTGTACTCTGTTTTCATTTATTTTGCCTTTGAAACTGGCCAATTCTAGCCTGACCTCATATCTTATGAAGTAATTTGGGAAATGCAGCTAATAATTACTGACACCCATTATTATAAAGGCTCCTTCCAATCTCTTCTGGTTTACTTTACATCTCAGACAGCTATAGCACCTGCATGTTAGACATTGCATTCTGGACTTTCGTATGGCTGTTTATATTTTATTACTCATGAAATTGTGGCTGGACTTACAAATCTATACTTAGATCATTTTTTTTCTTCAGAAATTCTCAAAAATAACAAGGAAAGAGACTTGCATTAGTTTGTCATCTTCTTCAGTTTTACTGTTAAGAATTAGAGGTAGTGTTATTCCTCTTCCTATGTGGATAGTTTTCTCTTTCTCTCTATTGTATCCTTCTTTTTTCTTATATATATTTTTTATTTTGGAGAGAGAGAGAGTGTATGCATGGGGGAGAGGGGCAAAGGGAGAGAGACAATCCTAACCAGGCTCCACACTGAGCCGGGAGCCCAGTGCAGGTGCTCCATCCCACAACCCTGGGATCATGCTCTGAGCCGAAATCAAGAGTCAGATGTTCAACTGACTTAGCCACCCAGAACCTCTATCCTTTTTTTCCTTAAGTGATGCTATAATATATGAAAGAATGTCATTTTTCTCTCTTTTTTAGGATTTAACTCTGTTTTTCACTTTTGTTTAAGAATGGGAAATTTGTTATTACTTTTGCAGCTGTAACTCTACTTTATTTTTTAAAAAAAATCTCTTTATGTGTGATCTTTTAGAAGTCTCGCTGTGTCCCCAATGGTGCTTTCTTGAAAAAAAATAAAAAACAAAAACCCCACTAATGTATGTATACTATTGTTGGACAGATTGTTTTATAAATGGGAATTAGATCAAGTAGAGGAGTATTGTGTGTGTGACCTATATCCTTGCTGATTCTCTATCTGCTCATTCCATCAATTAAAGAAAGAAGAGTTAGGTCACTAAGTGTAATTTCAGTCTTGTTTATTTTTCATTTCACTTCTGTCAGTTGTTTATTTATCTATATTGAAGTTGTTTTGTTGGGTAGATAGCTACTTTACATTGTTAATGTTCTCAGTGAATTGACCCTTTTTATCATAAATATTTCTTTTCACTGGTAATGTTCCTTGTTTCAGATTCTATTTTATGATATTATATTTGCATGGTATGTCTTTTTCCATCCTTTCTCCCCTTAAACTGTCAATAATTATATCTACAGTGGATTTCTTGGGGATTTGGGTATATGTGCTGCTTTTTTGATAGCAGCACAGCTCATGGCCAGGGCTTGTGTTTAGGAGGACTGGGAGAAAAGACAGAAAATAAAAGTGGAAAAATGTGGATTCCTCCTCACTCTTCACCTCATAGAAGTTCTGTTTTTATGTCCTCTGACCGAAAAGAGGTGGTTTCTTGTGGGTTATATTTGCCGTTGCCTGCTTTACAGTGTTTCAATTTGGGCATCCTCAGGTCTAAGTATGGAGATGGAAGGAGAAAAACAGTGAATGAAATATAAAACTCCATCTTGTACTGGTGGTCTTCAGGTTTCGTTTTCTCTGCTCCATCAGTCTGATAGTGTTTACCTTCTGGAATCCTCAGGTACATTTTGTATTCTCTCCAGGAATTTCAGGTGTTATCCATGAGAATGATTTATTTTGGATGGCACAGGAAAGTAAATGGTGAATTTTTGAAAATTAGAAAAAAGAAGCCTACTTGCAAGACAATATACTACTATCTATCGGGATATAGCTATAATAAAATACAAATATATGATGAGCATGGATATAAATGGCCACCATGCAAGCTATGCAGTATACAGTGTGCACAAGCCCATATGAGAATGCTACCAGTTCCCAGTGTTGGTCTTTCTAATTCTATCCTCCATATTTAATCTATCCCTATCCTTTAATATTTTCTACCCCATTGTCTTTCTTCTTTCATAGATTTTGTTTTGTCTAGTCTGACTTCTGTCTCATTAATTTGTTCTTTACCTTTTTCTGCTATTGGTTCTTTTTGTTGTTCTTCATTTAATTTATAATCTTCATTCTTTATTCTTCCATATGTTTTTTGTATGACTTTATGTTTGTGCTTCATATTTCTAATATCCTACATTACCTTTTTGGAAGGCAGTTATTATAATTATTTAAATTTCTAGATTTTTCTATCCTAATAATTCTGGGTCACATTGTACCTGAATCTTCCTCTTATAATAGTTGAAATGGCGAAGTAGTAGTTATTTTGGCAAACAAGATGAATTACTGACAGTATCAGCTTTCCTGTCTGGTACTATGTAATGGAAAAGCTACAATTCATATGAAAGACTAGGGCCATCTAAATGAGGTTAAGGGAGAGGCCATTAAAACTACTGATGATCACCTCTAATTGTTACTACTTTATTAGGAAACACTTCTTCTAATGAGTGCACCTTTCAACACTTACAGAGGAACTGGAGTTGGAAAACACACTATCCAATTTTCACAGTTTGGTGTGCCATTGCTGGAAATTTCAGGGGACAGCAGAAGGAGTTGTCAATATCTGACCTCAAATTATCGGTCACACCTCTTTTTACAGCTTTTCATCCCAACAAGGTTTTGGGCCAACCCAAAATTACCCTATTCACATTGAGCAGTGTAGGCTAATGCTGGTCATTTCTGCTGTGATAGGTCAGTTAAAGGTTTTTCCAAGTAATTTAAGTGTGACAACAGTAGAGTTTAAATCTTTCCTTCAATGTGTCCTCTTCCCAAGATAATCCTATCTACCCTCTCATGAGTTCATAATACTTTTTGTTCTCCCTAGGAGTTTCTCAAAATTTAATATTATTCCTTATATAAAATCTTTCCTGTATTTCTGTATTTTCCCACAGCTGATTTAAGGGACTATAGACAGCAGCCCATTCTATTTGCCATCTTCTCTGGAACCTTTAACCTTTGTTTATACTTTTTCCTGTTTTTGCAGCCCCACTGAACTCAATTCTTCCAATGGATGTTTAGGAATCCTGCCTTTGAATCCTAATATCACTAAGAACATCTTTTAGAAGTCTCCCTTTGCTTTAGAATTATTTGTATTATTTACATGCCTCCAGTAGATGATTTTCCAGATAGCTTTTCTGTTTCTTTCCTATAGTTTGCAAATTGTTTTCGTCAATAAGTGCTTTAGAAATCATTCCATCTTGATTGTTTAAAGATAGAATAATCTATTACTAAAAATTGAGAAGGCGTTATAGTAATATTGAGAGGAATTCAAATTCATAAATATTTCGTATTTTTCACCATAAAATATACATATTTATGGAAAAAGCCTGGGCTAGAAATCTGTAGAAAAAAAAGCAAATGTGCAAAAGTGATCTAATGCATATCTCAGAGTATGTATTCTCATTATTATGCAAATAATATATTCTACTGATGAAATGTTCAGAGTAATAAATAATGCAAAATAATAGATAAGCTACCTAGTTATGACCTTTCATTAAACAATCCTGCATTAAAGGTAGCATACTCATGGCACATCTTACATTTCCTTAGCATATCTAAATAATATGCTTTGGGGCGCCTGGGTGGCTCAGTCGGTTAAGCGGCCGACTTCGGCTCAGGTCATGATCTCACAGTCCGTGAGTTCGAGCCCCGCGTCAGGCTCTGTGCTGACAGCTCAGAGCCTGGAGCCTGTTTCAGATTCTGTGTCTCCCTCTCTCTGACCCTCCCCTGTTCATGCTCTGTCTCTCCCTGTCTCAAAAATAAATAAAACGTTAAAAAAAATTAAAATAAATAAATAATATGCTTTATTATAACGATGCTATAAATGGTTATAAGAATATACTTTCAACACAGGTGGAAGTTACAACTAAGTCAAGTACAAGATAGAATAACATATAATATAATCCTAAATGTTGAACATACTTGCTAAATGCAGTTTTCTGATTAATTATATACTTTAACAATGAATAACTATTCATTTAATACCTACTCTGGGTATGTGCAGAAAATGTGTTAAAAATAAAGTAGAAGGCACAGTACTTACCAAATACCCAAGAGTTTAAAATACATTTGAGCAGACAATGCATTTTTTTTAAATAGAGGAAATGTGTGATGTATGTTATAATTTGAGAATAAATAGTACGTGCAAAGAGTATTATTATTAGATACTATATTTAGGTAAGAAGTTTGAATACAAAAGGTAAATGTCATAAAAAATCTTCAGTTTTAAAAGTATTTCATTCATTATGACATACATAGACAATAGTTCTCAACTGGAAAGCTTATTGCTTCATAAGTTTTATATTTGTATTCTGATAAATTTATTACAGTTTGAGTGTAAACTATTTTACTAAATGTAATATGGTGGCAGTCACTGATTACCAGTCTCTCTCTTAAACACACACATCAGTCAATATATACATAAATATATAGATAGATAGATACAAATCTCTTAATATATTGATAAATATTTTTTGAACAGGAATTTGATGGAAATAATCACAGAAAGGAAGAAATGTCCATGACTACACAAAGAAATGCTCATGTAGTCTCTATCCATAGAGACAAACCTTTGAAATTTGGTGACACAAAGAATCAACTGTTAACAGTAATGTGTTGACTGTTTATTAGGGTGAAGAGAATTCAAAAGGAAGAAGACATGTCTTACCCTTAATATTTTCTCCCAGTCTGAAATAGGACGTAAATAATCAGATGCAAGTTCATCAGCTCTGTTCTACACTCCTACATCATAGCCACTAATGGGCTTCTTTCTTTGAAGAAAAACTTCAGAGTGATGTATAAATAGAAATCTGTTGCCTTCTTGCAGAGAAGATGAGTTCAAATATTATTTTACCCTTTTCTATCTCTGTGGCATTGGGAAAATTACTTAAGCTCTAAAACCTATGTTTTTCCAGCTTTCGGTGTTTTTTACAGTATTGTCTTGACACTGCATTTTTATACAGTCCCAAAATTCTCCTGTAAAGGAAATTGAAGGAACACCCAGAGGATATAACTTAGGTAAGTCTTTCTGCTAGCTCCTGTTGATACCTTCTATGAATATCTTAGTAATAGCTTTCCACTAATCTCCATACAGTTTCTGCCTTCAATAAGGCACTTAAAGCCCAAAGATGGCTCAGTTTGTTGGTGAGCTTTAGCAAATGAAGGACAGCTTCCTCTTTGTGCATATTCCATTGAAAATATGGGTAAAAAGAGATACCTGCACAACAGAGTCTAAAGGGTTTTTAGAGAAAATCTTTCATGTTGTGATGTAGGTTGGTGTCCAATGGTGGCTTGGTGAGAGACTTATCCAAAAACTAAACACTTTATTAAAGTAACATCTCTCATCTAATAACCAGGGCATCTCCTGGAGCTAAGGAATTTTGACTGGTTCTTCTTTCTAGAATGATTTATTTTTCTATAGAGTCCCTTAGTCCCATTCTATAGAGCCTTAGTCCTTCGTCCTTAGCCACTCCATTTATCTGATAAACAAACATGTTGCAAGTTTTGTGACTGTCAGTGATATTTTATACTGTTTCTGACTTTTCATTGTAATATGTAATGGGGAAATGAACATCTCCACTTCCAAAGCTTTAACTTACATTAGTTGATTAGTTTGGGATCACTTCCCAGAAATGGTATTACTTTTCCAAATAATATGAATATGTTATGGTTTCAGATACTTATTGGTGAACTGCTTTAAAAAAAAGTGGTGTGTATAAATTTGCAGTTCCTCTAAAATGTAAGAATTGAGCCAATTTCATTATACATGCACCAAACCGGGGACATGAAACAAAACAAGAGGGAAAAGCCATAACAAAATAGAATATAACATTGTGAAAATAAATTTGAAAAAAATATAATATGGATGATTTCTATAGAAATATACAATGCCAATACAATACAACATTTTTGGTGCTTAGAGTAAGCATAATGGGTGTTCTTCGCTGTTGGTAGAAATGTAAAATAATGTCTACACTTATATGTATATCCGTACATCTATACTAGTATCTGCATATATGTATGAATGTATTCATATGTGTGTATGTGCCTAGAAAAATTTGACAATGTGTATGAAGAACTAAAAATTGTGTCTACCGCATATTTGTCATTTCAGTACTAAATATTTATGCTTACGGTGAAAATCGTAAGTGTAAGCAGAATTGCTAATCTGTTTTTCATCTATAGTCTTTTAAACAAAAATATTCCTATTTAATTCATGGTATAAGATGGAAAGCGATAAATCTTTAAAAGTTGTATCATTAAGAAATGATTAAAATGTGGGAAACATCCATAATGCATTGCTAAGTAAAAAGTACAGATCGCTATAGAAAACCTGGAAAATAATGAAAATGAAAATAAAACCTATTACATCATCACCCAAAACATAAATCGTTTCTGAGAGAAGGGGTGGTGTGGTGACATATGTGGCTGTACATGTGCACATGAAGACCTTATGTGTGAGAACCTATATTTCTTTCAATCTTTTCTGCAAGTGTAAAACACATATGTAAAAATGGAAATTATTTATGTTTATTTTTTCCTTAATAATCTGTAAAATTAATCCATATGATTTTATGAAATAATTATTAATTATTAAGAAAGTAAAATTGTCATGTATCTGTGAATGGAACTTTCATTCCATTGACCAATTTATTTTTTAGATTAATTTCTTTTTATCAGCTTTACAGTCTTAATTCTACCATAGAAGTGTGATATCTTCAACATATGAAAAAATAAAACTAAGTTGTATTTTTTTCAGGACAGAAAATAATATACTTATCATATTTTCAAGTTTGTAATCTGGAATGACAATGAGGTTTTAAGGGTAGTCTTATCATAGTACTGATATATTGTAGTACTGATATATAGAGACTACTGTGAATAGGAGCAATTACACATTATTTGCTCATTTTATTTTAGACATAGTGGTGGTAATGGTTATAGTTGTTTTGTTTTGTTTTTTTAATGAGAGGGAAAAAGAAACATAATGATCTTGGAATTATCTTCTTTTGATTACTGTACAAACACTAGAAGATTTTTGCCAACTCAACTTTAGAAAGATATTTAGGTAGTAACGCAGATGCCAAAATCAATTCCAATAAAGATGTCCTATTAAGAATATCAGTAGTCTAGAGTGTTTGATTGCTTGAAGGCCATTTGGGTTCTCAGTATTTATCTCTACCAGATATAAACTCAGGTTAGCAGCATTATTCAATCCAGGCAATTATTCAATCTTATTATTCTTCTTGTGAATGTTAGGAGTGTCACACTTCCTGTGATAGAATTGAAGCTGTCTTGGGCCAATCATCTGATTTATGCACAGAGAAAAGAAAGTTGTGAAAAATGACAAAACAGGAAAAACAGTCAACACAGGTTGACTACTGTGATATACATATGGTACAGACCTCCAGTGATGAGACCAAAAACATGAGCTCAATTCTGTGTTCTAATGCTGACACCTTGGTGACTTTAGCCAGATACTTAATCCCTTGAGTGTTTATGAAACTATATATTACTTTTATTTCATAATCTCTTTTTCTTCCTTTGTCTTTCTGTGTCTTTCTTCCTGTGTCTTTCTTCCCTGTGTGTATCAATCTCTCTCTCCTTATGTGCATATGTTTGTGCTGTATTGTGTGAATATATTTTAATTTTTTAAAGTTAATTTATTTATTTTGAAAGAGATAGAGCACAAGCTGGGGAGGGACAGGGAGAGGTAGAGAGAGAATCCCAAGCAGGCCGTGCAGTGAGCACACGGCTTGACACAGGGCTTGAACTCACCAACGGTGAGATCATGGCCTGAGCAGAAACCAAGAGTCATGTGCTCAGCCAACTGAGCCACCCAGATGCCCCTAGGTGAATATATATTTAAATCTCAGCTATATTCATTCAGAACTAGCAAGTGAAAATTGGAATTAAAATATGTGTTAAATAAAATATATAATTTCAGATTTAAAGACTAGTATCTGTTTATTTTTCTTATTCTATATATTTTATTTTGTATCATACATAAATGATTCATGACTAGTTTCCCTCACCTTATGGCTGTATTGTTATAAGCAGTTTTCACAGTAAGTTTTTTTGCTCGCGATGTAAAAATGGGTAAAGCATTATTTTGAATTGAGTACATTAGGAGGGAAAATATTAGCCTGTTTTAAAAGATGAAGATATATCTATCAGTCTGAAGAATACTACTCTGGCAACAGATTCTTTCCTATTATAACAGTTTTTAATGTTTATTTATTTTTGAGAGAAAGAGAGAGCAAGAGAGTCAGAGTGTGAGTGGGGGATGGGCAGAGAGAGGGAGACAGAATCTGAAGCAGGCCCCAGGCTCTGAGCTGTCAGCACAGAGCCCAACATGGGGCTTAAACGCACTAACTGCGAGATCATGACCTGAGCTGAAGTGGGACACTTTACTGACTGAGTCATTCAGGTAGGTGTCCCTTTTGTAACAGTTTTAGCTCAGTATTACAAATGAGTTCAGTTCATTAATTCTTTAAAGCTTTACTCTGTAAGGAATTTTGAAATAAATTAGAAAAATTCCAGTAACTTTCCTTTAGTATGAAATAGAGAAAACAGGATTCCAATTTAACTGGCTATAGATGATCCAGTATGATTTAACTTTTTTTGTTTTCCTTTTTGTGCCAAGATTAGACAAGCCACTAAATTTATATTGATTACATAGATTTATAATATTCTTATTCATCATCTTATCCATCACAGCCTCTGAGGTATCAATGGAAATAATGTTACAATTGGAACTCTTTTTGATTTTTATTTATTTTTGAGAGAGACAGAGAGAGAGAGACGCAGAGAGAGAGAGACAGAGAGAGAGAGAGAGAGAGAGAGTGGGGGAGGGGCAGAGAGAGAAGGGGGCAAGGATCTGAAGTGGGCTCCGCGTGGACAGCAGCTAGTTCAATGCCGGGCTCGAACCTTGAGCAGCAGTCCAACACTGAACCTACTGAACCACCCAGGCATCCTGGAACTTTTTTTTTTTTTTTTTTTTTTTTTTTTTAATCCTTCATCTGAAACCACGGACAGAGTGGGAACAGAGATATGCGATTAGTTGTTCCCGCCAAAAGAGTAAGTAGGATGCAGAAACACATGATGAAAGTTGTTTAAAGGAAATAAGTTATCACCATATTGGTGGAGAAGAAAAAGTGAGCCAGGGGATAAAACCATCAAGAAATGAGATTGAAAAAACCCCAAATTCCTGAGAAGCCTAAAATGGAAAGAACCATGAGCTTAAATGAGCTGACAGTTTAAGATATAAAAATGGAGAGTGAAAATGGAAGTAGCAATTCAGGTCTATGAATACTGACAACATTAGAAAGCAAACTTTTGAAAATATGGGAAAACAAAAACAAACACAGAAAACCAATTTCATTTATAGCGCCCCTTTGGAGAAGTACTTGAAAATACACGAGATCATAGTGATGAATGAAAATGCTTGCCAGACACAGTGGAGAGTTGTTAAGTTGGAGACTATTAGAGAATTGAATTAGGCTAGGAGATGACAGACCTAGATGGAGGGGAGAGTCCTTAGAGAAGGGAGAATGGCAAAGATGTCCCAGGGGACATAATCAAGAAGTGTTCTCTTCAGGTTAAGGGACAAACCTCTGAAAAAGATTATGTAAGCAGCAAAAGAAAAAAAAAAAAAGAAAAGAAAATAAAATCATGGCAGACTCAATGAAAATAATTATTGTCATAGATAACACTTATACATTAATTTTATACAAAATATCTATATGTCAATTATGAATAGCTTTGCTTAGATTTCATTATTTCACAAAGCCCTTTACTTCATCGTCTCCACTTGATTCTTACAACTCAGAGGCAGAGTGAGGGAAATAGTCACCACAATTACCCAAATTTCTAAGATACTGAAAACAGCTGAATATTTGAATCCAGATATTCTTGTTATGTAACTTATTTTCTTCTCAGACTTTCTGTGTAAGAAGCCAGGATGTGTGGCTTATCAAATAGAACCACTCAATTTAGAAATAGAGAAAATTCATTTACTTTTAAAATCTAATATAAGAGTAACATTACCATAATATAATCATATATCCTAAGAACAAGGGCATTTATTAGTTATTTGGCATTTGTATTTGCTCTGCTAATTAGATACACATTATTATATATTAAAGTAAGGCCTTGCAGATAACTGTTTTGAAATGATTATATTTTAAGAATAAAATTTATGTCGATAAAAGTATAAATCATAATATAATGGCTAGATAATTTCTGGGAAATCGTAATTTAAAACATTTTGACCATTAAAACTATAAATATAAGAACTGTAGAAGCATGGGAGTGGTTATGGCGCTTTGCTCAATAAAGATGTAGACCACATATGAAAATAGCTTCTGTAATTGATAATGTGAAAAACATGGGAAAGATAGAAAAGGAGATAGGAAAATATCAAATAATAGTTTCCTTCAAAGAAGAGACTAATAGGTAATTTTCTTTACCTGTTCAAAAAGTTTCATAATTTTGTCATACTTAAATTACACAGGAACAAAATATTGCAACGTTTCAAAGCTACAGTCTTATCAGTGGACATCTTATGTCTTTGCATGGCTGTATCTACGGGATGACTCTCATCTGCATTTGCTATTACTCATTCTCTGAGCTTTCACTTAAGACTGTGATCAGAAACACAAATCTGCCTGAAGAGACCTTTAACTCTGCTCTGCAAATGAAGAAGGGGTGCTTTCTGTTTTGCTTTCGTTATTATTTGCTGGATTAATCAGGCCAGTGATTCCTCTCCTGCCTGTTGAACAGTATGGTTCCAGAAAAGTACGAGTGTTTATTCTCACCTGACATACATGATTGTGGAGAGCAGGGGATGTTTACAGTATTGCATCTGGCTACAGCCATGAAGACAGAATTCAGAGGACAGAGTTCTTAGCTATAAAGTTTTATCATAATTTTATTGTGTTAAATGTGACATTATGCTTTATATTCGTGGAAAGTAGGTGAATTATGCACAATACCACTAAAATTTCACACTCTTAGTTTTACTTTCTTTCTCAATTTAGAGGAAATGATTGAGATAGGGTAGGATCTGACAAGCTATTTAGAAAATCCTAAAAATATAGGTAGTTTGTTAACCATCCCAACTGCAATCCAAATCAGAAATGAATAGAAAATTAATAAAGTTCTATACAACTTGAAATGTGCAGTTAGCTGAGCTACTTGAACTCCTCTGGGGGAAAACACTGATTTGTATTACAAAATTCAAAATATATGTTATGAGATCTAGTTTATTACAAAATTCAAAATATATGTTATGAGATCTAGTTAACAAAATTCAGTCATTTTAGTAATCAGACATTTAATTTGTCAATTTCAGAATGCTTATTTTATTTCATAATTGCTTATTTTAAGTGATTTAAAACTCACTTATCAAGAGTAAGATAAAGCGTTCTGTAGTACTAGTAAAGCCAAAAGATTTATTTCTCTTGTGTAATGTTAGGAATTTTCAGGCAATTTCTCTCCTTTTAAGTTGTAACAACAACAAAAAATCACTACAAAAATACTCTAGTGGATTTACAAAAATTATGTGAGTGAGGGAAGAAGGAATAATTCATGATTCAGATCAGAATTATATTGAGCTAAAGGATTATTTGGGAAAATATATTTTTACTGATATTTTGACATGAAAACTTCATAACACATGGCTTCCATCTGCTTGTTTTTATACTTGATGATCCTAAGGAAGAATCACCATCCAAATTCAGGAATCTCTTGAGTAAAGGACCTTGGCCATCAATCATGAGCATTGAAGCTTCTGGACAGGTGTCATATGTTAGGAAATTGAAACAGTGGTGAGTTTAGGTAATTTTATTACTTTTATTATATTGACTATAAATTAAAAAGGAAATTAGAAAGTAACTATACTTAGATATAAGATGGGGTTTTTTTGTCTTTTATGAATAATTTAGAAAAGCCCTCATGAAAGAAAGATAAAGATACTAACAACTAGCTTTTAATATTTTACAGATTTGGAAAATATATGAAAAAAGTGTACTCTATTGAACAAATGCAAGCTTAGTGCATAAAAAGGATTTATATTTTTGTCTTAATTTTCAGTGAGAAAAATAACTTCTTTAAAGAGACATTATATTTTTTATGTACACTGGTATCTCATTTTAAAAATGTATAGATATTATTAAAGTTCAGATTTTTTTTGTTAACATAGTCAAGAAAGTGCAAATCAGATCCATGTTTCTATTTATTCTGGTTTTATTAGTTCAAAATAGACAAATAATAGTTACCAGCATGTTAAGGGGTGCCTGGGTGGCTCAATCTGTTAAGAGTCTGACTTCAGCTGAGGTCATGATCTCAAAGTTCATGAGCCCCACATCTGGCTGTCATAGCCAAGCCCACTTGGGATCCTCTCTCCCCTTCTCTCTCTTTCCCTACCCTGCTCATGCTCTCTCTTTCTCTCTCCTTCAAAAATTAATAAAAATTTAAGCAATTAAATTAAAAAAATAGTTACCAGCATGTTAAGAATATTGATAAGTTTAAATTTCATTATACCCCATTATTAATCAATTATAAATATTAAAAAGGAATATAATAAGTTATATGGAAGTGTAATGTAGAAGTATAATAAGTTAATATAGAATATAAACAAGATTAAATTTAAAGTCATATTTGGATTGACTGATATGTATCTATCTAAGATGCTCTAATAGTGAATGGGGTACCTAGCTGGCTTGGTAGGTAGAGCATGTGACTTGATTTCAGGGTCATAAGTTCAAGCCCCACATTGGACATAGAGCATACTATAAATAAGTAGGTAAGTAAGTAAGTAAATCAATCAATCAATCAATCAGATTTTAAAAATTCTCTGATGAATTCAGTAAGCACATTATTGGAATATATGTTTTTTGAACAATCTGAATTCAGATTAATAAGATTAACATGGAGGGAAGCAGGAAGGCCATTTGGCTTTACTGACAGTTTTAAAAATAAATAATAATTCTATAGGCAGTATGTCCATAGAGTTCTGCTGTCTCTCAACTGGCAGATGATTTATTATTTGGACATGTCTTCCTGTGATATTAAAATTTTGTTTCAGAATAAGAAATATGATCAGTTCCCCATGTGTCTTTAAAAGCAATGGAAACCTAAAACCAGTTTGAATTCCTTTGGTTCATTTTTCAGTTGCATGTGTCTAAGAACATCCACTCCTCCCCATGCTTGTAGGGTATGGAGTTGTAAATTGCTCTTTGGTTCTGACAGGCTGCTGTTCTGAAGAATGTGGCTATTTATTTCATCAAGGAATTTTTCCAGGCTACTAAACTTCCTAGTCTTGGAATGATTTTTTTATTACATAGCTGACCTTTCAACTGTCTAACCCCTAAACAATTTTCCCTTCTCAAAATTGTTCTCACTGTGTCATTCATTTTCCTTCTCTTAATATATGCACTTTCCAAGAGTATGGCAAAGATAGATGGAGGAGGGAGAAGCTGCATGTGTGAATTCATGATCCATAAAAAATATTTTCCAAAATGATTATATCTTTCCTGCAGTAGTAAGTAAAGATGTCATCCCAGTTCCAGTAGTGACTTTGTTTTTTTCACTCTGTGTACATCATTTAGCTATATTATTATGTAGATTTGCTATACCACTAGTAATTAGAGATTCTAGGATTTTTTCCTCTTTTTAATTTGGCTATTAAAATATCAAAAGCTGATATGATGAGACCATAGTCAGTACATACAAATTTAGCTTCTCAGGGTGCCTGGGTGGCTCAGTCGGTTAAGCATCTGACTCTTGGTTTCAGCTCAGGTCATGATCTCACAATTCGTGGGACTGAGCCCTAATTCTGGCTCTGCACTGACAAGGTGGAGCATGCTTGGGATTCTCGATCTCCCTCCCTGTCTCTGTGTACCCCTGCACCCCCCTCCCCACCCCCGGCTTGTGCTCTCTCCCTCTCTCTCTGTCTCTCAAAAATAAATAAATAAATTTAAAAAACATTAGCTTCTCAAGCTAAGACTGCTTGGAATTTTCTAAATGTTTAGACAGTATTTTATATGTTGCTAAAAGCTAAAGATAATGCAAACCTAAACACTGTAACAGGAATTACCCTTTTAAGAATGTCCTGTCCAAGAATCATCCTTCTACTGAGGCCTTGCAGACTTCCCACTAATACCATTTTTATAGGCCAAGAAAAAAGAATTTTTTTGAGTCTGATCATGCACATACAGATTTTCTTCATAGAATTGAAAGAGAAACTTTAAGTAAGATTTCTCATCTGTTTGAACACAATTCTCTCACTCTAGCATTGATTTTTAATTAAGTTTTTTAAATTTTAATTCCAGTATACTTAACATACAGTATTGTATTAGTTTTAGGTGTATTGATCATTGATTTTAATGGACAAAGGCAGTTTAAAAGGAAGAGCCATCATTTAAGGAGATGCTAATGAATGACAGCATGCACACACAAACTACTGATATTAAAATGTATTATTATTTGTATTAATGTTAACCCCTATTACAAAGTGATCTTGGCATTCAATCACTGGAACAATTTAGCCTCACTCTTTTTGATTTATTCAATTCATAGGTGTACCTCTAGAACAAAATTTTAAATCATCAAGGAAGACTTTGTTCAATTTTTGAAAGATTTGGTTTTGGGCATCCTCTATGATGTTGCCCTTCCTGGTTCCAAAATTCTCAGTTCTTCTAAGGGCTTCCTAGTATCAAAATTTTGTATCAACAGAGAAAAAACAAAAATTCAGAAACAAAACAAAGTGAATGCCAACCATTACTTCCTGAAAAATAGTTTAAAATCAGTCACAGATAACTTCAAGTTATTACCTATGAAAAAAAGGAATAGTGTGTATGGACCATGTTGGTGTCCCAATCATAAGTTGAGGTGTGCATAAGGAATCCTGTGTCTTTTGCTTTGGTAACCAATTATGCTTTTTTCAAAGTAGAAAATAAAACAGTATGGATATTCAAGGAATTATTGGACTTTTAAAATCATATTACATAAGTACTTGTTTACCTGCTTTACAACTAATAAATATGTTTTAAATTCTCTTCATAATATTACTACTTTCTCACATTATTGCCCTGTTTTACTCTGTTTGGAATCATACAATTTATGAGTCTAGATTGTTTAAAGCACTTGTTTCATGAAAACAGTGCTCTGTGTAGTAAAGAGAATAATTACAAAAATAATCATTATGGTCTGTGTTCTCCACGAGTTTGAAATATTAATGGACAGAAAAAACATAAAGAAGATTACTTAGGGAAGAAGATTTCCTACTGATAGATGTCAGTCAGGGGTGCAAAATGAGGCAGGGAGTAGGATCTGGGGGGTAAGAACTTGAAATACAATTTTTTCCTGAAGCCATATCTTACTTAATGGGAAAACAATTAGAAAAATGGTACAGTTTGAAAAGGGGTGATATTTGCAGGCATAAGAATTGTAAAAAAGGGGAGTCTGGTTGGCCCAGTTGGTTAAGCATCTAACTTCAGCTCAGGTCATTATCTCATGGTTTGTGAGTTTGAACCCCACATCGGGCTCTCTGCTAGCAGCCCAGAACCCACTTCAGATCCTCTGTTCCCCACTCTCTTCCCTTCCCCCTGTTCATGCTCTCTCTCTCTCTCTCTCTCTCTCTCTCTCTCTCTCAGTCTCTCAAAAATAAACATTTAAAGATATTAAAAAAATTGTAAAAGAATGAAAATATTATCTTCCTTTGTGCACAATATCTTTATCACTGGTTATTTTTGGTTGTTCATATATAGTAACTGAAAAGACAAAATAATTCACTAATAGAATGTAACATCAACATAAAAACTCAACCACTATCATATAGATAAGCAGTAAAAATTAAAAGATACAATGGAAGAGAAGTGTGTGTTTACCATGACCACAATAAACAAACAAACAAACAAACAAATATTCAGGAATATACTTAATGAAATTGGGTAATCCAATCAGATATTACAACTGAAAATTTGTACCTTTTGACCACTTTCATCCATCTTGCCCACCCACCAGCTCTAGCAACTACCGACCTATTCTCAGTATTAATCTGTATCTCATTTAAGGTTTTTTAGATACCACTCATAAGTGAGTTAATCCTGTATTTGTCTTTCTCTGTCTGACTGATTTCACTATTATTTCATTATGGCATAAAGTCCTCAAGTTCTATCCAAGTTGTCTCAAACGGCAGGATTTTCTTCTTTCTCATGACTGAATAATATTCCATTGTGTGTATACGTATCTTCTTTATTCATTTATGGGCACTTAATTGTTTCCATATCTTAGCTATTGTGAATAAGGATGCAATGAACAAGATAATGTTGATATCTCTTTGAGATCCTGTTTTCATTTCCTTTGGATATAAATCCAGAAGTGGAATTGCCGTATCATAATGTAATTTGATTTTTAATCTATTGAGGAAATTTTATACTGTTTTCATAGTGGCTGTATAACTTGACATTCCCACCATCAGTGCACATGGGTTCCCTTTTCTCCATATCCTCACCCACACTTGTTAAGTCTTGTCTTTTTGATGGTAGCCATTCCAACATTGGTAAATAATATATCATTGTGGTTTTGATTTACATTTCCCTGATTATCACATTTTCACATATCTGTTATCGTTATCTACTTGGATATCTTCTTTGGAAAATTGTTGATTCAGGTCCTTTGCCTATTTCTAATTTGATTTTGTGGGGTTTTTTTTTTTGTTATCGTTGTTTTGTTTTTTTGCTATTTAGTTATATGAGTTCTTTATATATTTCAGATACTAACCCCATGTCAGGTATATAATTTGCAAATATTGTCTCTTATTTGTGGGCTATCTTTCCTTTTTTAAAAATTGTTTCTGGTGATTTTATGTATAGAAAATACTAAAATCTACACTGAAAGACTGTTAGAACTAATCAACAAATTCACTAAAGTTGCAGAATCCAATATCAACATAACAGAAATCAGGTGTTTTCTATGCACCAAGAAAGAAATATCTGAAAAAGAAATGAAAACAATCCCATTCACAATACCATCAAAAATAATAAAATACTTATGGATAAATTTTAACAAGGGAGTAAAAGATCTATAGACTGAATGCTGTAAGAATTTGATAAAATAAATTCAAGAAGACACAAACAAATGGAAAGTTATCCTGTGTTCATTGACAAAAAATTAATATTTTTAAAATGTCCATACTACCAGAAGCAATCTATAGATTCAATGCAATCTCTAGCAAAATCCCAATGGTACTTTTCAGAGAAATAGAAAAAATAATCCTAAAATTTGCATGGAAGGAAAGAAGACCCTGGATAACCAAAGCAATTTGAGAAAGAGAAAAACTGAAGGCATCACACTTCCTGATTTCAAACTACACTACAAACCTTTTGTAATATAAATAGTGTGGCACTGGCATAAAAAATAGATGCATACACATATGGAACTGAATTGAGCATAAATATAAACCCCCACATATACAGTCAACTAATATTTGACAAGGGAGCCAAGAGAACTCAATGAGGAAAGGAGAGTCTCTTCAATAATAGGAAAACTGGATGATCACATACAGAAGAATGGAATTGGATTGTATCTTACATCCCTCACAAAAATTAACTAAAAATGAATTAAATACTTTGACATATGATCTGAAACCAATAAAACCCATATGGAAAAAAACAAAACAAAAACAGGGAAAACATTTCTTGTTATTGGTCCTGGCAATGATTTTTTGCATTATTTAATTTTTTTAATTGAGATGAAATCCATATAACTATTAACCATTTCCAAATGAACACTTTATTATCTTTTAATATCTTCACAATGTTGTGCAACCACTATCTCTATTTAATTCCAAAACATTTTCATCTCACCGAAAGGAATCACTATACCATTAAGCAGTTACTCATTTTACCCAATACCCCAGCTTCTGGAAACCACCACTGTGCTTTCTATCTCTATGGTTTTATCTATTATGGATATATCACATAAATGGAATTGTTGGAGTGCAAGAATTCCTGCCCCCTTCAAGGGTCCTTCTAGCTGGTCTAAGAGTCAAATTTACATGAGACAGATTAACAGGAGAAAATCAAGTTTAATATACATATGGAGAATCCACACATACATGTAAATTTCAAAGACAATCAGGCAAAGCGAGGTATATATGTCATTCTGAATTAACGAGAGGAGGCAGTGGTCTGGGACTTCAGAGGAAAGAAATGCAGTTCATAGGATGAGAAGAAGAAGAACAGATGTTTAGTAATTAGATTTTTGCCCTGGCATACATAGGGGGTCGCTCCGATAAAATTTATCTCAGCTATAACCTTTACTTTGGGAAAGATCTCCAATTTAGATTCTTCTATACAGTTAAGGGAGGGCAAAGGTTTCTCTTTAGCCCACAGGCCTCCATTGCCTTCAACTCAGAATAATCTTCATGCGGAAAAAGGCCCATCCTGGGGCAGCCTGCCTTCAGGCCCTACAGAATCATACAGTATGTAAACTTTTGTGTGTGGCTTCTTTCACTTATGTAATGTTTTTGGAGATTCATCCACATTGCAACACTCACTTCTTTCCTTTTTGTGGCTGAATAATACCTCTTTCATTGATAGACATTTGGGTTGTTTAACTCTTGGCTACTGTAAATAATGCTGTTATGAACATGCCTGTGAATGTATTTGCTGAGGTACTTATTTTCAGTTCTTTTGGACATATTCCTACACATTTAATGACTGGGTCATATGGGAATTTAAAGTATAACTTGAAAATCCACAAAATTGCTTTCCAAGTAGCTGCACCATTTTACATTTTCACCAGCAATGTATGAGGATTCCAATCTTCCACATCTTAACAAATACTTTACATGTATGGTTTTCTTTTTTTATTATTATGGTCATCCCAAAGAATATGAAGTGGGGTATGAAGTGAATTTTCTTCTAATGGGTTTTGATTTGCCTTTCCATAACAATTAATGATGCTAAACATCTTTTTGTATGATTATTGGCTACTTGTATATTTTCTTTGGAGAAATGTTTATCTAAGTTCTTTGCTCTTTTCTCTAATTGAAGAATTTACCTTTTTGTTGTTGAGTTGTGAAAATGCAAGTTTCCAATTCTCCCTTCTTAATTCTACTAAATTTACAAATATAATAGGAATGAGGAAACACAAACCTGAAAAGTAAAAAATTCTCAACTGTAACCAAAACATTCTATAATCATTGAAATGAAAGTAGAGCAAATGAAAAGCTATAGACAGTATTAAATATGTGCCAGATATTATTCACATTTAGTAAATATTACAACTATATTGTAGGTTCCTTTTGACAACGGTGGCATGAGAGCAGAGGTCTCTGTGTAGAGGAAACATGCTCAGGGAGAAATCATATCTTCTTTCTTTAGAATGGTTAAATGCCAATAAGATGATATATAAAAATGTTTAGCAATTTATAGTTTTTTTTATTAAAATTTTTTTTCACGTTTTATTTATTTTTGGGACAGAGAGAGACAGAGCATGAACGGGGGAGGAGCAGAGAGAGAGGGAGACACAGAATCGGAAACAGGCTCCAGGCTCTGAGCCATCAGCCCAGAGCCCGACGCGGGGCTCGAACTCACGGACCGCGAGATCGTGACCTGGCTGAAGTCGGACGCTTAACCGACTGCACCACCCAGGCACCCCGGCAATTTATAGTTTTAAGACTCATATCTCCAGGGGCACCTGGGTGGCTCAGTTGGTTAAGTGTCTGACTTCAGCTCATGTCATGATCTCACAGTTCCTGAGTTCGAGCCCCACGTTGGTCTCTGTGCTGACAGCTCAGAGCCTGGAGCCTGCTTCGGATTCTGTGTATCCCTCTTTCTGTGACCCTCCCCCACTCCTGCTCTGCCTCTCTAAATTAAGTTACTAATTAATTAATTTTAAAAAACATTAAAAAAAAAAACTCGTATCTCTGGTGACATGGAAAACCAATGATTTCTTTTAATAGAGGTGCTATTTTTTCTAGTACCATAATTGAATCTAGTTATGGTCATATTTTAAATTTCATCATCACTACTTGAAAATGGTGACAATAAAGTGGCAGCGGCAGTAACCAAATGATCAACAAGTACAAATCATGAAAGAATTACCACACACTTAGGAAAATAACTTGCTACTTTAAATATTCACTAACTTTGTGAGATAATTGAATATGACACTAGAAATAGGTTCAGTATATCCCAGGTTAACTGACTTTGGTGTAGTCATTGAGAGTGGTTGATATGGGAATTAGTAATGCCAGATATGGGAGAGTAATAGTTATAAAACATGAGAGAAGTAGTACTAAAAGTAAAAAAATTCTGTGGTAGAAATGGTGAAAATACATGTTATTTTGAAAATAATTAAAATACAGGAGAATATATAAAATATTTATATATATACATATATATATATATTCTTTATACACACACAAAATTATCAGTGTTGATGTATATGGATCTTACATTATTTTTCTTAAATAAAAATCAACCACAAAACATAAAAACCTGTGTAAGTAGTGATGTTAAATTGGGGATAAAGCAGCAAATCCTGGGGAGAAAAAATGGTAAATTTTCTAGTAACATGCTCTTCAAAAATCACTGTGTCCAAACAGAAGTAATCACACTGTCTATAAAGCTTGCTCCTGTATTCTCTCTGTTAATGTTACCATGATCTTCCTAAACAGAAATATTGCCATTTTCATTCTTATACACCCCAAAACTATAAGTCACTGTATTTTGTCAAAACTTTTTTCTTTAACATCCTTGAATTTATCTTATTTCCATTTCTATTGTCTTTCCCTTAGTTCAAATAACCATATCACGTCTCAGTTACTACAACTGCCATGTAAAACTTTTCCCTAGTATTACTCTCCTTTATACTTTTCTCTGCTGATGCAGTTAACTTTCTAAGATGCAAAATTGCTCATGTCACTCTCCAGCTAGATTAGTGGCTATGATAGTTTAGATTTTAAAACACAATTGTTTCCATTTATGCTCTATGCAACCTGCACCTTCAGTTGACACCCTAACTGACAATATATTAAACAACTCATGGATGAAATTTCCAAGTATCTCAAACGTGATTGCTGGAAGATGCAGTGTTCTCTGTAGGGACGGGAGGAGCCTTTAAAAAAAAAAAAGAAAGAAGATCAACTAAAACAATGGACAACTAACTTTCTTTACTAACTAAAACCACCAAAATGTGTTTTCAAACCTACATAATATATATATTGTCTTCTTTAAATGTCCAAAAGAAAAAAATGATACTGCTATCAAAATGAAAATCTCTAGAAGATTCAGAAATTCTATAAATCATTTATTTATTAGCCACACTCCATCTGTCTTTGTAATGCACATAGATTCTTTTCTAC
The DNA here is from genome assembly GCF_014898765.1 of Herpailurus yagouaroundi. Taxonomy (NCBI): domain Eukaryota; kingdom Metazoa; phylum Chordata; class Mammalia; order Carnivora; family Felidae; genus Herpailurus; species Herpailurus yagouaroundi. The sequence goes on from NW_024412452.1 coordinate 6,508,301, forward strand.
TCTACTTTTCAGTGCTTCTCTTCGACTTTATACCCACACTTAGTGGAGAATCCAAATTGAGGCTAGGACAGAGAAAACCTGTAAGGTCCTCACAATCCTTCTTCCCTGTGCATTTTCTTTACTCATAATTTTGAGGTATTATATATCATACTGAGAGACCAGTGTTTAAAAAATTCTAGAATAGAGTGTTATTTAAACGAAGAAACTTGATGAAGTTGTCAGAGCATATTAAATGTCAAAACAGGGAAACAAACTTAGGTTAGATGAATCATAGTCACAGCCTAATGCTGTACCACCTTTTTAGAAACAAGGGTATATAATTCGTAATATTTAAGATTCAAATGCTTACATTTTAATAAATCTTTATATTGTATTTATCACTAATGGTGTTGTTTTCATTATTAAAAATACCGTTACTTCAGAAGTCTTCTGCAGTGACTAGTAGCTCCAATATGTTTGCAATTCTGATAGATTATATTGAATAATATGTCAATAATGTTTGAATAAGTTCTAATGAGCTTTATGGGTAGATTTGAATATTGATTTAAAATCAATTTAAAATCATTTAAAATGGTGGTGCCTGGATGGCTCAGTTAGTTAAGCGTCCAACTCTTGATTTCAGCTCAGGTCATGGTCTCATAGTTAGTGAGACCTTGGGATTCTCTCTCTCCCTCTCTCTCTGACCCTCCCCCACTCATGTACACACACACTCACTCTCTCTCTCTCTCTCTCTCTCTCTCTCAAAATAAATAAATAAACTAAACAAAATAAAAATAGTGGACTTTAATGTATTCCACCAAAAGTCCATAGTAAATTTTAAGTGTCAGCAAACAATTTATGGATGTACTAGATATAAACAGATGGAAATAGAGAGGGACAATAAACACTCTGGTCTTATGATCCGATAAAATAAAAACATCCCTTTAATACCAAAGAAATGGAAATTATTTAATAGTGTCTCATAATGGAAACAGAAAAAGGCCAATCATTGGTATATACAAATGACATTCATTCTGGTATATTGCGAAATAGTGCATTCTTCTTGAGTTATAAGCAGAGTGCTTGTTGGCCTCTTTATAAGCATGGTTGTACAGCTCCCCGACATATTTATAAAGGTGCACATATCAGTCCATGTGTGCTCATGGCCAAATGGGAGAACTCTTCAAAGGGAAAAGTTTACACAGAGAATTACTCCTTCCATTTCATCACTCTTCTGAGCCTAAGTATGGGGATAAATGAGCAAACCAGTATTGTGATCAGGAAATATACCTTCAGTCCTGACTTTCTTCAAAAAAAAAAAAAAAAGAACAAAATAATAAGCTTATAGTAACAATAAGAAATTCTTTAATCCAAATAAACTGATTTGATTGCATAAAACAATGATAACCACAAAAAGAATGGGAAATATTTTCAACATATTTGCTAATAAAATAATTGAAAATTTGTTGAATACATTAAAATCTATTCCAGTTTTTTCAGAGTCACCCCAGAAATCTGTTCTTATGTAGAATTTTTTTAAACTGTCATAATAAATCAGAAAATTTGTCTGAATAGTTGAATATTTTTTCTCACAATGAAAAAATTTATGCTCTTGCAAATCATCTTTTCTCTCTATGACTTTACTCAAAGAAAGTAGTCAAATAATAAATCAGATAGAGCCCAGAAACATACACTGTAAGTTTTATGAATAAGAAATATATAGCATATTTTATTTTTATAAATAAATGTATATATATACACTTACATAAAATATTTTGTTAAAGTATGGCATAAATATGTCATTCTAATATGACCAGGACCATCAGTTGCAATTGATAGTAAAAGTTGCAATATATCAAAGATAAAAATATGGAAGTATAATTATATACATACATATAAAATTTAAGAGAATATCACCACAAATATACTGATGCTAATATTAGTGAATGTGCATTTGGTCTTTTTTTTAAAACAATTTTTTTCTTATTTTAATTTTTTAAGTAGTCTCTTGTGCCCAGTGTGGGGCTTGAACTCACAACCCTGAGATCAAGAGTTGCATGTTCTACCAACTGAGCCAGTCAGGTGCCCCTGCATTTGGTTTTATAAATGCGAAACTTTTCCTTGGATAGAAGTAATGGGAGAATAATAAAAATAAAAGGAATAATTTGCATAAATGTATAATATCTCGTAAGTGTTTTTTATGTAAGGTAGTTTCCTTTTTTTATGTTTATTTATTTTGAGAGAGAGGGAGAGAGAGAGCAGAGGAGGGGCAATGAGAGAGAGAGGGAGAGAGAGAATTCCAAGCAGGCTCCGTGCTGTTACTGCAGAGCTCAGCACAGGGCTTGATCCCACAAACCGTGAGATCATGAATTGAGCCAAATTCAAGAGTCAGAGGCTTAACCAACTGATGCACCCTAGAGCCCCTCTCATAAGTGCTTTTAAGTAAATTTAAGAGTCAAGTGAGAATTGAGAAAGCATAATTACGAAAAACAAAAGTGTAAAATTATATATAAAACATATAAAATGTCTCATATATCACATTCTATAAAAAGCTACTAATGAATACAATGAATAGATAGATATACAAATGAACAAATTCATATGAACATCAACATACATATATAGATGTTACATGTATGTCATATATATATATCAAACTTATGCTAGTCAGTTAAAATGCAGTTCATTATTTTTGTTTTCCATTTTCCATTTTCCTCCATCACTGTTAATCCATTATGTATGTAAATCTATTATCTATCTATCATCTATCTATCCTCTCTCTCTTTCTCTCTCTCTCAAACATTAACTTGCTTCCAAATGTCCACCCTGTACAGACAGGCAAACTCAGGAAAGTGTCACCTCTCTCCCCATCCTTTATCATCTGTCCCATCCTCATCCTTGGCATCCCATTGCCACACACCCTTGTGGGAAAACATCCCATCAATTTATTCTTTCTATAGTCCTTTTGCACACATGAACAAATGCAGGTATTTTGTCTGATATATTGGGTTTGGGGATGAATTATGTACCCTCAAAATCCGTACATTGAAGCTGTAAGCAGCTGTATCTCAAAAGGAGACTGTCTTTGGAAATAGTGCCTTCAAAAGGTAATTAAGTTTAAATGAGGTCATACGGGTGGACCCTAATCCAATTTTACTGATATCTCTATAAAAAGAGAAAGCTTGGGCACACTAAGTGACACTAACGATGTGCATACACAGGGGAAAAACCGTGTGAGGACACAGCAAGAAGGAGGTCATCTGAAAGCCAAGCAGAGAGGCCTTGGAGAAAGTAAAGCTGCCGACACCTTAATTTGGAACTAGCCTTCTTAGAACTGTGAAAAAATAAATTTCTGTTATTTACTTCGCAGTCTGTGATATTTTGTTATGGCATCCCTAGCAAATTAATATACATAGTTATAAAGAATGTATTATATGTCTATACTCAGAGATTTCTATTTAAATTTACAGAAAAGAATATTTATCAGGGATCATTTAATTGTTAATCTGGGGAAACAATCTGAATATGTAAAAATGGAATAATTGCTGTTAAAGTGTATTACAGCCAGTGGATGAAATTTTATATAGCTATTATTAAAATAAGTTTAGATGGGGGCGCCTGGGTGGCGCAGTCGGTTGAGCGTCCGACTTCAGCCAGGTCACGATCTTGCGGTCCGTGAGTTCGAGCCCCACGTCGGGCTCTGGGCTGATGGCTCAGAGCCTGGAGCCTGTTTCCGATTCTGTGTCTCCCTCTCTCTCTGCCCCTCGCCCGTTCATGCTCTGTCTCTCTCTGTCCCAAAGGTAAATAAACGTTGAAAAAAAAATTTAAAAAAAAAAAATAATAAGTTTAGATGAATACTCATAAAATACTTATGGCCTTTTGTGCTACTTGGTTTTGAAATCTTTACTTGGAAAAACAAGCACACGTGCAATTGCAAATGAGCAGAAAGACAGCATTTGTTGTGGTTTTGATGTGTCATGCTATTTCCTCGATCCTAAAATCTATACAAAACTCACAAAGCTTTTTTTTTCTGTCATTTTTATATCAAAGTCTTGTAAAAGTCCTGTCAGTAACTGCCTAGCCAAAGGCAAGAAGGCAGTCTGTGTCATATGGCAGGGATGCAGGGGATAATTACACGGAGCAGCAAGCAGTTGGAGAGCATTGCTCTGAATCTGTAGGAAAGGTACAGATGTGGTACAGGCTACACCAAGCCTATCAAACAAGGCAAGAAGGAGTATATTTGCTATTTAGAATAGTCAAGTGATGGATGTGGGGAAAAAAAGTATACAGAAGTACCATATTTTCCTACCACCATTGCATAAATGACACCAGTTACTGACCTAAAGGAAAACTGGTCTTGTATTTCCAACAGAGCCAGACATGACTGAAGCAGTTTGATAGTGAAGACTATTTTCTATTTTCTGTACTACTAATCAGCTCAATTTCAGTGCTTGTATTTCCAAATATCAAGCCTGTTTCATGCTGCTGATAGCCAATGGAGGGTTGAGAAATAACTTTGCAAAGAAAGCGGATTCGAAGGTAAAACTGGAAATTATATTGAATGGTTGTAGTCTCTATAAGTGAAAAGAAAATCCTTAAAAGGTGAAAAAAAAACATCTGTAGCTTTACTATAGAGATTAGAGTATCCACAGGAATAATCTAGTAATTCCCAATCCAATAGTATATCCATTTCTGAAAGGAAAAAAGAGAACATGGTCCAATTTGAAAATTTGAGGAGAGTTTTTTAAAAAGGGGCTATTTTCAAAGGGATGAGTAGAGTGTAGGCAAACTGTAAAGTGTACTGTATCACTGAACTCGTAAGAGGTAGAAGAGTCTGTCACCACTCCATGATGGCAATGGGCAAGAGAAAATGAGAGTAAACCAGTAATCCTGTACTGGATTACTGTACTGGAAGGACAGGGTCATGTATAAAAGATGTCGTTGACAGGAGCTGTGAGGTCTATGATAATACATCCAGTAGGAAGCCAGAGGGCTAATTTCCCTGACCTCATGCTTCTATCTCCCTCAGATCTCCTAGAGGAAATGGCCATTGAATAAACCAAACTAGATGTCAGGCGGAATGAAAGTTAATTTTATGTGTCAACTGGGCAATGCTATAGTACCTGATTTTTTGTCAAATACTAGTCTAAATGTTGCTGTGGAGGTATTTTTTAGAAATGATTAACATTCAGATCAGTAGACTTTGAGTAAAGCAGATTATCCTCCATAAAGTTGGTAGACTCCATCCAATTAGTCAATGACCTTTAAAGAAAAGACTGAGATGCCCCAGGAGGAAGTAATGCTACCTTCAAGACTACCTTCAAGTTAAGATTGCAACATTCTTGCCAGAATTTCCAGCCTACTGGTCAACCCTGCATATTTTGAAATTTCTAGCCCCCAATTTCTTAAAATCTCTCTCTCTTCCCTACCCACCCCACCCCCCCACCCAGCCTCAGGGAGTACCAACCAACTAAATTCTTACATGCAGCATTTGTGTACAGGTCTTTGCATGCAGATATATCAAATTGGCTATAGTGGAAACAGTTTGAAATCTTCCAGGGAATACTAAAAGAATAATCAAAAATTTTGAGAGTTACTTGGCTGACAATAAGTAAACCCTGGGCTCAGACGAAGCTGACTTTCTGTTGTGCTAATGTAAGTGTTACAAGTCAAACCTCATTATTTTATAGTAATGATACAGCAGCAGCAGCACCTGGGAACTTGTTAGAAATTCAAATTTTCTGGCACCACCCCAGATGTAAGAATCAGCAAGTCTGGTGTTAGGGACTTAGGAATTTGTGTTTTCGCAAGTCCTCTGTGTAATTATAATGTGTACTTAAGTTAGAAAATCATGGTTAATTAGTAAAATTGGAAAACAAATGTATTTTAACATAGTGTAGCTTATGTTTATCATTCTTTTACTTAGTTTGTGATCATAATAAGAAATGAAAATTATCATGCCATTTAAATATAGTCTATCAATAGTGTATACTTTTAATTAATGATGAGTAATAAACTAGAATTGGGGAAACTAGCTGACTTTTGTTCCAGGCCTGTCACTGGAGATGCCACCACAACCGTGGAGAAATATAAGAATATGACATATTAAGAACAATTTTTAATATGAGTGTCACTCTTGGAAAAAAAAAAAAAGACAACTCTGACCTGCTATGTGAGAGAAATGGCAGTAGAGTGTGGAGGAGATCTAGGTGTCAAAATTGGAAATAAACATAACTATAGAACATGAGTGTCTGTGTGATAAAAAATTCCTGCTCAGTACTTGCAAACATGGTGGGGGAAAAAAAAAAGGTATTTATAAAAGAAAACCAGTGCCTAAGCTCAGGATATATCAAGGCAGAAACTAGAACGTGGCCAATGGCGGTGGCCAATCCCAAACTGTACCACTGAGACTGCTTTAGGCTACATACCAGCTAACATTCACTAGAAGGGCATGAGTGACCTGGACGTCCGCCACCCTCCTCAAATATATGTTAACTGCCAAAGTGGCTGATCTCATCAAGGGAAATGAACTAATGGAAGAATAATTAGATAATTGAAGAGTACAACCATTGTTACAACGAAAGTAACAAGCCGAATAGGCTTACAATAGATGAAAGAAAGCTACTGAGGACAGGAAGTTAGTACTTGCAATTATGAAGACTCACATGGAGCCACCAAGTGTAAAAAAAAATGTAATATTTTAAATAAAAAAATAATACAGAACCAACAATAAATTATTGATCTGGAAGAGCTGGCTTAGAAACTCTTTTCTTAACAGAAAATGATACGGGTGTGGAAAACATAAAGTCAAATTTAAGATTCCTGGAAGATAGAAATAAAAATGTTAATATCTATATGGTAAAGACCCAGTGTTTTTTTTTTTTAAATTTGTGATTGAAATCTCTATTCTTAAGATGCCAGAGAAGTTTACATTAAATTAAGATTATAGACCATAACAATTATGAAAACTGAATTAAAAAATGGTATTTAAAGCCATTAAGGAGTAATAATACCCTGGAGAAATAAAAGTCCATCTCAGACAACCTAAAACACCAGAATGCCAAACACAAACGTGAATGATGCCATCTGAGATCACCAGTCCCAAACTGGCCTAACCAGCGGCGTCTGATATATGATGACTCTAGTTAGCACTACTATATGGTATATTTGACAGTTGCTAAGAAAGTAAATCCTAAAAGTTCTCATCACAAGGAAAAAACGTATTTCTTTCTGTGTTTTGTTTTTGTTTAGTTGGTTACTATGTGAGGTGATGGATGTTAATAAAATATATTGTGTAAATCATTTTGTAGTATATGTAAGTCACATTATGATGCTATATGGCTTAAACATACACTGCTGTGTGTCAATTATACCTCAATAAAACCGAAAGAAAAAAAATTAAATTTTGGTGTGATATAAGGAGAGTACCTATTCTGGAAAAAGCTTCACTGACTCCAACATGGCTAATATGCCAGAAGTCATACCTCTGTTTATAGAAAAGGAACCTAGCATTACGTATGCAAATATGTAATAATGGAAATTTCTTGACTGAGAAGGTGGTGTTATGAAAGGTGCTCAAAGAGAGCTTTACCAGGGCATAAATGTTCAATCACAAGGTGAAATAGAGAAAACAAAATATATACATGAGAAATTACATCCAAATAATATTCTTATAAATCACAATTTTGTCGTGGTTTGTTATACAGTAAACACTGATACAAAAAGACAATCACATATAGCCATATTCAAAGTGGTTGTACTATTTTACATTTTTTCCAATATTGTACAGATGTCCCAGTCCCTACACATCCTTGCCAACAAATGGTATAGTCATTTTTTTTTAATTTAGTCATTCTAATAAATGTGTAGTAGTATTTCCTTATGGCTTAACTTGTATGTCCCTAATGACTAATGATACTGAAGATCTCTTCATGTTCTCATTTGCCATCACTATGTTTTCTTTTGGTGAAGTGTCTTTTTAACTATTTTTTGCCTACTTTTTAATTGAGTTGTTTCCTTGCTACTGAGTTTTGAGGGTTCTTTATATGCTGTTCATGAGACCTATGATTTGCAAATAGTTTCATCCAACCTGTGGTTTGTCTTGTCAGTTTCTTAAGTTTCATTTGAAGAACAGAAGATTTTAATTTGATGAAGTCCAATTTATTAATATGTCATTTTATGGATTGTACTTTTGTGGCTCTATCTAAGAAATTTTAGCCTAACCCAGAATTTTTCTCCCACTCAGGGCCTGAACTAGGGTGAGGTGAGTAGAGTCATCTATGACACACAATTAGATTAGACTCTCTTAGAGCCATGTGGTACAGGTGTGTGTTCTTCTGCCCTGTGCCCTGCCATATACCACTGAAATAGAATTTCTTTTTTTTTTTATTTACTTATTTATTTTTGAGAGAGAAAGAGGGAGAAGGGGAATGGGAAGGGTCGGGGAAAGAGAGAGGGAGACAGAGAATTTCAAGCAGGCTTGCGCTGTCAGCGCAGAGCTCGGTATGGGGCTTGCACTCATGAACCATAAGCCAAAATCAAGAGTCAGATGCTTAACCAACTGAGCCACCCAGGCACCCCAGAAGTATAATTTCTATGAAGGCAAAGATTTATCTGTTTGACTCTTTTTTGTATTCCCAGTGATTTTAACAGTCCTTATCTAATACCAGGAACTCAATAAGTATTAGTTAAATAAAAGAATAAAATAAAGAACAATGTTTTGAATTTTAGACAGCCCATGACAGGTAAATGTAGACTGTGAAAATTTTATTTTCTCCCACATGTGAGGTTTTTTAATTAACCATTGCAAATACAGTCAGAAATAGATATATTCATCCTGGAAGGAAATATATGTTTATTCAAAATGATTATGGGATGGAGTCAAAGTGATTTCAGTTTTCTTTATTAGTTTACTTGCAATTTTTGAGATAACTATTACTTTTTTTTAATTGAGAGAAGAAAAGCAGTGGACATTTGTGAATTGAATTCTATTGAACAATATGCCAAAAAGCACACCCCCACCTCCTTTTAAATGCTGGATGTAACTTTTTATATTCCTAGAAGTGCCAGGTTTGTGTAATGCCTGATGTATGTTAGAACTAGATGAAGAGAGAAAGAACAATGGTCCATTATTCAGTTTCAATAAGGAAAGTCATGTGTTCTGTCATGTTTAAAGAGCCATAACTGAATACCATAAATGAATCTTTAAATATTTAACTAGGAACAGTAAAATTATCTGTGTTCAGATCAAGATAGTTGTCTTCAAAAAAATCATACCAGGTTTCAAAAAGCCTTTCTGTAAAAGGGAAAAATCCCTAGACTCTAAAAAGCATATTGCCTTAGGAGATGCTATTATTTTTACCTAGATGTACTCTAAAGTACTTTATGTGCATTAGGGCTTCAATAAAGAGAGTAGTTTCATTCTTTTTGTGGTTCTCTTCCCCTAATATTTCCACCAGTAATAGATACCTCCCATGTAATGGATTGGGATGTGTGTGGTTTCTTATGCCTCTATCAATTTTTTCAACTTTCTTTAGGAATGACACTCCATTAACTATAATTCCCCTAAAACTTCCATCTGGTTTATTTGTTGCTGCTATTATTATAGTTTGTTTTGTTTATTTTAATTTCTTTCTTCAGTGCTTGCTTTAAAAAAAAAGAACATTATATCTAAATTTTGAATTTTATTTGAGGACTTAAAATAATTGAAGAAATTGCGAATGCTTAGCTTTTATCCATTAGGAAGGAATGTGTGTGTGTGTGTGTGTGTGTGTGTGTGTGTGTGTGTGTGTGTACATATATAGTTTGAGAGCAGAGTCTATGATTTTCAGTTATTTTGCTTATTTCCTTTAGAGGTCTAAAACTGGTCAGTTATTATGGTCTACTAACTTTGGTTTATTATGGAGCACGTTACTCTTTTTTTTATTGATGCGTAATTAACATACAGTGTTACATTAGTTTCAGATGTACAACATCCTGACTCAATAATTGTTTACATTAGTCAATGCTCAATGCTCACCATGATGAGTGTAGTTACCTAGGATACATTACTCTTGATTGTTTATATTAGGAAATAATAGCATATCTTTGGTGTTTATTATTTTATAGTACATTGTAACTTGAATAACAAAGTCCCTGAAGTACTTATATTATTTTGTATCATTAAATTAATAATTCTAATTTATAATGAGAATATTACTCAAATCAACTATCTTGTGATTAAAAACTAACTCTTTCACTGGATTTTTTAAGGTTCTATGTAAATGGGATTACTAATAAAAGCATTAATTATGTATGTTTTTTGGACAGATTTGTGGCCAAAGACTTAGGGAGTTTAAGTTTACTAATAAGGAGTAAAGTTAGTTTACTACCAAAAACAAATTTGAAATTATATCTACCTTTACCTCTGCTTAATTTATCCCCAGTAGTTGGCACATGTATGACAAATAAAGCCTCTATAAAATCTGTTGAGGAGAATGGTGGATCATTTACTCAGAATAAATTTCCAGCAAAAACAATGAAAAATTTTGTAATTTTTATTTTTGTGTTTAATTTGTTAGGAGTGCTAACTTAGCTTAGAGCTGAAGAGAAAGCAGATAATTGCCACTTAAATTTGGAAGGATGTCAAAATCTAGAAAGATAAGAAAAATACCTCCCTAATAACTTTTGCCCTGAGGGAGTTTTAAGGTCAAAGCAAACTGTAGCTTTAAGCCAGTGGCCTTGAGGGAAAAGGAGATGAAAGACCAGGTTCATTGTCTGGGTGAGTTACAGGAAACCCACTTCCAATAAAAGATCTTAAGGGTCACAGAGTTAGAATGAAATTTAAAGAAAGAAACCCGCTTCTTCTCCCATGAAAACGCCCTCTTCCAGGAGACTGCAAGAGTGAAATAGTCAAAAAAACAGCAAGAAAAAAAAAATCTCTGAGAAATCATGGCTATAGGACAGCAGTTTTATGTGGGTTTTGTTTTTTTTTTTTTTTTTTTTTTTTTTTGGCAGCTAGAAATTTCAGTCTCATGATGAATTGTTATTTATGATGGTCTCTGACTTCCACAGACTTTGATACCTTGCAAAAACAAAAAATCTTCTCTGAAAGAAATGATCTTCCAGTGAGTTGAAAAATAATTACCAACATACAATTTTAAGATTAGTAAAAATGTATACCACAAATGAGGATGCAATAAAAGCATATTTCTGAAACACACACACACGCACACACACACAAGTTAATTACAGTAAAGCCTCAAAAAGAGAAATTCCAAAAGATGTAACTCAGGCAGATGGAGCATGATTACTGATGGAATTAGAAAATGAATATAGAGCCAAAGTGTGATAAAAATGTGAGTAAATAATAGTAATGCCTTGTGATATTTTATTTAAAATAAGAGAATTAAAATCATGAAAAAATAGCAGGTAAATAAGCTGTAAAGTGTGTAAAATGGCATAAAGTGTTTTTAATGTTATTGGTGAGAAAGGGGGATTTTTTTAATTAAAATTATATGTTGATGAAATAAAAATATACATTTTATTTTTGAGGGTAACAAATTGAACAAATATTAAATTTACACAGTAATGAAAATAATTAATTAGAATTAAAATTTAATTTAATTTAAAATAAATTTAAAATTAATGATAAAAATAATCCAGTTGGAAAACTAAAGAGAGAAAGAAATGCAGATTAAGTAGGGAAAACATGATGCCTAAATAAAGTAGTAGATTTAACTGAAATATATTAGTAATTACATTAATTCTATATGGACCAAATGCTCCATTAGAAAAAAAGTAGAATTTTAGAATACATTTATTTTTTTAATTTTTTTTTAATGTTTACTCATTTTAGAGAGAGAAAGAGAGAGAGAGAGAGAGAAAGAGAGAGAGAGCATGAGCAGGGAAGGGGCAGAGAGAGAAAGAGAGACACAGAATCCGAAGCAGGCTCCAGGCCTTGAGCTGTCAGCACAGAGCCCAACACGGGGCTTGAGCCCACAAACAGCGGGATCGTGACCTGATCCAAAGTCCAACGCTTAACTGACTGAGCCACTGGGATGCGCCAGAATAGATTTATTTTAAAAACTTCAGGGATGCCTTGGTGGTTCAGTCAGTTAGGCCTCCGAATTTGGTTCAGGTCATGATCTCACGGTTAGTGGGTTCCAGCCCCAAATTGGGCTCTATGCTGACTGCTCGGAGCCTGGAGCCTGCTTCAGATTCTGTGTCTCTCTAGCTCTCTGCCTCTCCCCCATGCACGCTCTGCCTCTCTCTGCCTCTCAAAAATGAGTAAATGTTAAAGAAAACATTTAAAAATTTCTGACTATTTATGAAACTGAATCATATATAACTAAACCAGAATAATAAAGGGTGAAATAAATGGTTGTAAAAATATAAAGCATACAAATGGTAACCAAAGAGAGGTGGTATGTCTAAATTAATATAAAAAAAATTTACAAAGTATTACTAGGGATTAAATACATTTATTTCATAAATGACTAAATATTACTTCACCAGAAATTTATAACTTATGCATCTACACTATGGCTTTAATGAATATAAAACAAAGATTAAAAATTATAATATGTATTTGGTCAATCCACATTCAAAATCAGAGTCTTAATATTGGTAATTGACAATAAAATGATAAGAAAGAAAGTGAGCAAGAAAGAATCAGGGAAATTAGGAGATCTTAATAATGGATATTTATGAAAAAATCCACTTATCAATTTGTAGGATATACGTTTTTTTCAAAAACACATAGAACTTTCCAGTATTGAACATATAATGGGGTATAAACAGCATGTTAACCTTACCATAAACAGTTAGAAAACTAAAATAAACCAGAAAATCCTCACATGTTTGCAAATAAGAAAAATAATTCTAAACTATTCTTGGATTAAACACAATTATAAAATTAACTTTTTAAACCAAAGGATAACTAAATAACCAAAAAAGTATTTAACTGAAAATTTCTGGCCTTACTAAAAAAAAAAAAAAAAAAAAAAAAAAAAGAAAAAAGAGGAATGTTTGACTACTAATGAGCTAAATATTCAACAGAAATGTTAACCAGCAAAAAAGGAAAAAAAGGAAAACACTAGAAAACTAGAAGGATGGGAATAATTCTTAAAACTATTGATAAATGAGATATTTAAAACAAATCAAGGCATATAGTGGAATGAAAAAAGAAGTCATAACATGGTAGAGAGTAATCAATAGCAATGTATATATTTAACTGCAAATTTTGACACAAATTAATGAAAAAAATACTATTAACATAAAAGCTTTCAGATATAAAAATAGAATAATGAGGAAAATATTTGGATAAAACTACATAAAATTAAATTAAAAAAAGACATAAATTCAGTTAATAAAAAAATATTTGGAGAGGTCTTAAATGCACTGGAATCAAAGAAATGCAAATTAAATTTAAATTTTGATCACACTGACAAAATTTTAAGTCTGGAAACATGAAGTGATTCTGCAGATATGTAGCAATGGGCAACCTCATGTCCTGACTTTGGGAAGATACATTGGTAATAGCACTTCAAAAAATATTTAAACATTATCTGTTAAAGTTGAAGATAGTCATAGCCAGTGAACTAGCAGTTTTATTTCTAGGCATAAAGCCTGAATCAAAGATTGTTAAACTTTTATGTGTGTGTACCCTGTGGAAATCTGATAATGCCTATATACCACTTTCCAGAAGAGTCAATTAAAATACATAAAATTTCAATGAAACTATGATCAAAATATTAACAGAAAATATATGCATAGAAGGAATGTCATCAAGTGAATTCATTCATCTAAATTATTTGGCATTTTTTTAGAATTAATTTATCTTTACATTTACAATATAACACTAGATGCCAGAAAACAACTGCAAAAAGTTTGTATAGTACAAACAAAAAGAAATATCAATTTCTTAAGGAAGCTTTTATGGGGGGTGTCTGAATATAGGCTGGAAATGTTGAGTAAGACTACCTTTTTTAATGATTTTCTAACAAATATTTAGTCTCAAGGAGCTATATGCCAGACTTACCTTTCAACCAGAGTCAGGAATCTGCTCTTGTTTACCAGATATTGTAATTGTGAGAGACGATGATATCAAGCAGTAATAAATGCCAAGAGAAATGTAAGACTGGAGAAGGGGATAGATGTAAGAGATGTAAGATAGATGTGAAGAATTGAACCATAAATTGTAAGGATATCTGTGGAAAGAGTATCACCGTTTCACAGAAAGTCTAGCAAATGTTTATGGTTTTGTGCAGTTCTCGACTTTAATGTAAAACCAAGGAACAGTAGTAATAAGTTATCCCAATGACAGTGGGATGGAAGAAAATGAGTCCTATTATAAATCATAGAAATTAATGCACGAAAACTCAATATTCAAAAATGTGTATTAATAGAGTGCTTAATTAAAGGGGAAAAAAAGAGTTTCCTTAATCAGGAGGCAGTCCTGCCAAAGGCCATGACCAGGGGCAGGGCAATGAGCACTGAGAGAGAATTAATGAGACAACAAAAGGTACAATATGTATATGTTCTTATTGTGTAGTGTAGATTTTAGTACTCCACAAACCCCATTGTTAATTCCATAAACTTAATTTTCTAATCCCTCCACCTGTCTTATAGGAAGATATCTGGATAGTCTGGGAATGCTCACATATAAGATAAAGCTTGTGTATTCCTAGTGCAGGGAAATGAGCTAATGCACATCTAGTAAGGGGATTTATATTAAGTTATATTAAATATAAATTAAATTGATAACTTCTTCCTCCATGTGGCACTTGGGAAGTACCTGATACATGCTATTGAGTTTATTCTCTCCTCCCCTGTGAGCAGATTGAGACTGATTTTGGAGTAAAAATTTGGGGGCAATGAGTTCAACACTTCCATTTAATATTGATGTTATATGGGAAACTGACCTAATACCTCTGAAACTGCCTTTATCTCTTTTTTTAAAAGTTGATAGTTATACTCCCTGACATATTTTTTAAGTTTTATGAGATCCCGTATTGCATAATGCTTACAATGTTGTTTGGCACATGGTACAAATGATATGCTTGTTAAATATTAACAGTCATTGTAAAATTTACGCCAAGTAACTATTTCCTATAAAAATAAGTTTGTAGTATAAAGTAAAGCAGATAGTTGTGGGGGTTTTTTGTTGTTGTTGCTAATTTGATGCTAAATAACATAATATGAATTTAGGCTACACATTGGGGTTTCCCACCCTTGATAATACTGATATTTGATCATTCTTTGTTGGAGAGGGAACTATCCTGTATATTGTAGATTTAGCAGCATACCTGACCTCTACCTGCTGCCAGTAGCACTCTCCCCACCACACACACACACACACACACACACACACACACACACACACACACAATTGTGACAACCAAAAATATCTTTAGGTAGTTTCAAAAGTCTCCTGGGGAGCAAATTGTTTATGGTTGAGAGGCACTGATACAGATGACTCACGTCATGGAAAAAATCTTGTACACCAATATATGATAGAAGAAAGTAAAATCAAAACTTGCTTGAATTGCAAATAGAAATAATGCTTTGTCATTAGTCTCTCAAACCTATGCTGCCCAACAAGTTACAGTTCAAAAATGAGTGGCATAAAAGTAATCAAATACCTTGCTAAATAATTTAGTAGAATATAGGCTCTTTCAAGCTGAACAGACCCACAGTTAAAGGTTTACCATTATGTATGCCAGTGCAAAATGATGTTTGACTAGTGTATTTGCAGACAAAAACCAAAGAATTCCCTTCCTGGGGAGAAGAAGGGAGATAGTGGGTTTTTTTTTGTTTTTAGTTTTTTGTTTTTGTTTGTTGTTTTTTTGTTTTTAATCTATCTGATCCCTAAAGTCTTTAAATATATCATCATAGTTATTTTTTAGCTTAAAGTTTTATTATAGATGAATTATATTTTTAAAACGTAAAATTATACAAGTTTTATATATCTTGTTAAAATCCATTAAGTCAAAATAATTAGCAAAAATATACTTTATTTACCTCTTTATCTAAAAACCTGGAAAAGCAAGTACTGTGAAGAAACTTGGATGCATCTTTAAAAATCTCTTTAAATGTATAACTGAGCTGTGAAAAAGGAGATAAAAACTCACAGATGTCACAAATGGGAAGAGAGCACAAATGTAGAAAAGTAGATATCACAAATGGCTTTGCTTATATTTCATATATTTTCATTATTGTACTCAGTAAAATAATTTTCTAGTTTGTAACTAATATACTATTTTCTATTTATTTCTTTATTTTGGGTGGGGGGCAGGGGCAGAGAGAGAGGGAGAGAGAGGATCCCAAGCAAGCTTCATGCTGCCAGCACAGAGCCCGACACGGGGCTTGATCTCACAAACCCTGAAATTACGACCTGAGCCAAAGTCAGAAGTTGGAAGTTCAATGAACTGAGTCACTCAGGTGTCCCCTGACTACACATTTTATAATAAAAATACCTCAATTATACATTAATTGATCATACAAATAATATATTTACATTGAAAATTAGAATAGTATGTAAAAGCAGAATGAAATAAGAAAACTTGGCCATCTTTGCATATACAATTCATACTCCAACATATCCATCAACATATCTATAAGGAATTAATATAATTTTATCATATATTGAGATTTTGTTAATTATTTCACCAAAAAAATCTCTTGTACACACTAACATCTTAATTTTTCTCACTTAATAACACATAGTGAAAATCTTCACAAATCAACTTCATAGAGCTAACTCATGTATTTTATCAATTTCACAATGTCCCATATATAGATACAACATAATTATCTCATTTGCTTATTAGTGGGAATCTATTTTATTGTCAGAAGTTGCAACTATAGAAAACGCTCTGAAAACCATTGTTGTATACATATCCATGAGGAAAAAATTTGATAATTTAAAAAATACATTTCAAAATTGAGTTTAAAAAGAATGAAGTAATAACTTGAAAGAAAAAAAAGAATAAAATAATATGTTAATTTACACTTTTTCATTTTTTCCCTCCAAAAATGGGTATCATCTGTCTTTGAATTTTTTCAAATCTTTTAGATAGAAATTTATAATTTTTAAAATGGAATTTTAGCTTTTTTTTTTTTTACACTGAAAATATGTCCTGGTCATGAAATGTTCTGATCAGTGTAATGCATTTGTGTGTGTGTGTGTGTGTGTGTGTGTGTGTGTGTGTGTAACACATTTTGAATGTAAAGTTTTGCTACATATATATATATATATATATATATATATATATATATACACACACACACACACACATATATATTATTGTTTATTTTTGAGAGAGAGAGAGAGCATGAGCAGGAGAGGAGCAGAGAGAGGGACACACAGAATCTGAAGCAGGCTCCAGGCTCCAAGATGTCAGCACAGAGCCCAATGTGGAGCTCAAACTTACAAGCCTTGAGATCAGACCTGAGATCAGACCTTGAGATCATGACCTGAGGCGAAGTCAGATGCCAAACTGACTGAGCCACCCAGGCGCCCCTAGTTTTGCTATATATTTCGGGTGGCACATCATCCTCATCAGCATATACAGCCTATACAATTTCTGCTGTTGAATTTTATTGAATATTTGAGGCTAACAGAAAGTAATTTTTGCTGTCATTCTTAATATCAAAAAATACATTATTTGAAACATAAATTTCAGCATATGTCCATATAATCTCTCCAAATATATATAGCATAACACAGAGAAAGGTGCCAACTGTAAGTGTATGATTCGAAGAATTATCCACAGTATGTAAATATCAGTAAAACACCATCAGGTTCAGAACTAACCAGAAAAAATAATCCGCAGATACTCGTGCTGGATCACTATGCCCTCCCTCCTCATGAAGGGTAAACACTGCCCTGATCTCCAACACAGCAATTTGCTACTGCTGTTATTTTTTTTTAAACTTTGTATTCATAGAATCACACAGTTGTCTCCAGGCTCTTCCACTCAAAATTATATGGTTGTGAGATTCGTCTACATGTTATGTGTAGCTTCAATTCATTTATTTCAGTGTACTACATTATCCCACTGTATGAATGCAGGGATTTTTGTTGTTGTTGTTTTGTTTTTTTGTTTTTTTGTTTTTAATTCCACTGTAGGTGGATTTTGACTTTTTGGCTTTTGTTTTATTTTGCTTTTAATTTTTTGTGTTTGTTTATCATTATAGTTTAGAGCTTATGTGAATAATACCACATGAAGAGTTTGTTCCTATCTCTTGACATACATGTGAATGCTATTCTCTTGAGTTTATTCTTGGGAGAGTAATTATAATATCATAAGATATGTGTCTTTTCAACATTAATAAATAATGCAAAAATTTTCCAAAATGATGTTCCAGTTCACATTCTCATGAGTAGTTTTGTGAACACCTATTTCTCTCTACTTTCTTGTTAACCCTAAAAAATGTTAATATGTATCCTTCTTAGCACTCCAAAGATGTTTGTTGTAGCTCATTATAGTATACATTGCATTTACCCAATTTCTATTAATAACGAAGAGTTGTTCACATGGTTACTGACCTTTGGAAATTCTTTTTTGTAAAATGATTGCTCAAGTCTCTTGTTCAGTTTTTTATTATAATGTCTTTTTATTGAGTATAAATACATGTAACATAAGAAAACACACATATACCTATTCCCTTATGTCAGAGACGGGTTCTTTGTTGCTTGTCTTTTGTAAATATTATTTCTTCTTTCACTATGTGCTTTGACATTATTCTTCTTAGATTATATTTTGAAGAAGAAAATTCTTTTTTTTTTCATTTTTTTCATGTTTATTTATTTCTGAGACGGGGAGAGACACACACAGAGTGTGAGTAGGGGAGGGGCAGAGAGAGGGGGGAAACACAGAATCTGAAGCAGGCTCCAGGATCCAAGCCATCAGCACAGAGCCCGATATGGGGCTGGAACTCATGAACTGTGAGATAACGACTGGGGCCGAAGTTGGCACCTTAACTGACTGAGCCACCCAGGCAAGCCCCGAAGAAGAAAATTCTTAATTTTACTATAATCCAGTGTAGCCATTATTTTTTTCTTTATGGTCAGTGATTTTTGTATCCTGTTTAAGGAATCACTGCTGACTCTGAGGTAATAAAGGCATTCTTTTTTATTAATTTTTCTAGAAGTATTATTTTGCTCTTCAGATTTAAATACACAATTCATTTGGGGCACCTGGGTGGCTCAGTCAGTTAAGCATCTGACTCTTGGTTTCAGCTCAGCTCCTGATCTCACGATTCGAGAGTTCCAGCCCTGAATTGGGCTCTGCGCTGACAGCACAGAGCCTGGTTGGGATTCTCTCTCTTTGACCCTTCCCTGCTCAAGCTCTTTCTCTCTCTCTCAAAGTAAATGAATAAACATAAAAAAATATTAAAAAATAAATAAATATACAATTCATCAAGAATCATATTTTATTTAACTTTCATCCATTTTAAATGGTGGATTCCACCTACACATTCTCTGTGTTGCACAGGAAAATTGTTCATTAAGAATCACATAGAGTGCTCCCTTAGTTGAGTACTATCTACATCGTATATTCCAGCACTTCCCTAGCTTCTACAAAATTTCTGTAATTTTAACTTTTGGTTTTTCAAAATTAAAAAGGGCAAAGTAGGTGGTGGATGAGAAGGAATAAGCAGGAAAAATATGAGTCTGTGTGTGTGTGGGTGTGTATGATTATTACTCTTGTAATTTAACAAGTCAAAATGATTTCCTAAGCAATGCACTAATTTTGGAAATCTTCAAATTATGTGGTTTGAGGTAGTCTTCAATTACTTTATCCTCTATAATCTATAGTATAGGTCACAAAATGTTTAGTAGGCCCTGCTTCAAAACACAGTTTACAAAACAAAACAAAAATGGTGGTACTCTTATGTAAGTAGGGGAAAGCCTACTGCTTGCTTTATTTACTGGGTGGAACCAAAAGTTTTGTTGGTAGTAAAAATAATCTTTGTAGAATTACCCAGTCATTTGGAGTGCTATAAAAGAGCTGTTGTCAATAAAAGCTGTGATTATTACTACGGTTTCATTCCATTTCTGTGGTAATTAGTTATTATCATTTATTTATTACGTTATTTTATGGTTATTGCTTGCAATTTCAGACTTTAAATACGAATGCATAAACAGTGCTAATTTAATTACAGTATTTGTATTTTGAATACTGCATGCAGTGTTAAGATTATTAATAAGTATATTTCAAATGAATATTCTAATAACAATTTGCATTTTTGTCTGTTTTCCTGTTCATCATAATTTTTAACAAATTGATGTTTGTAGTCTTGAAAATTGTCATGCAGAAATGAATGTCATTCCCATGGCACTGGATTTAGGAACTAAACTTTATGATTTTTATAGTTAAATAAAGAGGGATAATTGATAAAGGAGAGAAATCTTAATATTTTAAATAAATTATATAGCCATTATTTAAAGGAATCTTCTTTTTTTAATGTTTATTTATTTATTTTGAGACAGAGAGAGACAGAGAGAGAGACAGAGAGAGAGAGAGCATGTGACAAGTGGGGAAGGGTCAGAGGGAGGGAGAAAGAGAATCCCAAGCAGGTTCCACATTGCCAGTGAAGAGCCTGACATGGGACTCCATCTCACAAACTGTGAGGTCATGACCCGAGCTGAAACCAAGAGTTGGATGCTTATCCAGCTGAGCCACCCAGGCAATCCTAAAGGCATTTTCTAAGAGAAATCTAACAATTCTTAAAATATCACACGACATAAAACAATATGAAAAAAAAAAGATGAAATTTTCACAGTCCTCCATTTGTTTTCTATTTAATAAGGCACAGCATCTATATTAAGTTTAGGATAGTTTTGTTTAAGATTTACCTTGAACTTCGCTGATTTAATTTGTGTGTATTTCTTTTTTTTTTTTTTCAACATTTATTTATTTTTGGGACAGAGAGAGACAGAGCATGAACGGGGGAGGGGCAGAGAGAGAGGGAGACACAGAATGGGAAACAGGCTCCAGGCTCTGAGCCATCAGCCCAGAGCCTGACGCGGGGCTCGAACTCACGGACCGCAAGATCGTGACCTGGCTGAAGTCGGACGCTTAACCGACTGCGCCACCCAGGTGCCCCAATTTGTGTGTATTTCTAACACCTTGTAGTGTTTACCAAAGCATCAGTAACTTGTATCATTAAAAGGTTAACAGATTTCATGAGTGGGAAAATAATCCCATTTGATCAAATAGAAATTAGCTGGAAAGAAATGTTAAGATGGATGACATTTAGGGTATTTGGGAGTCTTCTTGCATACTTTAATGAAAGTAACACATTAAAAGTAAGATATGAATAATGTGTAAATATCCTTTTGTGACAACATATTTGGGTTGATCAGGGTAAAAGGCTTTCTACTTTGTGTACACACATGGACAAATACATACACCCACATACCTACTGAAAAAGATTCAGTGCAGTTTGCAGATTCATAAAAAGTAAGATGGAAACATGTTGGTAGAGACAGGAATGTATCTGAATTATTTCATCCAGATTCCCTGGGAAAGACTAAGACATTTGCATACTGGAAGTTTATTAAAGAGTGCTCTCATGAACATCTGTGAGAGAACAAGGAAAGTGAGATTGAGAGAGGACTGATCAGCTTCAGCTGATTCCTTGAAGAGCTCTGAAACTCAATACTCCTTCAGAACCATCACCTGTTGAGTCACCAGCGAAGTCTTAGAACCATGATATATAACAGTCACTGGAGGTTGGTTCCCTCTGGTGAAAATGTAAACCTGTTCAAAGTAATTCTCTAAGGTAATTCCCAGGAAGAAACTTCTATCTGAGCCATCAGTAGCCAACACCTAGCAACTGAGAGAATTAGACTGTCAGTCCTGAAAGGAACACCTGAGTGCCACATGATAGCATTAACTTCAACATACTGAATAATAAGAATGATGCACACATCAAAAAGTCCCCAAAGGTGACATTAGCAAAATGGAAGACTAGGCAGCTCCATGTCTTTCTTTCTCCAGAGACACTGAGTTAATAACAACACACAGATCAGAATATTTCTCAGAGTATTCTAGAGACTAACTGATTTCTCAGCAGACACTTTGGAGACCACAAGGAAATGGGATGAGGTAGTTAAAGAGCTGAAAGGAAAAACAAAACTGTCAATCAAGAATATTGTATCTGGAAAAACTGTCCTTCCCAACTGAAGAACAAATTGAGACTTTACGAGATAAACAAAAGTTGAGGAAGTTCATTATCACTAGACTTGTTCTACAAGAAATGTTAAAGAGAATCCTTTAAGTTTAAATGAAAGGATGCTAGGCAGCAACACAAAGCAAATGAAGACCTTCTTCAAAAAAGATAAAAGCATGGACAAATGTATTAATCTGTAATATTATAATTTTGTTGCATAAAATTTAAATGGCAAAAACAAAAATAATCTATGTTAATGAGTAAACAATCTATGAAGATATAATTAGCCATATCAATAACACAAAGTGAGGAAGTTGGAGGTATAAGGCATAGAGTTCTTTTATGTGGTCATTTTAAGATATTCATAAATTTAAGACATTTTATGTGATTTCGATGGAAATCACAAAGAAATCTCTACAGAATATGCACAAAATAAAATGAGAAGTGAGTCAAAGCTGATCATGACAAAAAAAATCAATGAAACAATAAAGAAGGCACTAAGAGTAAAAGCACAAAAAGGCTACAAGGCATAGTATAAATGACTAACAAAGTGGCAAGCCCTTCCTATCAGTAATTATTTTACATGTAAATTGGTTAAACTCCTCAATAAGAAGACATACAGTGGCTGAATGGATAAGAAATGGTTTCCAACTATACACTGTCTACAAGATATTCACTTTATATCTAAGGAAACAATAGTCTGAAGTTGAAAGGAAAAGATAGTTTACAACACAAAAACCAAAAAGATAGTGCTCTCACATAAGTAGGGGTAAAGCCTACTGCTCATTTTGTTTAATGGATAAAACCAAAAATTGACCAAAAGAGAGCAAGGTGATATATATTAATATCATATAAATTAGACTTATGTGAAAATGTTTATAAGAGACAAAAGAACACTATATAATGATGTATATATTCTTCACCAAGAAGATATAGAATTATCAATATTTATGCTCAAGACCTCAGAGTTCCAAAATATATGGAGCAAACATTGACAGAATTGAGGGGAAAACAGACAGGAATACAGTAACTGTAGGAGACTTCAATACCCAAATTCTGATTAATGGGTCAAACAACCAGACATCTGATCAGTAAGGAAATAGAGGAGTTGAACAATACTATGGATCAATTGGACCTAACAGAAATATATAGAACACTCCAATGAACATCAAAATGTACATTATTTTGGGTGTGCCTAGGTGGCTCAGTGGGTTAAGTGTCCGACTTCAGCTCAGGTCATGATGAGCTCATGGTTCACAGGTTCAAGCTCTGCATCAATAACACTTTGTGTTATTGATATGGCTAATCATATATTCATATATTGTTTACTCACTAACAGATTATTTTTGTTTTTGCCATTTAAATTTTATGCAACAAAATTATAATATTACAGATTAATACATTTGTCCATGCTTTTATCTTTTTTGGAGAAGGTCTGCATCAGGCTTTGTGCTGACAGCTTATAGCCTGGAGCCTGCTTCAGAGTTTGTCTTTCCCCCTCTCTCTCTTTCCCTCCTGCACTCATGCGCTCTTTCTCTCTCTCTTAAAAATAAATAAGCCTTAAAAATTTTTTTTAAAGTGTACATTGTTTTCAAGTGCACATGGGACATTGTCCAGGATTGACCATATGTTAAGACACAGAATAAGTCTAAAGAAATCAAGAAGGTTGAGATCATACTAAGTAATTTTTCTGATGAAATCAAACTAAAAAAAATCCACAAGTATGTGGAAATTCAACAACACACTCTGAAATAACTAATGTGTCAAAGAAGTCTAAAGGGAAAATAGGAAATGCCTTCAGAAAAATGAAACCAAATCATGGAATACAGTGAAAGCTGTACTATGAAGGAGGTTTAAAGCTTTAAATGTGTACATTAAAAAAAGAAGGATCCAAATTCAGTAACCTAACTTTACACCTCAAGAACTTAAAAAAGGATATAAACTAAATCCAAAGGTAGCAGAAGAAAGGAAATAATTAAGATTGGAACAGGGATAAATAAAATAGAGAATTAAAAAAAATCGACAAATCAACAAAACTACAAGTTTTTATCTCACAGAGATTATTTGTACACTCATGATCATAGGACCACTATTCACAATACCCAAATGTGGAAGTAACCCTAATGTCCATCAACAGATGAATGGATAAACAAAATGTGGTTCACATATACAATGGAATATTATTGAGCCTTAAAAAGAAAGGAGGGGCACCTGGGTGGCTCAGTCGGTTAAGCATCCAACTTCGGCTCAGGTCATGATCTCGAAGTCCATTTGTTCAAGCCCCGCATCAGGCTCTGTGCTGACTGCTTGGAGCCTGGAGCCTGCTTTGGATTCTGTGTCTCCCTTTCTCTATGTCCCTCTACCACTTGTACTCTGTCTCTCTCTCTCTCTCTCTCTCTCTCTCTCTCTCTCTCTCTCTCTCAAAAATAAATAAACACTACAAAATTAAAAAAAAAAAGAAAGGAAATACTATCACGTGCTACAACCTAGATGAACCCAAGGACATTATGGTAAGTGAAATAAGCCACTCATAAAAGGCAAATACTATATGATTCCACTTATATGACATGCCTAAAGCAGTCAAATTTGTAGAAACAGAAAGTATAATGGTGATTAAGGGGGCTCATGGAGAGGGAAGTGAAGTTTGTTGTCTAATGGTTATAGAGTTTCAGATTTGCAAGAAGAAAGTTCTGGAGACCTGTTTCACAATAATGTGAATATACCTAAAACTACTGAACTGTATACTTAAAAATGGTTAAGATAATAAATTTTACATTATTTTCCTTACCCCTCAATATATATGTGTGTATATATATATATACACACATATATATTGTGTATATATATATGTATATATACACATATACACATATATGTGTATATATATATTATTTACAATAATATATTATGATTATAAAATATGTTTATTAAACACATTAAATATTATTTTATATAATATTAAATATAAGTGTATTATCACTTGTTATTTATATACATATATACCTGATATATAATGTCCATCAACAGATGAATATATATGTAAATAAAAATCTTGTGATGGGATCCAGGCATCAATATTTTTAAAGCTTCCTGGAAGAAAACCATGTACAGCCAAGGTCAGCTTGGCACTGAAGTAGTAAGTGGACCTAACAAGTGACTCTGAACCTCAGTTTCCTTCTATGTATATATGTATGTATGTATGTATGTATGTATGTATGTATGTATTTAAATTTATTTTTTCACATTCAAGTTAGTTAACATACAGTGTAGTATTGGTTTCCAGAGTAGAACTCAGTGATTCATAACTTACATATAACACCCAGTGTTCTTTCTAACAAGTGCCCTTCTTGATGTCCATCACCCATTTAACCCATCCCCCTACTCAGCACCCCTCAGTTTGTTCTGTCTTTAAGAGTCTCTTATAGTTTGACTCCCTCTCTGTTTTTATCTTACTTTTCCTTCCCTTCCCCTATGTTCATCTGTTGTGTTTCTTAAATTCCACATATGAATGAAATCATGTGGTATTTGTCTTTCTCTGATTTATTTTGCTTAGGATGATACAGTTTAGTTCCATTCACGTTGTTGCAAATGACAAGATTTCATCCTTTTTAAAAAAAACTTTTTTTTTTTTTTACATTTATTTGTTTTTGAGAGACAGAGAGAGATAGAGCATGAGTGGAGGAGGGGCAGAGAGGGAGGGAGACGCAGAATCTGAAGCAGGCTCCAGTCTCTGAGCTGTCAGCACAGACTTAGCCACCCAGGAACCCCAAGATTTCATTCTTTTTTGATCACCGAAAAGTATTCCATTGTATACATATACCACATCTTCTTTATCCATTCATTCAGTTGATGGATGACATTTTGGCTCTTTCCATATTTTGGCTATTGTCAATAGTGCTACTATAAACATTGGGGTGCATGTGCCCCTTCAAATCAGCATTTTTTGTATCCTTTGGACAAATACTTAGTAGTGCAATTGCTGGGTTGTAGGGTAGTTCTGTTTTTAATTTTTTGAGGAACCTCCATACTGTTTTCCAGAGTGGCTGCACTAGTTTGCCTTCCCACCAACAGTGCAAAAGTGTTCCCCTTTCTCTGCATCCTTGCCATATCTGTTGTTTCCTGAGTTGTTAATTTTGGCCAGTCTGACAGGTGTGAAGTGGTATCTGCAAACTTAACCCCCAGTTTCCTTATTTTTAAAATGAACAGTATAATACCTACAACTGTTTACTTACAATATATGGGATAGGGCTTTATAGACTTCAAAAAGTTATCAAAAAATCAAGTTTTAAAGGAAAATCTTGATAGAATCTAAATGTTGGGTATATAGCTGTTTTCATTTAAAAAAAAAAACAAACGGCTTTGTTGTGTTTTTAAAATTCCCCAATTTAGAAATGAAAAGTATTTCATTTCTTTGTTCTATAAACATCAGAATTTCTTTTTTTTTTTTTTTTAATTTTTTTTTCAACGTTTATTTATTTTTGGGACAGAGAGAGACAGAGCATGAACGGGGGAGGGGCAGAGAGAGAGGGAGACACAGAATTGGAAACAGGCTCCAGGCTCTGAGCCATCAGCCCAGAGCCTGACGCGGGGCTCGAACTCACGGACCGCGAGATGGTGACCTGGCTGAAGTCGGACGCCTAACCGACTGCGCCACCCAGGCGCCCCTAAACATCAGAATTTCTTATGTGACTCTTTGGTCAGTAAAATCTGAGTGAGAGTGAAATATGCCTGCCATCTCTGAGAAGAGTGTTTCAGAGTTGAATCATGGCTCTTATTGGTCATGAGGCCGTCTTTCCCCAGGCTGGGGTTATTTCATTGTCCTTGAATAAAGAGAAGAACTTCAGGTAAGCCATGAAGATATGTAGGAGGAGCAAATAATAAGTCTCTCTTGTGGGAAGCAACTAAGATATTTAAGCTTGTTATTAATGTAATATAACAGGAGCTCACTAGCACAGTTTGAAAGCTAATAAAAATAAAATTATCCCTAACAAAGCAGATCATCCTGATGAAGAAAAAAGTTAGTTAATACCTAAAGAAACTCATCTGTACAGGCAGTTTCAGAAACATTTAGTTAAAAAGTATGGAATGAAGAATGTATAATTAGCAACACTCTTCAGTTATGTCTGTACCTTCCTGCATTTAACAGCATGTCTTCTGGATGGCTTTAATTTGGCCCAAGGAAAATCTACCAACATTTCTCATGAATTCTTTTTAAAGCTATAGTGTACTTTCATTAACCAGTTTTCTACTTGGGAGCAGTAAAGGCTTTATCCTTTGTTAATAAAAACCACGCAGCAATGAAAATATTTGGACAAACCTCAGTCCAGTTTGTAGTGAGTAAACTGGCCATTCTTTTGACTGATTGCACCGTCACATGTTCTGTGAACTGTGTAAACACTTGTGCAGTCCTGTATTTTCTGTCATGCTCATGTAATCAAATGTTTTCCCATCATTTAAAGTAGACAACCTAACAATGTCCAATTAAATAATTTCTTTACCTCTCCTGTTTCAGCCTATCTCAACTGGAAAACCTGCAGTGAAATGAGTTGATAAGAAAAAATCATAATTCTCTTACTTTTCCATTTAATAGCTACAGTTTGAGGCCCTTCCAGCTCGGGGGTATTGAGAAAAGGAGAAAGATAAAACATCACCAATATCTTATTTGACTGGTAGAAAAAAAGTTGTAAGAATTTTGACAGGTAAAATTGTAATCTGATGCTTAATTTAATCCTAATGCTGTGTATGTGGCAGAATCCAATGCTGATTCTTTCTCTTTTATCATAGTTTTCTGAGTTCTTTAAATCATACCTTACCTCATATTGCTGAGGATCCTTCATCTGTAGAATATTTGCCATGGGCAATGCTACCTCTATCTGGCAACTTAAAACTCTCCCCTACTTTGGGGTTTCCAACAGCACACCCCTTCACAAATGTCATTTCAAAATTCCAGAAGTAGTATTATGGAGCCAACATCTGTCCCTGGGAAATTTGGACACTTCTGGAATTGAAGCTTCAATATACCCCCTGTTTCTTTGCTATGCTACAGGTAGGGCCAGCTACAATGAAAACATTTTCTTCAGTCAGGTGTAATTCAGGCACCAGACAGCATGTTCCTTAAACTACACAATAAAGGTGTCAAGCAATCTTAGAAGTTTATTGAAGCCATGTCACTTAGCTTGAGCAAGGTGGTATACCGTTTTCCCTTCTCTCCTCACATGGAGGAAGTACAGACTATATTGGCATACTGAAGTCTTCTCAAATTCTCATTGACGTTACCCTCATCACTTGCCTCCTGAATCACTCAATAAAATCTTAGCATTTTCCTTTATAGCTCAGAAAATGGATAGGCTGTCCCAGGAGAGCTGATTTCACAATTTCTTGCCATGTTTAAGCTAGGCTGTGAAGCAGCAGGCTTTAGGATGTTGCGTTATTACAGTTTGGTTCAGAAAATAGGAAGATATTAAATAAAGCATTTAACCTATTGTTTCATAACTTGATATTCACATGTGATCTACATGTAGGATATATCCCCAGAGGTGTAGTTGCTTTGTCAAAGAGAACATGCACTGTTAAAAGAATTGCCTTAATACTTGCAAAGAAGTCACATCTATTTCCATTTACCACAGTATTTAAAATTACTTGTTTACCTACTCCTTTGTTTACTCAGATTAACAGGGATACTACTTTTGCCCTTTGGACAGATAAAAACATTATAGCAATTTTTTTTCAATGTATTCTTTAAAAAATTATTGAGGTTATATGTCTTCTCATTTGTTGATAGGTGTGTGTATATATATATATATATATATATATATATATATAATTTGAGTTCATTTGTTGATAGGTATACATATATATGTATATATATGTACATTTATATGCACATATATATCATATATATATGTATCAGATCATATATATATACATATATATGTATATGTATATATGTATGATCTGAGTTCATATTTTAAAATGTAGGCTGCTTTTTCAACTTATAGGTCACTTTAATGATACCGTAATAATATTATCAGTATAATTAAATTTCTCTATATTTGTTGCCAGAGTGAATAATGAGGGTGTAATTTGATCAATGATAAAAAGATTACAGGATTATAGTCTATTATTTAATTCATTGACAGTCATCTTATTAATTGAGTTAAGTAAGCTAGATATCGAAGCATCATCTTTGACTTATCCCTCTTTATGTTAAGGATCTCTGCTAGATGTTCCCTTGTCTTCATTTCTAAGGCATATCACCTATTTTAAAATTTTATACAAATTTTGATTCACTAATTACATGCCTAGGAAATAATAAAACATGTGTTCAATGATCTATACAGAGAAAAACTTGTTATAAAAATTCTATCAAGCAATTAAGAAATGTTTATGTAAATTAGTTTCCTTCCATTTAATTAAGTGGTATATTATCTTATGCTATGAAAGACATTTTACTAATTGAAAATACTATTTTTTGGGACAACTGGGTGGCTCTGTCGGTTAAGCACCTGACTCCTGATTTTGGCTCAGGTCATGATCTCATGGTTTGTGAGTTCCAGCCCGTCAATGGGTTCTGTGCTGACACACTACAGAGCCTGCTTGGGATTCTATCTCTCCCTCTCTCTCTCTGTCCCTCCCCCAATCTCCCTCTCAAAATAAATAAATAAGCATTGAAAAAAAGAAAAGAAGCTGCTCATTTTTATTTTTTTTTAATGTTTTATTTATTTTTGAGAGAGAGCACACGAGTGGGGCAAGGGCGGGAGTGGTGGGACAGAGGATCTGAGGTGGGCTCTGTGCTGACAGCAGTGAGCCCTATGCGAGGCTCAAACCCACAAATGGTGAGATCGTGACTTGAGGCAAAGTTGGTCGCTAAACCAACTGAGCCACCCAGTCACCCCAAAATGCTCATTTTTAAATACAAGGTAAAGAAAAGATTGTAAATTAATAGAGCATTATATCATTTTCAAAATACATACCTACAAACATGTAGTGGATATATAAAATACATAGTTATATCTATCTATACATATAACACACACACACACACACACACACACATATATATATATATATATATCATACAGTTAAATATAAAACCCCTTAATAGAACACACAGGATATATATGCAATATATACAATTATTGATGCATCTATAAGCCCATTCAAAGGATTGAAACTAGATTTTTATATACATTTAAGTATAGTACTTGGTGTATTGTATTTTTAAATAAAATTATAAATGTTTTTCTTGTACTTGTTCTTCAGATGTTCTCTACTGACCTTGTAATTTTCATATTAGAAAATAATTATATGTGATTTTAATATATGAATATAAATACAACAATTAGGTTAAGCTGTTAAATAAGACTATTTTGCCAATTTTTTGAACATTTAAATTACAATAATGTGATACCTCCCTCCAAAAAAAAATTAGGCCAAGTGGGTGTAAATATAAAATTAAAATGAAATCATTCATATAAGTATTTAAAAAAAATTTGATATTATAAAACAGAAATGCATACATATAGTATTATACATCTGCTAGATATAAACCATGAATTTGATCCTTCTGTAGATGTCAAACCACTAATAGTCATTAATAAGATCATTAAACTGGCAGGTAAGGTAAAGCACAGATTTCCAGGTGACAAAGTTGAGTCTGGTTTTCTCTTTTTGTCCACTTAAGAAAGGATACTGAAAAGTATAACTAACCATGGCATATTCAGGAGTATTGCTACATTATGAACGGTGACAGGTTTTATTATGCTGTTTGTATTTATGTTTCATGACCATAGAATAATAGTGTAAAAATTAATATTTGAAACTTGAAAAAAAGTGACTAATAATGTAAACTAGGAGGAACATGTATAGATGTATATACATATATATTTATACATATACATGTGTATATATTTGAGTAAGTCGGGTGGAAAGGGGTATGATTTAAAAATAGATATCAATGCTCAGTGATTCTCTTATATCAAGTTTGATCTTGATTATATCTTTAAAAGGTTAACATTCCCTGTAGGAGGCTCCCTTTTGGGTAAAAACATTCTATTTTAGAATTGCCCATGGAGAAAACCTACATATGCCCTAGAGAAAAACTGTTTCTGATATATTTAAGTAAGCTATTATTTGGAGAGATCTTCAAAGTAGAATCTTTCTTGAAGGTGCACTGAATGTTCACAAAAATTATTTTAACTGCCTCTTTACAATTCTACCATGAAATAATATAGTCTATAAAAAATATCCTGGAGCAAAACTTAGAAGTATGGAGGAGGATGTGTATTGTTTAACCAGCTGCTATAAATTTAATGTAGTAACATTATTGTCACAAAGAATTTTATTGATTTTTTTCCAAGTTACTTATCTACACATTTATTGTGTCAGTTCCCAAATTTATTTTACTCTAAATTCCCGTAAGAACATATTAACTAACTGCTATTTATAATGAAAGGAAAGAAATATGATTTATTTTGAATAAAGATTTAACTGAATTCAAGTATTGCGCTGACATTTAAATCCTTTATTTTTGCCTGACTTTGAAAAATGTCACATAATTGGAAATTTAATTTATTTTATCAACATATGCAGCATGACTCTTTGAAACAAGTTTTGAGTTTGTGTTCTTCTCCATTGTATGGTATATTTATTAATATAAATAGATTACTCAATTGATTTTCACCACTACTACTATAATTTATGAATTATTATGGGTTTTTTAATATAAGAAGACTATAAAACAACTAAAATAAACATTAACATGTTTAAATTATATCAATTGGCCATATACACTGCCAATACCCATGTCTTATTAATAACAATTCAGTGCATTGAAACATTGCTCTATATTTTAATATTGAAAAAAAATTCCCCCTAAGAAAATTTGTAAAGGTGGCTGACATTGATTAGGAAGTATTTATAGCTCTATAATGCTTTCTGATACACAGCTATTTGGCTGACTAAGCATATTGGTTGTTTATAGCCCATGGCTATCCTGATTTAGCAAATAGCAGGGTCCCTAACTTATTTGTATATTAAGTATGTTGAACCTCTCCAGTTGCAAATAATAAAGTGCTCTTTAGCCATGAATTTTTTTTTTTTTTTTTTTTGTCAGAGAATGCAAGGTAAAAAAATAAATAGGGACACCTGGGTGGCTCAGTTAAGCATCCAACTTCAGCTCAGGTCATGATCTCGTGGTACACAAGTTTGAGCCCTGCATTGGGCTCTGTGCTGACAGCTCAGAGCCTGGAGCCTGCCTCAGATTCTGTCTCCCTCTCTCTCTGCCCCTCCCCCACTCGTTCTCTCCCTGTCTCTCTCTCTCTTTCTCAAAAATAAATGAAACATTACATTTTTTTTTAAATAAAGAAATTTGCAAACATCAAGTATAATGAAGTTCTAACTTGGGGGCATACCAGAAAGAATTTTGTTCAAGATGCTAAACATGAATATTAAGATTACAAATAATATGTCTTTCTCATCAGTGTTTAATTAAATTATATTTTTCTACAAAGATTAAGTATGAAAGTAGATTTGTATAAAGACTTTGTGATCCTTCTAATAATTAACTGACCACGAGTTTTAATTTTAAGTTTCTCTTGCTGGGTTTGTTTTACCTTGCACCAATTTAATATTCCTTTTCATGACTATTTGTAGAGTGATACATTATAAACAAAGAGTACATTGCTTTATGTTTCTAATGTGATTCTTTGCATTCCTTACTGAGCATATGAGGAAATAAGCTATCTCGGTTTGCTCTCAGAATTACACATTACAGAAAGATAGTGTTATGAGTCATATTACGAAGTATCCTGGGTAATGAAATTTAAAGCATCATCAAGGCAAATGGCATTAGGCATGTGGTTACAAGAGCATGTGCTCACTCAGGTTCTGGTCAGTTGATTTCTAAGTAGGAAATAGAAATCTAGGACACACATCTCCTATACTAGGGGCTCATCAGAGTTTTACCATCATTGCATATGTGAGAGAAAATCCCTCCTGGAGTTACCTGAGATTGGCAATATTTGGTATGATTGAGGAATCAATTTCCCTGCTAGCTCTCTATATAAAGTTTTGTAAAATACCCTCCCATTAGTTCAAAATGTAAATTTGGAAAGCATTTGTGTCTGGATGATGCAAGAAATTATATATACAGTTTTCTAAGTTTGTTCTACTATGAGTTCTACTTATAAATTAAATAGAAAATTTAATACTATAGTCTTCTGCCTAAAGTCCACTAATCAACATTATGTTGCAGAATATTATCTCCAAAGTATTTTTGTCAATATTTGTATTTAATTGGAATCGTAGAAAGTTATTGATTTCATGGGATTTTTTTCATAGCAATGTATTTTAAAATATTTTATATTTATAAGAGCTTCTCAGGGTAATTTCAGGAAATTAAATATAGATGTTTGCACTTCTTAGGATGGTTGGGGTACCACTCATTCTTCCAGTTTATTATACTATGCTATTGTAGCCTGTAGATTAAACATATATACATTTCAAGGGTTTCTAAGGAATTCTATGGAGATAATATGCACAATTAAGAGAACATACAAATTTAACTTTTTAGGCAAAAATATTTCTACATCTTATTCAATTTCTGTTTAATACATATCTTTTTATTCAAGTTCATATGTTCTTATATGATATTGTATAAATATATTTCTGACAACTTCTTCTCTGGATTGTATTGTCTAGCAGATATAGAATTTTAGTGTAGCCTTAAAGAAAAGAAAATGCTATTATTGTTTCTTGCAAGTTTGAATTGGTATAGCAAAGCTGGATTAATAAAACTGAGAAAATATGGATTTTTATTTACTTATAAACATTTGAGTGCACAATAACTGAAGACTAAAAGGAAAGTTTTGTTCATGGTTATTTTTCCAGAGGGAAGAGATTTTATCATGACCTATTATTAAACTATATTACTATATAGTACAGCTATAGAGCAATTAATATCTTTAAAAAATATTTTATTATATATTTTGCTTCATTAAAAATTTGAATTTAAATATATTTCAGAGAATGTACTATAACCTATAAACATGTTAAAACATGTTACTTTTTCATTAAAGAAAAAAGATAGATAAAATGTATCCCTGTTGATAATTTATGAATAATGGAAAATTAAATAAGGTATCATTTTAGCTATATGTTGTACATAACTTAAATTTGTACCTCCTGGCATACCCATCTTGAACATAGCACATATTATCTATGAATATTTAATAATAGATAACTACATACTTATAATCTATGGATTTCTTTCCACTAAATCAATCTATCAGTGAAACTTTATTGATGCCCTGTCTTTTGGAAAGTACTTTCTTCACTTGGCTTTAGTAAAATATATATATATATATATATATATCTATATATATATATATATATATATATATATATATATATGTTTTTCTACCTCAGTGTTAATTCCATTCAGTCTACTTCACTAATGCAACTTATTTCCCTGATCTCTAAAAGTTACAGTACTTTATATTCTTCTCATTCTCTGCCCTAACCCTTGAGAGATAGATAGATAGATAGATAGATAGATAGATGTAAAAAGAAACCACCATGTAGTATCAGGATTTCCAATTTCTACCATTTACCCTCGACTGAACTCCACAGTTTTATACTCCACTCCACTAAAATATGTAATTGACATCACAAACTTGACACAGGCAAAGGTGTACTGGTTTTATATACAACTTTAATCTTCCCACAGTCTTTTAAATATATATATATATATACACACACACACACATATACATATATATATATATACATACACAGTCTTTTAAAGTATGTATATATATATGTGTGTGTGTATATATAAATACATATGTGTATATATGAATACACCATTCTTCTTAGATCAAAGCAGTTATCTTAGATACTACCTTGACTTTCATCTTTGTCTCAAATCCCACAACTAATACATCTGTCAGTACTGTCAGCTATACCTTGAAAACATTTCACATTTCTGAGTACATGTCTTTATTTCACCAGGTTTCAGGCCATGATCATCTCTTACCTAGAGTTTTGCAGTAGCCCTCTAACTGGTGTCCTTGCTTTCACATCTGCCTCCCTGCGGTCCATTTAGTACATAGCAGCAAGAGTAATCCTATTAAGCTGTAAGCCACATCAGGTCACTCATCTGCTCAAGCTCTCGGGATGGCTTCCCATGGCTCTCAGAATAAAAGCTAAAGCCATCATAAAGACTTACAAATTCCTGCATGTCTGGGCCCCATTACATCTCTTGAGTCATCCTCTGCTAGTCTTGCCTTATATTATTCTGTTTCAGCTAACCCGGACTCTTTGCCGTTTCTTCATTTGGAATGTTATGTTCCTGCCTCAAGACGTTTCATTTAAACATTTTGCTACCTAGAATAATCTCCCCTGCCAAGAAAAGTATGGCTTACCTCTTGTAGGTTTTTACTTAAGTTTTAACTTCTCAGGATGCCTTAACTAATCTTACTGTTGAAAATGAAACTAACCTCTTCCCAACTCCAGAAATCCCTGTATACAAATTATAGCTTAAGATTACTTCACAGCACTTTTACTCTTTGGCCTAACACAGGATTTCATTTATTTATTAAGTTATTATTTCATTCATTCATTTATTAGTTTATTCATTTGTTTTTTGTGACTCCCCACTAGACTATAAGCTCCTAAATAGCGGTTTTTGTCTGTTTGATTCACTGCTATATGCTGAGTACCTAGAATAGTGTTCAGTACATAATAAAAGATTATTTAATATTTATTGAATTAATAAATTAATTATTGGGACTTATGCATAACATTCTAAATATAGATATAAAATGAATTTCTACTGCATTGTATCAGAGACTACTATATAAATTGCTAACCATATAAGCTTTTTTTGCCTAATTGAAAATTCTGAAAGAGCAGTCATTTATTTTTATGCCTTCACTACAGCACTGCCCAACATTACTGGAATTTAATAGATATTTATAAAGTGAAATAGTGGAACCAGTTTCAAAGCATGTTAGCAGAGGTAAACAAATACAGTACTGACTAGATACATAAATGCTACAGAACACAGAGTAAAAAGTAATCCAATTTACCTGGTGTCAAGAGTCCATCTTTCCGGAAATATATAACAATAACACACAATTATTTTCATCATCCCACAAAATCAATTTAAGAGAAGTTAATGTGTCACCCTGATGTTTACCCTCACCTACTGATGTAGAATCACCATACCAACTACATGCATAGTCACATGTAAATGTCACAATTGCACTGTGAACTTGAATTTGTATTATCCTGATTTGCTGCTTGTTTGATGTACTAAGAATTGAACTGATAACTTTTGAATAATCGCTTAGTGATAAGTAGGTGATAGATTATGTCTTGAAATTTCTATATATATAGAGAGAGAGTTTCATTTTTTATTGCATAGTAATTCCTAAAGGTAATTTTAAATGAAGGTACTGAGGGTTGCAAGAGAAGAAATGTCAGAATATTCACTTAATTCCAAGATTTCTGACTTTAAAATTTCTTCTCAATATGGGTTTTGAATGACATTAGAAAGATAATTTAACATAAAATATTAGGAATATATGCTTGGTAATTAAGATATTTATTAAATGGCCATGCGAATTTTTATAATACAAAAAGTTTTTTTAGTACAGTTTAAGCTCTAATAAAAATATATCTTAAAAATTAAATCTTAGTGCAACACATAGGAAAGTACAAATGGCTGTCATCAAAAACATAAGAGATTAACAAATGTTTGCAAGAATATGGAGCAATGAGAACCTTTTTGCCCTGTTGGAGGGACTGTAATCTTGTGCAGCCACTATGGATAGAAAACAATATGGAGGTTTGTCAAAATATTAAAACTAGAACTGCCATATGATCCAGGAATCATCCTTTCTTGTTATATGTCCAAGAAAACAAAAACACTCTCCAAGAGATATTTGCACCCCTATGTTCACTGTGGCACTATTTACAATAATCCAGACATGAAACAACCTAAATATCCATTGGCAAATGAATGGACAAGGAAAATGTGATATATAGAGGGACTGGAATATTATTTAGCCATAAAAGTGAGGAAATCATGTCATCTGTGACCATGTGGATGGTTCTTGAGTACATTATGCCAAGTAAAATAAGTAAGGTAGAAAAAGACAAACACGTTTCTGTGGAATCTAAAAAAAAAAAATAATAATAGAGAAAGAGATCAGATTTGTGGTTACCACAGCTGGAGGGTAGAAGAAGTTGGAACAGGATGAAGTTGGAAAAATGTACAATGATCTAGCTATAAGATAAGTATGTGCTAGGGATATAATGCACAATATGATGATTATAGTTAACACTACTGTATGATATGTTTGAAAGTTAAGAGGATAAATCCTAAGAGTTTTCATACAAGGAAAAAAATATTTTGATTTTATATGAGATGATGGATATTAATTAAACTCATGTAATCATTTCACAATATATGTAAATTAAAGCATTATGCTGTACACCTTAATAATGCTGTATGTTAATTATATCTCAATAAAACCAGGGGGGAAAGAAGCAGAAAAAAAGAGAAAATTTCATTGGTTTCTAGAAGAGACATCAGTGGGAAAGTGAAAAAAATTTCATACTTTCCAGCAGATGGAAGTGGTTTTATGTTACCAGCTCACAGGTGGGTAGGAAGAAAAGGAGAATTTGAACTAGTAGAAATGTCAGGTTCAGGGAAAGGTTGAGATTAATACCTCTCACTTCTCAGTAACAGACATCTGATGCTATAAGAGCATCAGGAGAAAGGTACTTTTTGTGGACTTAGGTTTATTTGAAAAAAAGGTTTATTAGTCAGAGGCTTACAAGTCTTTATGATGTAAGGCATATGGAAAGATCTTAATGCAAGTATCATGGAATGAGAGACAAAAAATACTCTTTAGAAAATAAGGCTAGATTAAACTTCTGATATTAGTACGTGTGAAATGTTTTGTTTGTAATTTCTAGGTTTTTTTTTCCTGTTACTTGTTGATGAAATGTATTATTGCATTATTTCAGATGACTCTCAGTAGGAAGCAGGTGATCACCTACAACATGTTAGCGATTCAGAGCAGTCATCTTGCAGAGCCTCACTTCTGTCCAGGAATCTTAACTCCACCAAGGACCCTCTCAGATCTCAGAGCTACAACAGTGTCAAAAGGGCAAAATTTTCATGGTAGAGAGGGCAGATTCAACTTACCATTGTTAGTTTATTTGATGGCAAATAACAGAAAAATAGATTAGAACCAAGTAAAGGGGAAGAGTGTTGGATTGAAAGTTTATTCATCCAGCCTGTTATATACCATTGTCAATGTCTAGGTAACCCTGAATAGTATCTGTTGTTGGCTTCCTCCGCTTTAGGCAACACTGAAATTAATAGACCTAAAAATAATAAATTTTCCTTCCATATTCCTAATATATTCTATTTTATTATGATATAATACTGTTATAAGTCATCGGTGAATCTTATTTCCATTATTATATGTAGGATTTTGCATAGATATTAAAAAATGTTATTGCTTTTCATTTTGGGTATTTTGTTAAGTTTGGCAGATTTTGTTACCAAAGTTATGTTACCATTATGAAATTGGGTGGCAGTTATTCCAACTTTTTCTGTGCTTAGAAAGAACAGAAATTCCAAAACCATGGAGCATATGAGGAAAAAAATGTAAATCTTCTGGGCCAAAAGTATTTATTTCTGTCTGTTTTTTTCTATTACCATTTTTTCTTAAGTTTTAAATTTTTTTTCTTAATTCATTATTATTTCTCACATCTTTTATTTAATGAACTGTTTCATAATTATTAGCCAATAAATGGCCATATTATGCTATATGTGTCTTTAATCTTCTGAGTATTTGATTAAGTTTTTTATCTCTTGAGTAATAGGGTGTTATAATTGCTTTAAGCTTATTAATAGTAAACAAAATATATTTGGTCAATGAAGAAAAATTCAAATATTTAGAGGAACAAAGGAATGTAATAATCATGTTCTCTCCAGCCATAGGCAAAATATAATTACTGTGTATATATTCAATTATTCTCTAAAAAATATCAAGATTACAAGGAACACCTGGGTGTTCAGTTGGTTAAGTGTCTGATTCTTGATTTTGGCTCAGGTCATGATCTCACAGTTCATGGGATGGAGCCCCGCATTTGACTTCACACTAACAGTGCAGGGTCAGCTTTGGATTCTCTCTCTACCTTCTCTCTCTTCCCCTCCCTCACTTGTGCACATGCACCTGAACTCTCTCTCAAAATAAATAAACTTAAAAAAAAAACAAGATTAAGGGCACCTGGGTGGCTCAGTCAGGTAATTGTCCAATGATGTCAAGTCATGATCTTGTGGTCCATGGGTTCCAGCCCTGTATCAAGCTCTGTGCCGACAGCTTCAGATTCTGTGTCTCCCCCTCCCTCTTTCCCCCCCCCCCCCCCTCTCTCTCTCTCTAAAGTAAACATTACAAGTTTTTTTAATTAAGATTATATCTGAGCATATTTCTATGTAAAACAATTTAATTCTGTTGCATGGTTTTCATTGCTGGCTTCGCACATGATCCCATGTGTGCAAATTAATTTCCTCAAACTGTCCCTGCACACCAAGGTCATGTCCAGTTTTTTACCATTTAAATGGAACAAGAGTGGTAGAATTAAATCTTTGTGCACATATTTTAGTTAGGGTTTTGGAGTCATAAAAATGAATAAGATAGTTTTAAAGTTTTCACCTTTCCAAATTTATACTCAAGAAGGGTTGTACAAATTTATAATGCATCTAGCAGTGTATGAGAATGTTGGTGTACTCTTTTACTTATGGTAATTCTTTTTTGGTTTTGTTTTATTATTTGCCTAATCATAACCTAAAATTTCCTGTTGTTGCCATTTTGAAAAGGCTTCCTTATATCCTAAAAACAATGGTAATCTTTCTCCTTTTCAATGGTTACAGTTCTTTATCAATTTTGTGTTGAATTTCAAAGGACGGCATTAAGTATTAGTGGCAATCATTGGCTGTTTTCATTTCTTTGCCAGTTTGCCACTTCAGGTCCCACTGGCCTCTGGCATTAAATTCTGTCATGAAGGGTGCCTATAATGCCTTTTCTCTGGACATAGAATACTCATCTGGTGCTGGTATTTTTATTTTCTTCCATGGCCTTCAGTCCTGAGTAATGTCTTTGCTACCTCCTCATTTTGATCCCATTTTGATTCCTAGAGCTCAGAAACTTTTAGCTGCTTTACCCTCAGCA
This sequence comes from Herpailurus yagouaroundi, assembly GCF_014898765.1. Lineage (NCBI taxonomy): Eukaryota > Metazoa > Chordata > Mammalia > Carnivora > Felidae > Herpailurus > Herpailurus yagouaroundi. The sequence continues at coordinate 6,548,698 of NW_024412452.1, forward strand.
AAGTTTTTTATATGGACTTTGCTGAAGTCATTTTATTTCCATGGAAATGTATTTATATTAGTTATATATTCTACTTTTTGTATCTATTGTCATTTGTCCATTTGAAACTTGTAGCTGAAGGAAAAAAGTAAGTGGTAAGATAATTGTCATCACAAGAAATGCATTAAATGCGTTACCACCTTATTTTTAACCCTAAGTCAAAAAAGGAGTTTAAACAAGGAATTTCAGCCTCAATGAATTGATCGACAAAATGGAGATAATAAATGCTTGATGGAATTGTAATGATTGAAGAAAATGCCCTGTTTTCTTGGGCAGAAGACATGAATAGACCTTTTTCCAAAGAAGACATCCAGCTGACTGACAGATATATGAAAAGATGTTCAACATCACTCATCATCAGGGAAATACAAATCAAAACCACATTGAAATGCTACCTCACACTGGTCAGAGTGGCTAAAATTAACAACAACTCAGGAAACGACAGATGTTGGCGAGGATGTGGAGAAAGGGGAATCCTAGTGCAGTGTTGGTGGGAATGAAAACTGGCTCAGCCACTCTGGAAAATGGTGTGAAGTTTCCTCAAAAAATTAAAAATAGAATTACCCTACAGCTCAGCAATAGCACTATTGGGAATTTATCCAAAGGGTACAGGAGTGCTGATGTAAAGGGGCACGTGTACCCCAGTGTTTATAGCAGTGCTTTCAACAATAGCCAAATTAAAAACAAAAACAAAAACAAAACAATAGCCAAATTATGGAAAGAGCCCAGATGTCCATTAACTGATGGATGGATAAAGAAGATGTGGTTTATATACACAATGGAATACTACTTGGCAATGAGAAAGAATGAAATCTTGCCATTTGCAACAACATGGATGGAATGGGAAGGTATTATGTTAAGTGAAAGAAGTCAGTCAGAGAAAGACAGATATCATATGTTTTCACTCATATGTGGAATTTGACAAACTTAACAGAAGACCATAGGGGAAGGGAAGGGGAAAAAATAGTTTCAAACAGAGAGGGAAGCAAACCATAAGAGACTCTTGGATGCAGAGAACAAACTGAGGGTTGAGGGGTGGGTGGGGAGAGAGGAAAATGGATGATGGGCATGGAGGAGGGTACTTGTTGGGATGAGCACTGAATGTTGTATGTAAGTTTTGTATGTAAGCAGTGAATCATGGGAATCTACTCCTGGAGCCAAGAGCACACTATATGTGCACTATATATGTACTATATGTTAGCTAACTTGACAATAAATTATAGCATAAATAAATAGATAAATAAAAGTTTATAGATTAAGGATTTAAAAAAGAAAGAAAGAAAATGGGGCATTTTCTTTCTTTTGTTTACAAAGTTTCCCCTCATCTTCCTGGCAAGATCTGACTCACTAGTTAGGCCCCAGTTAACTTATGACCTTACCTGTAAAATATTTCTCCATGCTTGAAGCAGAAGTAATTGATGCTGCCTGTGTGCTCCCACAGCACCTTATCCATGAGCACTCATCACATATTAGTTACATTCCAGATTGCTGTTAGCTAGCACCAAATTGGGAGCTCCTTTTTAAAAGACCGATAATAGAACCTACTTATTTTTATTTATTTTTTTTTTAAGTTTATTTATTTTTGAGACAGACAGAGAAAGAGCATGAACGGGGGAGGGGCAGAGGGAGACGGAGACACAGAATCGGAAGCAGGCTCCAGGCTCTGAGCCATCAGCCCAGAGCGCGACGCGGGGCTCGAACTCACGGACCGCGAGATCGTGACCTGAGCTGAAGTCGGACGCTTAACTGACTGAGCCACCCAGGCGCCCCAGAACCTACTTATTTTTAAAAGCCTAGCACTGTTCACTTTGCGTAGTATAAGAATGAAAAGACACTAGTTGAACTGGTTTGAATTGCATTGTCACTTCTGTAGAAAAATTAAAATAGTGGATCATTTTACTGTGAAAAAGTTGGACCACTTTAAGTCAGAACTAGGGAGTAAAATGACTTCGGTCATTAAGCTGATTTGTCCAGCCCTCATGACTATTCTCTACCAAGTTAATCAGAATATTCTGGTTCATTTTTTAGGGTTGGTTTCCTCTTTCTTTGACAGAGCTGAAGGCACACAAGAGGTGTATTTCCTTCTTCAAGTCTTTTTTTTTTTTTTACATCCTGAAGGCAGCTTATTTTCTTAACTCATACCAACTTAATGTTTCAGTCAGGTGTTATTATAAATAATTATTCAATAGCTATCATTTTTCCTCATATTCCATGTTTGGAGCCACAATTTGTTCATTTTAGTCTTGAATATTACCCAAACAACACATAGTTTATTTTTTTCCTAAGTTTTTTTTTTCCTAAGGAAGGGACTATTTTTATAGATTGATGCATGTCCCTTAAAAAAAAAAAATTCATTAGTTTAACTTCTTAAAAGATGATGTTTTCCACAACATTTCTTTAATTTTAGGGAACTGAAAATTTAGACCATGTTTATCATACATGCAAGAGTATAATGTTTAGGATAAAATGACATGATTTTATAAAAAATAATAAATAGTATATGTTAGACTCATTTATTTGGTAAAATCCTTTTGTCTTGCAAGATAACATGAAGTAAGAATGGCACACAAAATTTTGGTTCTTGCAAAGTAACATATGCTACTTAGCCAGACTCTTAGAAAAATGTTTTTTTTATTCTAATCTATAGTCTTTTAATATATGCAACAATTAGAAGGAGATATATAAATGTAATATATATATGTTCAGGTTCTCTGCAAAATTTACTTTTTAAAAAGTCTGCTAAAATATAGTGTAACAGCTAAAAGAGACAGTAGATCTTGTTCAAGGCAGATTTATAGCTATTGCTTTTTTCTTTTTCCTTTTATTTTATTTATTTTTTTTTTTTGCTTGTGTCAGCAAACCTTGGCAAAAAGGTTTTTGTTATTGGAGTGAAATCTGTAAATTTAGATTTTCTCTCCTTCCCTCCCAAAACCTTGTCCTAGGTGTTGTCACTTTCTTTATTCATCACTGCTTACCTTGAATGTGGAATGAAATTCTGGAATATTTCATTGTTGTTAGATCTTGAACATTCTGTTTATTAATTTCACTTGTAGTTAGTAATTAATAAATATTCTTCTTTGCTCAAATGCAGGAAAGACTGTTGTGATTTTGAAGAACCCACTTTTTGATTTGCATTATTCTGCTTTTATTTTTATTCACTTTATTTATGTTTATGTTTATTTATTTTAGAGAGAGAAAGAGAGAGTGTGAGCAGGCAAGGGGCAGAGAGAAGGAGTCACAGAATCTGAAGCAGGCTCTAGGCTCTGAGCTGTCAGCACAGAACCTGACATGGGGCTCGAACTCACAAACTCCGAGATCATGACCTAAGTCAAAGTTGGACGCTTAACCAACTGAGCCACCCAGATGCCCCTATTCTGCTTTTAAATTAAAAGAAATGTAAAAGGGCTATCTTTATGGTATATGTTAATAAAAATAATAATACCACTGATTTTCATTTGTGGCTTACACAAATAACTTATTAAATATAAATTACATTTTAATATTTTACATTTTAATATTACATACAAATTACATAAAAAAGTAGGCACATTTTTATATGTAATTTCAAACTGTTACTCTAATGCTGTCTTTGATCATTTAATTCTTTTATTTTTTAAATTAAAAAAATTTTAATGTTTATTTATTTTTGAGAGAACGAGCGTGAGCAGGAAACGGGCAGAGAGAGAGGGAGACACAGAATTCAAAGCAGGCTCCAGGCACTGAGCCTGATGTGGGGCTTGAATTCACGGACCATGAGATCATGAACTGAGCTGAAGTCAGACACTTAACTAAGGGACCAGGAGCCCCAGACTTGTTCTTTTAATTAATGAATATTATTACCATTTTTGAAAAGTCTGAGATTATATTAAGTATCATGTCCAGTAACTAAGGTTGAAGATATGATTCTTGGGAGAAATTTTACTTTTCCTCTATCAGGAAATATTTTTTTATAAGAAATTTAGATGTTCTCTTATATACGGTATGAGCAAGGGAAGTCACAAAAATAGCATGAAAGTAATAGCTGTTATAACACTCTAAAATAACTTTTAAGCTTTTTTGCTGATTGGACTAGATTAAGGTTTTTTGTTATTATTATAAATAAGAAATTGTTTTTGTGTATGAACAGAAGAAACATCTTGAGGAAATTACATGCATCCTGGAAATCTTTTAACTTTTTTTTCAAAATCTAGCTTGTATAGAAAATTAGTTTGTAAAAGCAGTCATTTGGCTTAATACATAGAGAATCAATGCTCACATTTACTGAACAGAAAATAGAATTTGTAGTCAGCATAATGAAATTTCCTTTTCTGATTAAGACAGATGTTTCTGCAAATGAGTTGTATACATTTTGCAAAGGAAATAACCTTATTAAGTGCATCACTGCATTATCTCACTTAAGGAAAAGTCCCATCTTTTCTCAGTTCTTCTCGTGGCCCTAATATTGGTCTAATGCATGTAAAATAATGGTTTAATAGATGGTATTTAGGAGCTGACTATAGAGATTTGCATATAAAGCACTTAAAGCAAGCAAAAGTAAAATTCTCAGAAATTTACCTACCTAGAGTTAATTCATTAATTTTAAATTCCTACGGGTACAACTATGTTCACATTACTGTGAATAAATATTATCCATTCATTTAAAAGGTAACTCTCAAGGTGCCGGGGTGGCTCAGTTGGTTAAGCGTCCAATTCAGCTCAGGTACTGATCTCATGGTTTGTGAGTTTGAGCCCCCCATTGGGCTCTCTGCTGTCATCACAGAGCCTGCTTCAGAGCCCACTTTGGATCCTCTGTCCCCCTCGCTCTCTGCCCATCCCCTGCTCATTCTCTCTCTCTCTCTGTCTTTGAAAATAAACTTTTTAAAATTGTTAAAAAAAATAAAGGTAACTCTAAATGTAAAAGTATCTAGAGGCATTTTGGCTAATTTATTTCTATTATGTGTCAAAATGTTGAAAACATACTTTTGAGTGTTTAATTTTCACTAGTGTTCAATTAGCAAGAACACCAAAATTTGCTGACTTCCCCAGCTCAATGTGATGTCTGAGCAAAGAGAGGTTTTGCACCCTGTTCAGCATGCAAGTTATGGCAATAGACTAGAAGCTCACTATTTTAGGTGTGGATTTCTATCAAAATATGGATAAGACTTCTTTTTGGAGAATTCTAATGTTAAACTAGAAAAAGATCTAGAAAAGATCTAAATGTGGGATTTGCTGACAGGATGACTCAGGTTACAGGCCAGATACCTCATGGATGTCATAATGGATAGTCACATAATGGGGGAGACTAAAGGCTTTGAGAATTGGGCTTCTTTATCCAGCTAATCCTTGACTTTCAACTCAAAGATTTTTTTCATTGTGAATTTATTTTTTTAATTTAATTTTTAATTTTTAAAATTTGTATCCAAATTAGTTAGCATCTAGTGCAACAATGCCCCTTACCCATTTAGCCCATCCCCCCTCCCACAAACCCTACAGTAACCCTCAGTTTGTTCTCCATATTTATGAGTCTCTTCTGCTTTGTCCCCCTCTCTGTTTTTATATTATTTTTGTTTCCCTTCCCTTATGTTCATCTGATTTGTCTCTTAAAGTCCTCATATGAGTGAAGTAATATGATTTCTGTCTTTCTCTGACTAATTTCACTTAGCATAATACCCTCCAGTTCCATCAACGTAGTTGCAAATGGCAAGATTTCATTTTTTTTTGATTGCTGAGTAATACTCCATTGTATATATATATATATATATACCACATTGTCTTTATGCATTCATCCATCAATGGACATATGGGCTCTTTCCATACTTTGGCTATTGTTGATAGTGCTGCTATAAACATGGGGGTGTATGTGTCCCTGCAAAACAGAACACCTGTATCTCGTGGATAAATGCCTAGCAGTGCAATTGCTGGGTCATAGGGTAGTTCTATTTTTAGTTTTTTTGAGGAAACTTCATACGGTTTTCCAGAGTGGCTGCACCAGCTTGCATTGCCACCAACAATGCAAAAGAGATCCTCTTTTTCCACATCCTTGCCAACATCTGTTGTTGCCTGAGTCGTTAATGTTAGCCATTCTGACAGGTGTGCGGTGGTATCTCATTGTGGTTTTGATTTGTATTTTCCTGATGATGAGTGAAGTTGAGCATTTTTCATGTCTTGGTTGGCCATCTGGATGTCTTCCTTGGAGAAGTGTCTATTCATGACTTTTGCCCATTTCTTCACTGGATTAATTGTTATGTCATTTGCAAATATCTTCTCCCATTCTGTTGGTTGCCTTTTAGTTTTGCTGATCGTTTCCTTTGCTGTGCAGAAGCTTTTTATTTTGATGAGGTCCCACTAGTTCATTTTTGCTTCTGTTTCCCTTGCCTCGAGAGACGTGTTGAGTAAGAAGTTTCTGCAGCCAAGATCAAAGAGGTTTTGCCTGCTTTCTCCTTGAGGGTTTTGTTGGCTTCCTGTCTTACATTTAGGTCTTTCATCCATTTTGAGTTTATTTTTGTGTATGGTGTAAGGAAGTGGTCCAGGTTCATTCTTCTGCATGTCGCTGTCCAGTTTTCCCAACACCACTTGCTGAAGAGACTGTCTTTATTCCCTTGGATATTCTTTCCTGCTTTGTCAAAGAATAGTTGGCCATACATTTGTGGGTCCATTTCTGGGTTCTCTTTTCTATTCCATTTATCTGAGTATCTGTTCTTGTGTCAGTACCATACTGTCTTGATGATTACAGCTTTGAAGTCTGGGATTGTTATGCCTCCCACATTGGTTTTCTTTTTCAAGATTGCTTTGTCTATTCAGGATCTTTTCTAGTTCCATACAAATTTTAGGATTATTTTCTCTAGCTCTGTGAAGAATACTGGTGTTACTTTGATAGGGATTGCATTGAATATGTAGATTGCTTTGGGTAGTATTGACATTTTAACAATATTTGTTCTTCCTATCCAGGAACATGGAATATTTTTCTATTTTTTTGTGTGTCTTCTTCTATTTCTTTCATAAGCTTTCTATAGTTTTCAGTATATAGATTTTCCCCCTCTTTGGTTAGGTTAATTCCTAGATATTTTATGGTTTTATGTGCAACTGTAAATGGGATCAATTCCTTGATTTCTCTTTCTGTCACTTCATTGTTGGTGTATAGGAATGCAACCGATTTCTGTGCATTGATTTTATATCCTGTAACTTTGCTGAATTCATGAATCAATTCTAGCAGTTTTTTGGTGGAATCTTTTGAGTTTTCCATATAGAGTATCATGTCATCTGCAAAGAGGGAAAGTTTGACCTCCTCCTGGCCAATTTGGATGCCTTTTATTTCTTTGTGTTGTCTGATTGCAGAGGCTAAGATTTCCAATACTATGTTGAATAACAGTGGTAAGAGTGGACGTCCCTGTCTTGTTCCTGACCTTAGGGGGAAAGCTCTCAGTTTTTCCCCATTGAGGATGATATTATCATTGGGTCATTCATATATGGCTTTTATGATCTCGAGGTATGCTCGTTCTATCCCTACTTTCTTGAGGGTTTTTATCAAGAAATGATGCTGTATTTTGTAAATGCTTTCTCTGCATCTATTGAGAGGATCATATGGTTCTTGTCCTTTCTTTTATTGATGTGATGAATCACGTTAATTGTTTTGTGGATATTGACCCAGCCCTGCATCCCAGGTATAAATCCTGCTTGGACGTGGTGAATAATTTTTTTAATGTATTGTTGGATCTGGTTGGCTAATATCTTGTTGAGGATTTTTGCATCCACGTTCATCAGGGAAATGAGTCTATAGTTCTCCCTTTTAGTGGGGTTCTGTCTGGTTTTGGAATCAAGGTAATGCTGGTTCATAGAAAGAGTTTGGAATTTTCCTTCCATTTCTATTTTTTGGAACAGTTTCGAGAATAAGTGTTAACTCTTCCTGAAATGTTTGGTAGAATTCCCCTGGAAAGCCATCTGGCCCTGAAGTCTTGTTTTTTGGCAGATTTTTGATTACTAATTCGATTTCCTTAATGGTTATGGGTCTGTTCAAATTTTCTATTTCTTCCTGTTTCAGTTTTGGTAGTGTGTATGTTTCTAGGAATTTGTCCATATCTTTCAGATTACCCATTTTATTGGCATATCATTGCTCATAATATTCTCTTATTATTGTTTTTATTTCTGCTGTGTTGGTTGTGATCTCTCCTCTTTCATTCTTGATTATTTATTTGGGTCCTTTCCTTTTTCTTCTTGATCAAACTGGCTAGTGGTTTATCAATTTTGTTAATTCGTTCAAAGAACCAGCTTCTGGTTGCATTAATTTGTTCTACTGTTTTTTTGGTTTCGATAACATTAATTTCTGCCCTAATCTTTATTATTTCCTGTCTTCTGCTGGTTTGGGATTTTATTTGCTGTTCTTTTTCCAGCTCCTTAAGGCATAAGGTTAGGTTGTGTATCTGATCTTTCTTCCTTCTTTAGGAAGGCCTGGGTTGCTATATACTTTCCTCTTATGACCACCTTTGCTGTATCCCAGAGTTTGGGGGTTATGGTGTTATCATTTTCATTGACTTCCATATACTTCTTAATTTTCTCTTTAACTGCTTGGTTAGCCCATTCATTCTTTAGTAGGATGTCTTCAGTCTCCAAGTGTTTGTTACCTTTCCAAATTTTTTCTTGTTGATTTCGAGTTTCATAGCATTGTGGTCTGAAAATATGCACGGTATGATCTTGATCTTTTGTACTTACTTAGGGCTGATTTGGGTGCCAGTATATGGTCTATTCTGGAGAATGTTCCATGTGCACTGGAGAAGAATGTAGATTCTGCTGCTTTAGGATGAAATGTTCTGAATATATCTGTTAAGTCCATGTGTTCCAGTGTGTCACTCAAAGCCATTGTTTCCTTGATTTTTTGATTAGAATATCTGTCCATTGCTGTGAGTGGGGTGTTGAAGTCTCCTACTATTATGGTATTACTATCGATGAGTTTCTTTATGTTTGTGATTAATTGATTTATATATTCGGGTACTCCCACATTTGGCACATAAATATTTACAATTGTTAGGTCTTCTTGGTGGATAGACCCCTTGATTATGATATAATGCCCTTCTTCATCTCTTGATACAGTCTTTATTTTAAAGTCTAGGTTGTCTGATACAAATATGGCTACTCCAGCTTTCTTTTGTTGACTATTAGCATGATAGATGCTTCTCCATCCCCTTATTTTCAATCTGAAGGTGTCTTTAGGTTTCAAGTGGGTCTCTTGTAAACAGCATATAGATGAATCTTGTTTTCTTATCCATTCTGGTACCCTATGTCTTTTGATTGAAGCGTTGTGTCCTTGACGTTTAGAGTGAGTACTGAAAGATATGAATTTATTGCCATTATGATGCTTGTAAAGTTGGAGTTTCTGGTGTTTTTCTCTGGTCCTTTCTAATCTTTGTTGCTTTTGGTATTTATATATATATATATATATATATATATATATATATATATATATATTCATCTTTTCTCCACTCAGAAATTCCCCCTTAAAATTTCTTGCAGGGCTGGTTTAGTGGTCACAAACTCCTTTAATTTTTGTTTGTCTGGGAAACTTTTTATCTCTCCTTCTATTTTGAATGGCAGCCTTGCTGGATAAAGAATTCTTGGCTGCATATTTTTCTGATTCAGCACACTGAATATATCCCGCCACTCCTTTCTGGCCTGCCAAGTTTCTGTGGATAGGTCTGCTGCAAACATGATCTGTCTTCCCTTGTATGTTAGGACTTTTTTTCCCTTGCTGCTTTCATGATTCCCTCCTTGCCTGAGTATTTTGTGAATTTGACTATGATATGCTTTGTTGATGGTCAGTTTTTATTGTATCTGATGGGGGTCCTCTGTGCTTCCTAGATTTTGATGTCTGTGTCTTTCCCCAGGTTAGTGAAGTTTTCCTCTATGATTTGCTCACATAACCCTTCTACCCCTATTTCTCTTTTTTCCTCTTCTGGGACCCCTATGATTCTGATGTTGTTCCTTTTTAATGAGTAACTGATTTCTCTAATTCTTAAATTGTGCTCTTTTGCCTTAATCTCCCTCTTTTTTTTCTGCTTCCTTATTCTCTGTAAGTTTGTCCTCTATATTGCTGATTCTCTGTTCTGCCTTGTCCATCCTTGCCACCGCTGCATCCATCCGTGATTTCAGCTCAGTTATAGCATTTTTAATTTCATTCTGGCTATTTTTTACTTTTTTTTTTTATCTCTGCAGAATGGTTTTCTAATCTATTTTTGACTCCAGCTAGTATTCTTAGTATCGTGATTCTAAATTCTGGTTCAGACATCTTGCTTGTATCTGTGTTGGTTAAATCCCTGGCTGTCGTTTCTTCATACTCTTTCTTTTGGGGTGAATTCCTTCATTTTGTCATTTTGAAGGGAGAAAATGAATTAATGAGGTAGAAAAATTGAAATTAAAAAAAATTAAATTTAAAAAAATATTAAAATTAAAATCTAAAAACACACACTCACAAAAATCGAAGATGATGCTAGATCCTAGGTTTGTTTTGGTATGGGTGTTGAAAGTGGTTGGACAGATTAGGGGAAAAAAGGGTGGAGAGGAAGAAAAAAAAGCTAATTGTTTGAGAATTCGAAAAAATAAATACACTGAAGTAGACTAAAATGAGATGATGGGGGTAAAATAGAATTTGAAAAAATATACACAAAAGCAAAGAATATAGTAGAAAAAAATAAAGAAAATATTTTTAATAAAAGTTACAATTAATATGAATTTTTTTCTTTTTCTATATTTAACAAAAAAGAAAAGAAACAAAAAAGAAAAAAAGATAAAAAAGAAAAAAAAAGAAATAGTTTGAAAAATTTAAAAAGTGAATACACTATAGTAGACTAAAATAAAATGATGGAAGTAAAATAGAATTTGAAAAAAAATTACATAAAAACAAAGAATACAGTAATAAAAACTGAAAAATATTTTAATAGAAATTGAAAGTAAAAATGAAGTTTTCCTCTTTCTGCATTCAAGAAAAAGAAAATAAATGAAAAAGGGAAAAAAGAAAAAGAAATAAAAAAGGAAATTGTTTGAAAATTTGAAAAGGTGAATACACTGAAGTAGACTAAAATAAAATGATGGAAGTAAAGTAGAATTTGAAAAAAAACAGAAAAGTAAAAATCATAGTAATAAAAATTAATGAAAAATATATTTAATAAAAATTGAAAATAAAAGTGAATTTTTTCTTTCTGTATTCAAGAAAAAGGAAAGAATTGTAAAAGAGCAAAAGAAAAAAAAAGGAAAGAAAATTGAATAGATGAATCTGCTAACAGATTGAAGGAGGACTGAAATTGCTTCATTTTCCCCTAAAAGTCAGTCTATGTAGCTCTTTATAGTCCATAAATTAAGCCGGCAGTGAGACTTGTGTTCTTGAAGAGCCACGTTGGCCCAGTTGGGCGGGGCTCAGTGTAACAGCTCCACTATCCACTAGATGGCGCTGCTAGGCTTCTTGGGTGGGTTGTTGCAGAGCCTGTAGGTGCCTAGGCACGTGTGCAGGAGTGGTGAAAATGGCAGCACCCAGCTACCCAGTCTGTTCTCTGGGAGCAGCAATCACACACCCTCCTCTGTCTTCAGCTCTTGTCCACTTCCCACTTTTTCACTGTCCGTGACCAGGCCCCAGGCAGTACCTCTCTCCCGAGTTTTGTCTCAGATGCGGCTGTTTTCCCCAGCCCCTTACTTCCAAAGGACTGCAGCTTTGACCCATTCTGCCCCTCTGTGGGAGGGTCTCACTGAGCAATGGCCCAGTGAACAATGGCCGAATATTGGCTGCACCCAGGAACACCCACTGGACCCTGCTGTTGCCAGTGCCCCGAGACTGCAGCCAGGTGCCAGCCTGCCCCAGAAAAACTTTGTGAGATAGTGTAGCAGCAGCATTTCAGGGATTATGGAAAATCACAACACACATCTGGCACCAGGCTTCACCCTTAATGACCTTGCCCCAACACTAGCAAATGTGGCCATCTTCTGGGGTCTGCTGGGACCAGGTGGCTTCAACAGTCTCTACCAAATGCCCTTCCAGCAGTGGAACCGCTTTTCTCTGTGTGGCCCAAGAACCTCCTGGACCCCACTCTGTGCCTGCGGATTCACCTTCCCACCAGAACACCTCCAGGTATGGAACTGTGGAGTTGCAGCCTTTGCGCTCCCCTTGTTTACAGTATTAATGGAACTTAAGCCCTCTCCTTTCTCCTTTCTCCCTTCTCCCTTTTTAGTTTAGTCCTGCAGCTGTTTCCAATTTTCCACTTTCTTTCCAGCTGCTTTTGGGGAGGGGTGCTTTTCCTGTATTCTCCCCTCCTCCCTAGTCTCCACCCTCTCTTGGCCCACAAAAGCAGTTCCCTACCTTTCAAGGCTTCTCACTCCCCAAATTTGCCTATCTGCACTGCGTACCTGATGAATTCTGTAGTTCAGGTTGTGCAGATTGTTGTGTTACTCCTCCAATCAGTTTTCTAGGTGTGTAGGATGGTTTAGTGTTGTTCTGGCTGTATTTCATGGACGCGAGACACACAAAAAACTTCCATGCTCCATTGTGAATTATTTACACAAATTTGGATATTTTCTTAGTTTGAGTATCTGGACCACAGAACCCTTTTGTTGTCTGTTATTTTGAATTTTAAAAATACTTTTAGTTTCTAATTTAAAGAAATATTTACTGCAGATAATTTGGAAATTAAAATAGAAGAAAATAACCCAACAGCACAGAGACAGAAAAATTTTAGAGGACATATTATTGTATAGTCTTTTCACATCTATTATCTTCCTATCTGTCTGCCTGTCTGTCTATCTATCTATCTATCTATCTATCTATCTATCATCCATCATCTATCACATATATCATTCTATTTTAAAGATGAAACTACTATAGAATTGCATATGTCACTATAGAACATGCATTTTTGTATATGTATATAAATTTATTTACATGTCTATTTAAACAATTATAAAGTAGTCTTAATTATAAAATGTTATAAGCAATACTGGAGTAAATAAATATTGGAGATATATTTGAAAACAATCATTATTTGTTCCTTAGGAAAAATCCATAGAACTGTAACTACAAGTTTAACCAATACACTTTAGAGAGATTTGATAATTATCAAATCTCACTAGAAAGATACTAATTGGTTGGTATTTAATGTTTTAATATGTCTAACAGCTTATATGAATTTAACTAGTTTCTATTGTTATCACTTTTTGGATCAAAAATTTTGTCTTTAAAATTTATCATTTTTTGAAATTCATTAAGGTATTCTTTGCACCATTATGGGTCTATATTATAAGATACTACAATGTTAATAACCAAGCCCTTAGTTTACTGTATAACATAAGCAGAGAAAGCACTGACTCCCGCACCGTTTCATTTTTCCTCATGAAATGGCTCTAGTGATGGATTAGCACAAATGTGGGAAATAGTCTCTCTACTGCGGGAGCCTTGTACTATTAAATACACAGACTAAAGTTTCCTGCAGTTTTATGGACCTGAGGACTGGACCAGAAGGCAGGAGAATGGTAAGGGCTAGGAGTGGATATTAAGTCAGGTAAAAACTGTCTTCTTAAAAGGTTTATTTTTTTTTTAAGTTTATTTATTTTGAGAGAGAGAGAGAGCCAGGGGAGGGGCAGAGAGAGAAAGAGAGAGAGAACCCCAAGCAAGCTCTGTACTCTCAGCACAGAGCCAGACATAGGGCTCAATCTTATGAACCATGAGATCCTGACCTGAGCTGAAAGCGAGAGTCTGACGTTTAACTGAATGAGAGTCTGACGTTTAACTGAACTCAGGTACCCTGAGGTTTCTTATCTCCATCAGGTAAGAAGGTTCAGAAGAGGTGCCTGAGAAAGGCCTCTGCTGAAGGCCCCAGTGCAGAGACCTCTTAATGCATGTACTTGGGCTAGGATTTCAGATAGGCATCAGGGCATGGCCAGGTAAGGGGCCTTGACTCTACAGTTCTTGACTGTATCTGTCTTCAGAAACTGCAATGTACAGACTGCACACTAAGTCTTATGAGGTCAGGGCAGCTGTCCCCCAGTGAAGTGTACCAAATAAAGCCTTTCTTTTTTTTTTTTTAATTTTTTTAAACGTTTATTTATTTTTGAGACAGAGAGAGACAGAGCATGAAGGGGGGAGGGGCAGAGAGAGAAGGAGACACAGAATCGGAAGCAGGCTCCAGGCTCTGAGCCATCAGCCCAGAGCCCGATGCGGGGCTCAAACTCACGGACCGCGAGATCGTGACCTGAGCTGAAGTTGGACGCTTAACCGACTGCGCCACCCAGGCGCCCCCAAATAAAGCCTTTTTAATGGCCTGTGGTTAGGCTTAAAAGATCACATAGATTTTTGGCCAGGAGCTAGAATTCTCAACAAGGTATGTTAAATTGAGGCAAATCTTTATACATCACATGATACACAAACATATATTGAATCACACAGTCTTTAATTATAATTGAATAAAAAAGTAGCACAGGTCTGCAGGTGGGTAGTTTTATCAGCCTGCTTTCTGTAAGTAAAATATGGGGACCGACAGCCTGTCATTTCATATTCTGTCTTCCTTTCAGTCCAAGCTGGCAGTGTTTCTGCAGATACGAAATTCTTAAGAACTTCATGGCTCTCCCTTATATGTCACATGGACTCAGTTAAATAGACAAGAGGCACATCCACAAATATTTATGAGATAATTCCATCTCATTTTTTCCTTCTGAAATGACTGAGATCAATATGCATAAATTTTGGAAGTCTTTTAGTTTGATTGAGAAGGTTTTGATACACATGCTTAATCTCTTGTGACTAAATACTCTGAATTTTGGTCTTAGAGTCAAACATGTGTCTTTTAGTCTAAATCATATTTCCCTGACAGTGAATCTCTTATACTAACATCTTTCCCATCTGGATACGCTGAGGATCAAAAAAATCATGAAGCCCTGGTTATTTTCCCTCAATGTGCATTTATTTTACTACACGCAGCAAAAGGAAACCAGACCACACCTCCAATACCTTGCTTGAAATCTCCTGGGCTAAAAATTAAAATTTGTTCACAAATTCTGCTTTACCCATTACCGGAGGACATAATTCCATTAAACTTTCTGCTTATTCCCATTAAAATGTTTCTCAGCTTCTGAGGCCATACCAACAGCACCTTCAAGTTCCCTATTTCTGCTAATAGTTTGCTCATGATGATTTACATACACTCTCCAAGGACATTTAGATTTTCTATTATGCTACTCAGTTCCTTTGGATCCCTTAGTAGCAGATTTGTTAGCATCCTACTAACTAGCAGTTTGTTCAAGCAACTCTAGGCTTTTTCCATCATCTTTATCAAATTCTTCCAGTCCCTGCCAACTGCCCATTTCTAAAGCCAGTTCTGCATTTTTAGGTATTTGTTACAATACAGCTCACTTCTGAAAACAACGTCTGTAGTGCTTTTCTGTTTCTGTCATAACTATCACTGAGTGGATTAAAATTGCATAACTTCCTCTCATAGTTATGTAGGTCAGAAGTCAGGATCATCTCAGTGTTCTTGGCCTGTGTGAGCTCTTATCTGGAGGTTCTGGGGGAACACCCACTTCAAAGATCATTGAAGTTGTTGGCAAATCAGTGCCTTATGGTTGTGTTTTAGGACTGCGGTCCTTGTTTTCTTGCTGGCTGTCAGCCAGGTGCTCCTGTCAGTTCCTTCAAGCCATCAGCATTTCTTGTCACATTGCCTCTTCCCTCTTCAACCCAGCAACGGTGAATAAAATCTTTCTCAAGCTTCAAAATTCTCTAACATCCCCTCTTCTGTTCCTCACTTCCTCCAGCTAGAGAAAGTTTCCTGCTTTAAGAGCTCATGATTTGAGATTGGGCCCACTCTGACAATCCGGGATAATCTTCTTATCTTACTCTATAACCATAATTATATTTGTAAAGTTCTTTTTTGCCTTATAACATAACATATTAACAGATCCTGGAGATTAGTATGTGGACATACTCTGTCTACCACATTCTAGTATATATTAGAATTTCTTTCTTAGGTCTATACCAAAGGACTAAATAAATATTTTTCCAGACTTATTAAGTGAGATTATTTTTTGCTAACCTTCCTGTTGCAGAAATTTGATTATGATTTGCATGAAGGAAATTTCAATTGCCTTTATAAAACAAATACCTGGTCATAAGTCTTTTTGTGATTAAAGTAAAATGGATGATGAGTATAAAAAAACAAAGTATAGTTTATTATTTGACCCCAAGATGCCAGTGTGGAAACAAGTCCATTATATACCAATATGTGAAATGGCATAAAATAAGAAAATATGTTTTCAGAACACAAACAGAAGAAACATGCCACTTATGAACATGAAGAAAATATAAAATAACAAAATTCTGTAGTGTGATATCCCAGTGTGAAGAAAGCTTTCCATAGTTAGGAGCTAAAAATGAAAGAAGCAGAATAAATGGGGATATAGATAGTCTGAAAGTTATACATGAGAGGATAGTACATTATTTTTAGTAACAATGATAGTTTTTTTTTTTTTTTTTGAGAGAGAGAAGGCTCAACTCGGGGAGAGGGGCAGAGGGAGAGGGAGAGAGAATCTCAAGCATGGTCCACTCTCAGTGCAGAGCCCTATGCAGGGTTCAATCCCGGGACAATGAGATCATGACCTGAGCTGAAATCAAGAGTCGAATGCTTAACCAACTGAGCCGCCTGCCCAGGCACGCCAGAATGATAATTTTTAAAGCCATATTTCACTAATTTTTTAAACATGTTGTGCCATGAACTTAGTGGTTTAGTTAGAGGGCTTTGTGAAAGTGTTACCCATAGGCTATGAAGGTGCTTGCAAACTGCAAGAGATTTTCATAAGCCATCTCAAATTCATAATTAAAATCAAACTGTCAATCAAATTGGACAGCAATATTTACTACTCAAAAATATTTTCTTTGCAAATTTAGAGAGTAGTGAACATATCATCCAGTACAACTATTTGCTTGAAATTACTTTAATTAGGATTTCTGGAACACAGTATAAAAACAGAAATCCAAGAAATCAGTATTTCCAAGTACCAGACCCCAAGAAGCATTTTCTTGGAATATTGAATACATTAAAGTCACAAAATTGACCGACTGGATAACCTTCATAACTAAAATTTAGGCATACACTGCATTTTTAAAACACATGAGGGATGAAATTAATTTTCTTTCTTCAGTCCTACCTATGATAGGTCTTGAGAGCATGTAAATTACCTGCTCCCAAGAGAAATGCTGGTCTATCACCAGTATAATCAAAAGTTCCAGCCCTCCTGAGGGAAGTAATTGGTGCAAGATGTGGTTATTTATAGTAAGCAATGCCTTTTGCCTTCTTATCATTTGAATAAGTTAGTGTATTTAGTAAATTATATCATAACTCCCCAAAGGATTCCAATTTTATTTGTACAATGGCCAAAACTCCATATGTAGCTATTGCAAAAATTTCCTCCAAATAAGCACAACATAATGAAAACATAACCCTCACAAGATTTTCAAGTGAGAGTCAACAGATAAAATGTATGTGTGGTAGGGGCGCCTATGTGGCTTAGTTGATTAAGCGTCCAACTCTTGATATCAGCTCAGGTCATGATCTCATGGTTTGTGAGATCAAGCCCCATGTTGGGCTTTGCTCTGACAGTGCAGAGCCTGTTTGGGACACACACTCTCTCTCAAAATAAATAAACATGAAAAAAACATGTGTGTGTAGGCAGATGGGGGTGGGAGTGGTTATAAACTATTAATAAGGCTAATGGAGCCATATTATATGACATTCGGCTTCACCTCTTGGCCAATCTAGGTTTCAATTCATGAACTAGACCTATATAAGAGAGAGAGTACATGTACCTAACTTGGAAACCATATCCAAACAATGGGAGAGTTATCCTATGCTGTACTGAGTGTTTCTTTTTGAGGTAAATCCTATGTATCCCATTCACCCCTTACTCTTACCCTTTATGAACTGCAGATATAACAGCATCCAGAGAAGAAAAGTGAAGAGAGTGGAGGAAAAAGGATATTTAATATAGTGTGTGTGTGTGTGTGTGTGTGTGTGTGTGTGTGTGTGTGTGTATGACAGGATTGCCTCATAAAGTATTCTAGGAACAACTATAGGAGGAATCTTCATTGCAGTTTATGCTGGAAATGTCAGCTTTAATTTTTATACCAGCTTAGTATAATATAGAATCACTTTAGAATTAGACGAAGTAACAGTTCATTGCAGCAGTCTTGCATGAAAAACTTCTGAGAAATGAAAAATTCTTCTAAGACCTATGCCCATTATCGTAGCCCCCAATTTAATTTTGAGAAGATAGTTCTACCATCATCCAATAAACAATAAACAGACGCACAAATCTTAGGTTTTACCAAAAATCAGGTCTGGGGAAAATGTTTTTGTTTTACTAATAATTAAAATAATCTGTGATCTCACATTTTTTTCAGTGTTGTCTTAAAAGTTGTTAGACTACTCTCATAACTTTTAACCTTAAACAGGCCACTCTGCTTGTATTTTCTTTTCATTTAACCACAGCTGAATGGGTATGGTTGTAGACCCTTGCCATCGAGAGATTTTTGCCTCTTTCTGATTTCATTTCCAGTGTGATGAAATAGAGACCAACATTTTTATTTGGCTTCATCCAGTTATTTGTGGTGTCTGCAGCACACTTCAATCCTCATGTAACTATCCAATTACAGTAAATAATTTTACAGTTTAAAACATACAAAACACTAGTTTTATGTTGGTTTTTGTTGTTAATTCTGCCTATCACGGTATGGAAGTGTCTGTAAGTTGGTGTGATTTCACTTGAGTGTATTTAAATTCTGGTGATCTAACATGGTTCCAAGCCAGCTTCCTCATCGCTCTTCCAAATTTGATCCTTATTCTCATTTCTGACCTCTAAATGCTGAAATGACTACAACACTGAGTTTCCAAGCTAGTATGTATTCTTTGATCTTGTCTAGGCTACACTGTATGTCCTAGATAATCCTCAATGCTTATGGCAAACAAATGGCCATTTGCCTAGTTTCTATTATTATGACTTATTTTATTTCCCATTTTTTTTTATCATTTTCTCATTTCAGTTAAGATTTAGTTATTCAAGAGATAGTGCCTGAATTCAATTAGTATTATGATAATATATTCTTAGATTATCTCTGTCTCTCTCTCTCTTTCTCTTTTATTGTTTTTTTTTAATTTTTAAGAAACATATAACAGATTGCTAATATGATGGTCAGTATTTTAACTGGAAAACTCAAAGAATCATTGTGTCCTAAACTCACTAAAATAATTGCCGCAAACTGCAAAAGTAATACCACACTGGAAGAAGTGGTTACCACTAAAGTAAGAACTCTCTATCTTTCATATTCAAAATATGAAGTAACAGTCAGTAAGAATGAATTTAGATCATTGCATGTGCACAAAATAATACGAGTTTTGTATCAATGTCTTTATCTCTGCTCTAATATTACCCCATGAACTTTCAAAACTAGTTCCTCCTCATTATCTTAGTCTCTCCTTGCAGTAGGCAGAATTCTAAAATGGGTCCAAGATTCCTGTCCCCTGGTGGACAAGCTCTTTATAATTCCCTTTCCTTGTGGGATATTCAATATATCCCACAGGATATACAAATATATATGGGCAGGACCTACAAATATAATGGGGTTATTCTTATGACAGGACTCCATTTTAACAGATTGGAGAGAGATTCTCCTTGCTTTGAAGAAATAAGCTTCCATGTTGTAAAAGGATCATGTTGCTAGAATTTGAGGGTGTCCTTCAATAGCCGAGAGAGCTCAATAGGTAGCTCGGAAGAATATGAAGACCACAGTCTTACCGCAACAGAACTGAATTCGACTAACAAACTAAAAAGGTTGGAAAAGGACCACAGCCCTCAGATGAGAACACATCAGGTTGATGTTTTGATTTCAGCCTGGTGAGACCTGGAACAGACAATATATGTAAGGCATGCCTGGATGCCTAATCTACAAAAACCCTGGAACAATAAATTGGTGTTGCTTTAAGCCTCTAAGTTTGTGGTTAATTTTTATACAGTAATAGAAAACTAACACACTTTTTTTCCATTTATTTACTTATTTTTGAGGGAGAGAGTGTGTGCAAATGGGGTAGTAGCAGAGAGAGAGGGAGAGAGAGAGAGAGAGAGAATCTCGAGCACGTTGCGTGCTATCCGTGCAGAGCCCAATGTGGGGCTTGAACTCAAGAGCTGCAAGACCATGACCTGAAGTGAAGTCATATAATTAACTGAATGAGCCACTCAGGTGACCCACTAATACACTTTTCAAATGCCAACTTGTATAGTTCTTTTTTGGTGCCTCAATCTGAACTCCATCCCACATAGTCATATCACTATCTATTATGTTGCCTTGTTTATTTTTTCATAGAATTTATTACCATCTGAAATTATGTATATTCTGATTGAACAGCAAAAAACCCTAATAATAGCTAATAATAATTGCATTCTTATAAAATTCCCATCTTTATGCATTACTCATTTAAGTCTCATCCTCACCCCATGAAGAAGGCAGGATGATTTATATTTTATAAGGACTATTCTGGGATATTTATATGTTGAGTAATCATTTCAAGATTACATAATTGTCAAATGGAAAGATTCGGATTTAAATTCAAGTTATTCTAATTTGGTAGCTCTTACTATATTATTCTGCCTTAAAAAATATTTTATGTTATTATACCAGTTGTAATTTATTACTTTCGTCTTCCTATTGCACTTTCCACACAAAAAAGAAAAATAAAATAGCAAGTTTATGATCTCATATAGAGCCAAGTATTTATTTTCAGTCTTTCATGACAAAATATGCTTTTCTTTTTCACATAATGATTGAAATACCCAAGATAGATTTTCCTTATGAAAAATAGTTGACATTAAACTATTAAAGCAATAAAAAATGGAAAATCCACAGAGACTTTAATACTGTGAAGATCAGTTGCAAAATTATTCTACTATATTACAATGGAATCTCAAAGGGTTTTGTTTGATAGTTACAACATGAAATAGCAACTAAAACATGGGTAGAAACAAAATATAATCTATTATAAATGCAAATTATTTTTCTTATTATGAAAGTAATGCACATTTACTGTGGAAAATTTAGACAGTCCTGATAAGGAAAAAAAAGCATCTAAAACTCACATGTAATCCCACCAATTAAGAGATGGCAATTGTAAACAATTTAGTTATAAGATTTCAATATTTTTCTATATTTACATTTATACAAAGGGGTTCATATTACACATAATTTTTAGAAGATTTTTTCCCAGTTCACAATATACTGCAAGCATCTCATCTTTACGTATTTATCTGCATTACTATGCTAATAACTATATTTTAATATCGAGCTCAGGAGAGTTTTTAAGTTATATCACAAATTAATATGTTCATGTGGATCAAAATTCTCGTGGGTAAAGACATGAGCACACCCTTCATTATTCCTGTGTGATAAATTCCTAACTGTGAAATTGCTATATTAAAAGGAATGTAGGGGTACCTGGATGGCTCAGTCAGTTAAGCATCCATCCGACTTGGGCTCAGGTCGTGACCTCACGGTTCCTGGGTTTGAGCCACGGAGCTTCTTCTGGATTCTCTATGTCACTTTCTCTCTGCCCCTCCCCCACTCTCTCAAAAAAAAATAAACATTTTAATAAATAAGTAAAAGTAATATAAACATGGACATGCACTCACACAGTATGGATATATACACATATATATGTTATTTTAATGTATATACCAAAATGTTCTATTCAATTTTTGTATCAATTTATATATCCATAGGTTGCATCTAAACATAAAAATTGTCACTCCTCTTGGATATTGACATTTTCAACATCTCTACCATTACTATCTACTCAGATATTTAAACTGCATGTGTTAGCTCATTATTTAAAAATGCTTACTGTTTTGCGGCACCTGGGTGGCTTGGTTGGTTAAGGTCGAACTCTTGATTTTGTCTCAGGTCACGATCTCAAAGTTTGTGAGTTCAAGCCCTGAATTGTGCTCTGTGCTGACAGTGAGGAGACTGCTGGAGATTCTCTCTCTCTCCCTCTCTCTCTGCCCCTCCCCTGCTTATGCACACTCTCTCTCAAAATAAATAAATAAACTTAAAAAAATAAAAATAAATAAAAGTGTTTACTTTTTTTTTCATGTGGTAAGTTTTTTCCTGGGATATTTTTCACTCTTCATAGCTTTACATGCTTTTGATACATTGAGGATCTAATGTTTTTTTCTCTAAATATGGCTCTGATAAATATTTCTAAATTAACCTTTATCCTTTAAGGCCAGATGTCATTATTTAAATAGAATGTAACAGGATGGGTTGCAATCAGGATATAATTAATAAAATATGTTAAACATCAAGGAAATAATACAGATGATAATCTCATCTGGTATCTGTTTCCTTTTACAGAAATTATTTTCATCCCCATCCGTCTCCTCCATCTGTCTTGCTGTTAATATAAGAACTTTTCTATTTATTTCTGAGGTGAATCTCTACCTGAGCTATGGACTCCATTCCTTTTTGCCTTCCCATGAACTTTGCCCATTTTTTTTTCTACTCCCCATTCCTATAATTATATGCTATCCACAGTATTAACTTCATCATTACAGTTCTGTCGATTTTACAAAAGGTAAAATTAATCCATTGTGAAGAAAACTTAAAAACATTGATTGCATGGTTTGGTTTGGGAGAGGGGTGGGTCCTATGGATTGACTGAGAAAAGACATGAAAGAACTGAGTAGTTTCACTACTGGTCCAAATCCTGATGATCTTTCAGGCCTAATCACAGGGAATCACAAAGGCTTTACCTGTCAGGCTCAATGGGAGAAATCTACTATTCTGTCAGATTTGCTGCACAGCCAGTCCATTGCAGTCTCAGAAGATTTGTAGTCAATAACTCAAATTGTCTCTGTCATCCATGCCCTATGTGTATCTGAATTCCTAGCCTAAGTGCCTCCACTTGGAGGCCTTTTATCTGGTGCCTTCTTCAGGTACTTCTGCAAAGACCTCCTTATAGAAGGAGGAGAGGAGTGAGGGGAACCTTGAAGACACATTTTCTCCACTCGGACTCAGTATTCAATACTTTTCCTCCCCAACCCTTCTCCCACTCCCTTTCCCCTGCCCCATGGCTCATAAAACTGTACCACCCTTTTAGAAAATACAGTGCAACTAATATGATGAATATAAACTGCTACTGCTGGGAAAAAAACAGAAACAAACAAACAAAAAACTAAGGTGCTACTAAAGGAATAGGAAACACACAGGATAGAACAAGTCCTTCTCTCTACTTCCAGCCTTCCAGTCTCCCTTCTGGGCTCCATATTGGAAGAGCCTGAGAAAAACACCTGATGAGGTTCAAATGTGGTTTGCAGTGTTCTGACCTCATCATTGCAAAGCAATGCAGGGAGGAGTAGGACTGGAGATAAGAAACAATTATTTAACAATGGGGCATACCATTTGACCATTACCATAACAACGTTAAGCCTCAATTTTCTCATCTTGAAAGTATGTGAATATATGTGTGAATGTGTATGATGATTAATATACATATATGTGTGTGTGCACATACACATATACATATAGATACATACACACTTTTATAACTTATACCAGATAAACAAATTTGTTTGACACTAAAGGTGAGGGAAATGCCCAGGTCACCTTAATCAAGAGAAAACATGTCATTTGTATTATTATAATAGACTATAAATGTTGGAATCACTGTACTTTTTGTTTCCATGTAGCTCAGTTTTATTTTGTTTTGTTTTGTTTTTCCAAACAAAGATACCATTTCAAGTTTCTATTATGCTTATACTACATGCAAGAGTATAATAACCATGAGACACAAGTCAACATTGCAACTTACATAAATATGGTCTGATTATACATAATATCCAAAATTGCAACTCTCCTGGAAAGTCTTGAAATTTGTCAATACAAAGATATGTTCTCTGGCTATACATTTATTTTTATTCTATGGAAAATAAACCACTCATATATATTAGGTAGGAACCTTGGTAAATTAGCGAGGCATCACAAGATTATTCTGAGGATTATCTGATTTATGTGTGTGTAAATGCAATGCTGTCTATAGCAGAATCTAGCGTAGTAGCTACATAATGAATATTTGTTGAATGCATAAATAGGAAGTATTATAACTGTACCTTTACATATTAAAAGTACATTTTGATGCATAAAAACAAGTGCCCTTCCAATCACTAATTCATAGACTTCTAAGGCAGCAGGCATTAGAAAATCAGTGACTAGTTGCCAGCTATTGTGCTAAGCACCTTTATGTGTAATTTCTCATTAAACCTCTAAAGATCACACGGCCAGTTGGTGTCAGTGACAGAGTTCAAATTTAAGTCTATTTGCCTTCAATGATACATCTCTTAACAATTTATCCCACCTTATTGTAGCAATATCAGTTGAGTGCACTGCTAAACACAGGGCCACAGTGTTTACTCAGTAATTAACAATGAGATGTTTTGTTTTGTTTTGGTGTCTTGTGATCATCTAACCTGAGTATAAAAATAGTAAATGGCTGAGTTCCAAAATATCTATGTTGTATAGGTTAGGTTAACATTGCTGCACTTTTATTCCATAGCCCTCCAAAAGCTTTTGGAAATGGTATTTAAAAAAACCTCATTATAGCATGATGCAATATGCTTTATGAAAAAGACACACTCTTTGTTTATTGGCTTCAAATCAAATATACTACCTAAAACAAGAGAAGGATATTAATTAGGATCCCAGGATAAGGAAAAAAATAAGATAATCTAAAAAAATCGTCTCTGATCTTTTCTTTTTTTTGCATTTTGCAAATATATAGCATAATAAATGGTATAGCGCAGGACTCTTCGGTGCACAGGCAAGACTTTCATTTTATACTTCTTAACATAATGCAATGATTCCAATGGGCTAGCACCTACCTTGTGCACAGAGCAAGGAAGAACAAAAGATTTGTTGTTGTTGTGAAGAATTCGGACTCATATCTCATTTTTATTCCATTCTGCAACATACAGAGATATCAGTCTTCATCTCAGAGAATACTGGAAAGAAAAGATATTCTTGAATAATTTGCCTCCTTCTTTTTCTTTTCTCTTACAGCTTGCTACTCCTATCTCTTTATATTTGCACGTGTGGACACAGACACCAACCCTCTTTCTTGTTGTAAGTAATCATAGCATATTGCCTTAGTCCACTTGGGCTCCCATAACAGAATACCATCTTAGGTGGCCTTGAAAACCAGATATTTATTTTCTCAGGTTTCTGGAGGCTAGAAGTATAAGATCAATGTGCCAGAATGGTTGGTTTCTGGTAAGAGATTTCTTCTTGCTTTGTAGTTGGCCACCTTCTCTCTATGGTCATATTGTGGGGTTAGAGAGAGGGAGTTCTGTGGTGTCTCTTCTTATAAGGGCACTGATCCTATGATAAGGGCCCCACTTCCATGACCTCATATAAATCTAATTATCTCTCAAAGTCCCATCCCCAAAACCCATCACATTGGGGGTTAGGGTTTCAATATATGAATTTTAGAGGGACAAAATTCAGTCCATAGCACATGTGGTGTTATATTTTAATTTTTTAATTAAAATAACTAAGGTACCTACATTATCCTTTCTATTTGTCATTTTTCAATTCAAGTTAACTTTCTGAGTCACTGTTTTTAACAAAATATACATGTTAACAGAGTTCAGTTCAGTTATGTTATTTCTAGATTGTCTAGCAGATACTGCTTATGGATTCAGGATTTCACTTGGAGTACATGTTTTCATATAGTCTTAAAACATTGTTTTTGTCTGTTTATGTCTGGATATCCCATGGACAATGACAGATGTGGCCTAATACCCATGTAGATTGCCAAGTCTGACTTTGTCTAATTTACATATTCAGGTGAAATGCTGAAGAATCAGAATTAATTTCCCAGAGGTATTTTCAAATTTATAAAATATATGCCAAATCACAAAGAAAAGTGATTTCTCAGTGAAGACTTTCTGATTGCTGTCTGTGTCGCTCCATCATTATTCTCCCTCCCCTGGAAGAACAGCTAGAACTAAACCAGTCCATTTTTTATCACTTTGTGTGCTGCTACTTATCTCATTTATCTCATCTATTTTTGTGTGATATGTATTGGCCATTGTTAGTTGAATTTTGGCTTTGAACTTAAAATTCAATTCAGGAAAGTGGAGATTCTTTTTTTTATCATTGAGTGTCAGGCAGATATAAGTTATATGCTATGGAAGACTCATATGCTTTAAGCAGGTATGTAACATGCATACACACACACACACACACACACACACACACACACAAGAAGTAACAATTCCAGATCATTTGTTTAAAGAGCTAAGACTCTGGGACTATTGGTCTCCAAATCATTGGAAGTAAAACCCACATATAAAGTCAGTATGCATTAGTGTCCATGTGTAAGAGAAGGAAGTCTTATTTGATGTTCCTGAGACTCAGAGATGTTTGCTTGAAACTTGGATTATCTTACAGAATGCACAGACTGAGAAAAATATTTGCAAAAAAAAAAAAGCATTTTTCATAAAAGACTTATATCCAGAATATGGAAAGAACTCTTAAAACTCAACAATAACAAAACAAAAAACCTGATTTAAAAAATGGGCAAATGATACGAGCTGACATCTAACCAAAGAATATATTTAGGTGCCAAAGAAGTGTATAAAAAGATACTTATTATTAGGGAATTTCAAATTAAAACAACCATGAGATACCCCTACACATCTATAAGAACGCCTATGCTCCAAAAACCTGAAAACACCAAATGCTGACAAGGATTGGAGCAACAGGAGTTCGCTTACTGCTGGT
>NW_024412452.1:6575561-6616824 GCF_014898765.1 Herpailurus yagouaroundi
CTGGTGGGAATGCTAAATTGTACAGCCATTTTGGAAGAAAGTTTTTCACTTTCTTTCAAAGGTAGTAATAGTGTTTGGACATGTTCTAGTAGTCAAGATCCTAGGTATTTATCCAAATAAATTGAAAAGTTATGTCCACACAAAAACCTACAGCTTTATTTATAATTGCCAAAGACGGAAAACAACTAAGATGTCCTTCAGAAGGTGAATTGATAAGCAAACTGTAGTATATCCATGCAATGCAATATTATCCATTAATAAAAACAAATGCTCTATCAAGCCATTAATAAACAGGAAGTACCTTAAATGCATATTGCTTAGTGAAAGAAGCCAGTTAAAAAAAGCTACATACTCTCTGATTATAATTTTATGACATCCTGGAAAAGGCAAAGATATAAAGAAAGTAAATGTTCAGTGGTTTCCAGGGATTTGGGAGAAAAAGAAAAGGAAGGATAGGTGAAGAAGTAGGCATTTTTAGTAAAATTATTTTATATAATATTGTAATGGTAAATATATGACATTGTGCATTTGCAAAAACCTCTGGAACTATACAGCACAAAGAACGAACCTTAATGTAAATGATGGACTTTAGTTAGTAATATCATATGAAGGGCCACCTAGATGGCTCAGTCAGTTGAGCATCTTACTCTTGATTTCCACTCAGGTCATGATATCACAGTTCCTGGGATCCAGCCCCATGCTGAACTCTGTGTTGACAGTGTGGAGCCTGCTTGGGATTCCTTCTCCCACTGCCTTCTCTCACTCTGTATCTCTCAAATAAAAACAAATACACTTTAATAATAATAATAATAATAATAATAATAATATCATATCAGTATTGGTTTATCAATTGTAACAAAAGTGCCACATGAATGCAAGATGTTAACAGTAGGGCAAGCTGTGAGCAGGGGAGAGAAGGAATATTTGGGAAGTCTTGGTACCTCCTACTCAATTTTTCATACACCTAAAAACCATTCTAAAAATAAAGTTGATTTATTGAAAAGAAATGGAAGTTGTTTCCCACTTCTCTCAACTTTGAATGGTATAAATACTTATTTATAGTTATTTAAGGTTACTAATTATTGCCAGAAAATCAGCAAACTGGGGGAGACATTACATTTAATAAACAGATAATTTAATTCCTGCAGATCTACTGCTAATTCAGGAAACAAAAAAAATATAAGAAACTTACTAAGCTTAAGAAAATGTAATAAGTGGCACTTGGGTGGCTCAGTCAGTTAACCATCCAGCTCTTGATTTTGGCTCAGGTCATGATCTCAGAGTCATGGGATCAACCCCTCTATGGGACTCTGTGTTAAGCATGGAGCCTTCTTAAGATTCTCTCTCTCCCTCTCCTCTGCCCCTCCCCTACACATGTGCACATACTCTTTCTGAAAGAAAGAAAGAAAAAAGGAAGGAAGGAAGGAAGGAAGGAATGAAGGAAGGAAGGAAGGCAGGCAGACAATGTAATAGTTATTTGAAACTTCTTTATAAAGCTACATCTAAGTTTAAATATATTTAGGACACAATAAAAGACTTATTTTCTATGATGTAAAACACTATGTAGTGACCCTTGACCAAATCACAATGCAAAAATGGAAAGAGATGATAACTGTAAAATAAAAGTAAAAAAGACAAGATAAAATGACTTCAAGAAATTACTGTTTATTGTGAGTTCTGGAAGAAGAAAATCTAAATCACAGAAAACTTAGCAAAAAAATGTATTGCATTTTTTGGTGAGTATGTTAGGTAGAAAATACAAGTTTTTAGGCTAGGTTTTTACTACATGGTTACAAAAATCTAAGAAAGATAATATGTACATAGATTGAACAAAGTAAATATATTCATTCAGAAGTTAGAAGTAATCATGAAGCAACATTATATAGAGGAAATATGAGAAACTATGAGATAAGAAAGTACATATAATGGTTGGATAACATCTGAGCAATAGTCAACATGAACTAGCAAAAGGAGAACTCACCACAATTTTAAAAAGTTCAAAAATACTGCAATAACTAGAGGTAAACTAGCCTCGAGAGATCTTTTTTATACAATGGGAATATTAAACACATATTATCAGCTAATGAAAATGCACTATGTGGAACAGACTGAATGTGCAACAGAGAGAGTTTGTTGTATTTGATAGAGGAAGTCCTTAAACTATATGGTCAGGGACAAAAACAATGTTTGATTTAGGAAGAGAAAGATCAATTATTTCAGCTTATGAGTGTACACAAACAAGGCTTATATTTACAGTAATGTTTCTAAATTTGTAAAAAGGACAAGAATTTGTGGGAAATTATGCAGATTTCTCCAATTATCTTGTAGAAGAAGGAAACAGTTTTCTTTTGAAAGTACAGTTGGGATTTCTATTGTTGCTCTTTGCTTTTGGAACAGGGCTTGAGAAATAAGTGAGGGAGGGTTAGAGGTGGAATAGATGGATAAATGGTTCAGAGAACACTGTTTAGTTTGAAAATCAGGAATTTTAGAGGTGACCCACTAGTTGAATGATTTTCTCCAACTGTACTTAGGAATGCAGATGTAGGATGGTAACAGATTCGAGTTTTTTCTTTTTTCTCTCTTTCTGGGTCTTTATGGTTGAAGTAAGGTGTGAAAGGTAATATGGTGTTAAGAGAACATGTGAATATGAATATACAACATAAGATACAGATGGACTGGCACCCTGGCTGATCTATATTCTGAGAAACACGGAGAACTCAAAGGAACATAATTCTCTGAGGTCTAGAATCTGAATGGGAGTGAGAAGAAGAGATAAAAGTTATGAGTTTGGGGATAAAGGCAGTAGTATTGAATTTTAGTATTCACACAGTGAAGTAGCCCTTGGGGGTGAGAATATCTATGTCAGTGTTTCCCAAAGTATGATCAGGAGAACTACCTGAATCAGAATTGCTTGGAATTTTAACCTAACAGAAACTTTCAGGGGCTGTCTGGACATCAGTATTGCTAACAAAGACCCAGATGATTATTTGGTAGTCATAGTTGAAACACTACTAATAAAGTTATGACCAGTAAAGAAATGGCAGAATCTGAGGTGAAGTTCACTGGACTTTGGAAATTATAAAATAGCAAGGGTAAGATTCTAAAACAGTGAAATCTTTGGCATTAACAATAAAGGTTAAAACAAAGAGGGCAAGAAAGAATAAGTATCTTCTTAATCCATCAAATAGATGGACATGACCACAAGTTAAGTATGGCTTTTCTTGCAATTTTTGATTTTCTAAATTAGACAACATGACTAGATAAATAATCCGTGTAGATAAGCTTGGGAACCCATGAATCAGAGTTCAGATTAAATACAGGGGTGCCTAGGTTGCTCAGTCGGTTAAGCAGCGAACTCTTGATTTTGGCTCAGGTCATGATCTCATGGTTGTTGGGATCAAACCCGGTGTCCAGCTCTGCGCTGATGGCACAGAGCCTGTTTGGGATCCTCTCTCCCTGCCCCCACTCTTTCTGCCCCCCCACTCATGCTCTCTTTCTGTCTCTCAAAATAAATAAAAAAAAAACATTTAAAAAAAACCTCAAACGTGAATGCTGAGCTCTATGGAGCAGCCACTAGTTCATTCAATATGCCTTGATCAAATAGATACGTCAAGTTTATGATTAATGTCACCAGCCCTTGATATATAAGAAAGTTTGATATTCCAGAGCACCCAAAGTATCTCAATTCAGCATTCCTGCACTATCATAGGGGTTGATTGGTAAAGTTAAAAGTTTAGCATAGTCTCAAACTTATACTTAAAGGAAATGAGATAAATACTCAAGAAGAATGATATTGAGGACAATTTGCATTTCTGGAGCGACATAGTAGGGAACAGGGAAAGTCCAGGGCTGGTTGCCATCACAAGCACACTGGTAGGCCAACACGAAGCCATCCTAAATAGCATATGACAAAATACAGGCTCATTTTTCTACTGTGGTTACTGTTATAAGGAAGCACATCATGCGGTTCCTTTCGTGTGAAGAATTAGATCAGGAATATGTAAGAGTAAAACTCAAGAGCTTGGCAGCCATGACTTCATCTGGAAGGGCTACCAAAATTCAGACATACAGAGGCGGAGCCATTTCACTTTCAAATGAAGCACCAATTACTATTAGCATGACCTTTCATTTTCAATTCTGTCTGGTATGAAAGGAAGTGCATCTACTATGAAAGCAGTTTTGCATAAAGAAAACATGAGGTGGTTTGACTGATAATGTGGAGCAGAGGAGAACATGTATTCACAAGAAATTTAACCAAACAGAAAGTAATCAAAATCACAAATCTAGGGACCTCCAAGGCATTGAATAGGATGTAATGAAAGGTATGTTTTAAATATTAATGCCAGCTTTAGAGAGTTTTTCTTTCTTTTATTCCTCATATTTTAGTTCCTCAATATTAGAGGTCTCCAGACAGAAAATAAGGAATAGACTGAAAAAGTTAATTGATCTCGTTGAATTTGGTTAGAGTTGTGAATAGAGGGATTCCACTGTGTTCCAGAATTTTGGATTATACCAGACTCCAATGAAAAATATCCTCATATTTTAGCCTGTGTGTCGGCAGGGGAGGGGGGTGCTGGTGTGTGTGTATGTGTGTGTGTGTGTGTGTGTGTGTGTGTGTGTGTGAGACAGAGAGATTACACTAGACTCCAATGAAAAATATCCTCATATTTTAGCCTGTGTGTCAGCAGGGGAGGGGGGGGCTCGTGTGTGTGTCCGGGGGCGAAAATAGGGAAGAAGAGAATACAAGTGTGTTTGTGACATATATGTATAGTGTCACATGTACAAAGTCGACAACTTCATTATTTTGTGTATTTGGGTGATGGGCTTATTGAAATAAAGGAGGTCAGGCACTAAGAGCTAAATTTGTTCAAACTATTTTTTAATATGAGGAAGATCCCTGACATATCCATTTTTTGAAGCGGTCGTGAGATGTGCTATTACACCTATAGTGTTACAGTGCTCTTGGCTGTGTATAGAAATGTGAGATGGTTAAAACATAACATAACCAAAATTTCCTTAATAACTCTATTAGTTCAAAATTTGCGCCAAAATGAACAATCTACAAAGATGCTCTTTGATTCAAATGTAACAGACAAGTATAGATAGTTAAGTTGTATAAAGAGCAAAAGGAAATATAGAAAAGTTGCTGCTGCCAACATTCACCACTGTGTAGTTGTTAACCTAGGTCTATTCACTATCATTTTTACCCAATCCAAGTAATCATCCAAACAAATGGATCTTTGGATCACAAAGTTATTTCCTAAAATGTTCAACACAATATTTTTTAAATGTTTGTTTATTTATTTTGAGAGAGAGAGAGAAAATGTACACAAGCAGGAGAGGGCAGAGAGAGAGGAGGAGACAGAATCCCAAGTAGGCTCCATGCTGTTAGCACAGAGCCTGACATGGGGCTCTATCCCATGAACCATGAGATCATGACCTGAGCCTAAATCAAGAGTCTGACACTTAACTGACTGAGTCACTCAGGAGCCCTTCAATGTGATATTTTTAAAGTTGTTAGATGAAAGTATGGGTGTTTTGATATTATTAAAGTAGTGTGATTGTCATCAAAACTCAAAACCAAAACCTACCCTAAATCAGTGTTTTTAATTACCTGGAACAAATTCTAACGCTGACACATTGTCAACTGCTGGTAAGTAAAATCCTGCTATAGTGGGCCTACCTGGATGCCGCCACCACTCAGATACTCAGCTGGTCCCCTAGAAATTTCTTTGGTTAAGCAACTGAAAATTAATTCCTGGCATGGCTGGCTTATCTAAGATCCTGTGCTCCCTATTGGGGCAGCACCTATCTTGAAGGATTAGTGCCACACAAATTGTGAAAGATTCTGAACATTGCCTGTGTCCTAAACTATCATCATTTGAGCTATTTAATGTATTTGAAAGATGACATAACTGCCAAGAGCAGTGAGAAAAGAAAGCAGAGGAACACTTCTTTAAAAATCTGTATTGATGCATAAACCCAGTTTTAGGAAACTGGAGTGAATTACATGCAGCTATGTGGTTTTGATAAGCTAATTTGGGCTAAAATAACTTCACACCAAAACAAAACACTTAACAACTGCAGGGGAGTACATCAATGAGAGAAAGGCAACAAGGGAACTCAGGACTTAGCATTTGTCTCAAATGCCTGGTGATGTTCTGGCTTAAGTTGCTAGACTGCTGCTGGATAGTCTCCATGTTGGCTGTCAGAGGGGAGAAGGGAAAATGGAGGAGACAGCTGGGTCTGCACACAGGGGCGTGCCTTGGGACGCATTACTGCCTAAATAGCATATGTGCAAGACAGAAAGGAGACCTCTAAAAGCATGCCTGGAAGTCATCTCATGAACTAGGCTGTGGCTCACAGCACCAGAATGGTATGAAAAGGAAAGAAATAAAGAATGAGCTGTGCACATCATATTTGACACCCTGGTCCTGCCAATGGGTAAATCACCGTGCTTCAATCTATCATTCAGCTTAGTATTAATATAAGTGAAGTTTTCTTTTTTTTTTTTAAAGTGAAGGTTTCTTAATTACTTAAGAATTTGGCCTTATTCATGCCTACAAATATTATAGGGATAATAAGCGTAGGGTTTTTATACATGTTTCTTACATTTTGCACATCTACTTTTAAACTCCTTTTTGCATACATGTTGCAGGGGACAGAGCAGAGAATATAAAGAAGGAGAAAGGATGATTATGAGGATAAGACTTCACAAGGAAATGGGAACTTGAAGGCTAGAATCTGGTGCTTAGTTTTAGACACATGATTTTCTTCCCACATTTATTTTCCCCAAGTTTTCAAAAGCACTGGTGTATAAACTTAGGATTTCTTTTTTTCTATACAGAATCAGAGCGAGGAAAGTTACCTGAAGGCTGTTGATGGGAGCAAGCTATGGGGCCTGTAATACCCACCACTGCTGTAAAAAGGTATTTGCTATCTAGTTCGAAACACACAGTTTTGTTTGTCTCAGGACAAGGTCCTCTGGAGAGGGCTCAAGAAACACTGCTAAATACTTACTCTAAGAAAATTTCTCTTCATTTGGCTGATATTATTGTTTACAAAGTTATCTACATGAAACTTCCTTTAGCCAGGCTTAAAATTACCTAGTAGTGGTCTTGACTAGTTTTAGGAACGTTATCAGACTTCTATTTGTAGAAAATATGTTGGGATGAATCATTTCCACAGATATTAAGTCATATCAATTGAGTGTTGAATTTTGAAACTTAATTATCAAATGGTCATTTTATAATCAAGCTCTGTAAGAAAGTTACTCTAGTCCCATATAATCCAAAAGCATTGTTGTACCATTTAATCCATACAAGTCTGGAGAATATGTAGGGTTTTTCCTTGAGGTTGCCATGTTGTTTGGTTTGTTTGACCGATACTGCTCATTTTTTCCTGGTCACTTATTGTCATGTATTTATACCATCCATCATTCCATTTATTGCCTCCACTTACTGATTTCTTAGCCACACTTCATCATTAACTTAAGGTTTTGTCAATAGACTTGTCATACTTCTCTTCAGATAAAATCTATTCATATGTCATACAAAGTAAATTCAGCATCCAAACAGACACCCAGTGTGGGGAAATAGGTTCTATCTACATCAATGGGTTAGAAAAAAGCTTAGGACTGAAAGCCGCCAGCACGGGGTGAATGCGCCCGAGGTTAGCTTGCAAGATATTGTAGTGGGATCATGAGTAACTAGTTATATCACCTGCAGGAAACTACTTTCCATCTGGTGCCAATCAATGTACCTTGATCACAAACACCACTTGCCCCCCCAGACCCTTTGCTTCTTACACACACAAATTAATGATTACTGTCTGATTGTTTTCTTCACATTCACCATGTGGGTAGTATCTTGTGAGCTCAATAAATATGGAGATGAAACCCCTGTTCAGGGCTCTTCTCTTCTCCTGGACATTAGCCTCTCTCCCATTCAGTTCTGCATCCGCTGTCCTGCTGGACAAGAGAGAACTCCAGACTTGTAGTCTGCGACAACCCAACTTGTGAATTTCTTTGTTCCTTAACATTCTAAACTACTGGGACCTTCACCATGACTCTATCTCAGCCACTCATTTCCGTAATTACCTAGAATTGCTGCAATTCTACACTCAAAATCTGATACCTGCTCTCACATCTAGGTTTATCCCCGAAGCTCTGACATGTGGCTGCCCACTGTGTTGGTTTTGCATCTTACTGAGAACTCTAGTCTTATGACCTCTCTAAGACCTTCACATTGATTAGCCTCCTCCCCAAATCCCCATTACTGTATTTTTTATCTTCCTTATATTTCTAAATTCTATGGTACATCTTTTTAATCTTCCTCTTGCCAACATCCTCAAATTCTTTCCTTATTTGCATTTCTATTACATGCTGCCAATAAACTGCAATTTTGCAAAAGTCTAAAATATTGGCTGCTCAGCTTTTTTACCCCTCTTTTAAATGCTGCTGGAGAAAACCACATCTTTAGGCAGACTGGTGGCATCACACTCCATGAATCATTCTGTATTTACCTGGTCACAGTAACTATTTAAAATATTCTCTAATTTCCTCAAATAATCTATTCTACCATATCTTCCTCTTATTCAAAGCAACACGACAGAGAAACAGAAGTGTCTTCCCAGGAACATTAACTTTTTGCAACGATGCCATATTGGAATGCTATCTCTTGATGACAACACTTTAAAAATTTTTTTTTAATGTTTATTTATTTTTGAGAGAGAGAGAGATAGAGTGTGAGTGGGAGAGGAGCAAAGAGAGAGAGAGAGAAAGACACAGAATCTGAAACAGGCTCCAGGCTCTGAGCTGCCAGCACAGAGCGTGACGCAGGGCTGGAACTTGGGACTGGTGAGATCATGACCTAGGCCAAAGTCAGATGCTTAACTGACTGAACCACCCAGGCGCGCCTTGATGACACCACTTTAGCAGACTTGCTATCCTGTATCTTTCTGTGGACTTGTCTATGCCCATCAATGTTTAAACATGTTTGAGGGTCTCACATATTTAAAAATCTATTCCTTTATTTCATGTTTTCCTCAAGGTAATAAGCAAAACAAAAGAAAACAACTTATTTTTTTCAACCTTTTCAGAAGTAAGTTGCCTGAAACAATTTTATATATCTGTTGTCTTCAATTTGTACCTAGCCTGGACTTCTCCAGTAAGGAATATAAGCTGCAGTTGCATGGAAAGTGTTCTTGTCTGAGTCATGGAAGGCACACTTGCTTTTGATTCCAATTAATATTTCTTAGAGTTTATCACACTTGAGCTTTCCAGAGCACTTGACCTTGTCGACTACATGATAATCATTAAAATGTACTTTGCCCTTGACTTCTAGAGGCTATATTCTTATTATCTTCCCAATACTC
Source organism: Herpailurus yagouaroundi (assembly GCF_014898765.1). NCBI lineage: Eukaryota > Metazoa > Chordata > Mammalia > Carnivora > Felidae > Herpailurus > Herpailurus yagouaroundi. Next base: position 6,584,937 of record NW_024412452.1, read on the forward strand.
GGAAAACACTTTCTCAGAATTCTTGTTAGGTTTTCTTCTGTCACCCATTTTGAAGATATTGGTCTTTTTCACACATTTTGTCCCTGGAACTTTTGTTCTCACCATATATATATTTTCTGGGTAAACATCATTCAAGTATCTTCACTTGTTAATCTTTTTCAGTTCAGATACACCCAAGACAATGAGTAATAATAATAATCATTAAAATCAATAATAATCAATAATAATCAATATAATCAATAATAATCATTATAAAGACTGTTATTTTTTACTACAGATAGTTCCTCCACTCCACTAAGAATCTTGAGAGGTGTTAATGTAGAAAATGTAGAGTGTAAACATGGTATCCCTGAGGTGATTATGGATTTCATTGATTTATTTTTTTTATTCTAAACTCCAAGTATATATATTAAAATTCCTATTGGACATACCATTTGGTATTATCTCTGATATTTCAAACCTCTCTTGTGAAATATCAAAATTATCATCCCTCCCTATTTCCCCTATATCAGTCAGGATAATAAATGGTATAGGGGCAACAATTAAAAAAATCTTATACAATAAAGATTAACACAATGTGATAGATCAAAAAAGGCCCTTTAAAGATGTCCAGGTCCTAATTTCCTGGATCTGTGAACATGGCACCTTTTCCAGATGTGATTAAGTTAAGGATTTTTAAAATGGGGAGATTATTCTGAATCATTTGGGTTAGTACAATACAAATCAAAGCTTATAAAGCTTATAAGAGGGAGCAGGAGAGTCAGTGAGAGGAGGAGATGTCACAGCAGAAGTAAGAATCAAAAGTCAGAGAGGGAGATTAGAAGCTGCTATGACTCTGGGTTCAAAGATGGAGGAAGGCACCATGAGCCAGAGAATACAGTAGTCTCTAGAAGCTGAGAAAGGCAAGAAAATGAATACTCCCTTGGAATCCCCAGGAGGAATGCCGTCCTTCTCAGCAATTTGATTTTGGACTCACAAGACTCACTTCTTTTGAACTGCAGAGCTGTGACGTAGTGAATTATTGTTGTTTTGAGCCAGTGACTTTGTCATAATTGGTTACAACATCAATAGGAAACTGATAAAACAATAAAGATTTAATTGTTACAACTATAATCCAGAACAGATTCTTCTTGCTCTTATCCAAGTGATACAGATTTCTGGTATTTAAAATATGTAGTTCTAATATCACCAAAGAAGAAGAAGAGAGATTCTGGGCACTCATACTCAAAGGTTTATGGTAAAGGGACACCTGGGTGGCTCAGTCCCCACCCAGTTAAGCATCCAACTTCGGCTCAGGTCATGATCTGAGGGTTTGTGGGTTCAAGCCATGCATCAGGCTCTGCACTGACAGTGTGGAGCCTGCTTGGGATTGTCTCTCTGTCTCTCTGTCCCTTCCCTATTTGTGTTTTCTCTCTCTCTCTTTCAAAATAAATAAATAACTTAAAAAAAAAGGTTTATGGTAAGGCCTAGAAACGTGTACATCCCATTCAAATATTCAAATGATAAGGGAGCCTAAGACATGTAGTTTTGATGTACATCCAGAAAAAGTAGCTGATATTAGTGAACATCTAGCAGGTCTCTGCCATCATCCATCCTCCTGATCATCACATACTTATTTCATTTTTCTCTTGTACATAGAACAAACTAACTCTTTCCCTAAAGAACACTCCCAGAGTCCCATACAGTCACTGCATTCAGGGCAAGGGTAAGTAAGGCTTTCTGGATAATGTTCGATTATTTCCACTGAAGTCCAGGTGTTTGTTTTTGTTTTGCTTTGTTTTGTTTTTCTGGCAACCAGTAAACTAAAAAGACAAGTTATCTGTGCTCCACTTCTATTTACACCCCCCTTATACAAAGATGTAACAAGGATGAGATAACCCCAATAAATTATCCCTTTTGAAAAAAGAGAAAAATAGGAAACAGTACTTCACAGCAATTCTGAGATTCTTCTGAGCAAATACTGTGAGGGGACCCCCTCTCCTGGAGATGGCAGAGATTTAATTAAACCTTGATTCTACTATAGGTGGGAAATGACCTCATGCACTGTTCTTCATAGTCACATTGTTCTAATGATCTTTTTTAGAAAGATCCCCATTCATAATTTTCATAGTCACATCTGAAACATTGTTGTTCTTAAGGTAGTTACCATTAGGTTGAAAGAAGAAAGCTTGGCGCTGAGAAAACAGAGAAATAAAGCAAATTTGAGAAATGTATCAAGGTAAAAACTTTAGGTAGAATTACTGAAACATAGACCAACAAGAAATAATAGTTTAAAAGTTTTGTTAGAATGATATTGGCAAAGAAATCACAAGCCCTGACCCCTTGGCTTCTACCAATGGGAAAAACAAACACATGAACAAATAAAAAACAGCTAACTATTCAAGACTTAAAACAGACTCTGAACTTTGCTTTTTATGATCAGAGGGCAGCTTTTGAGGACTATGCAGTCTCAACGGAGGTCATTTTCCACAGAACTGTAACTCAAAAAAGTTTACGAGTGCCAATGTTTTTCATTGTAGACAACCCATAAAAAATAGGACATTCATGATTCAAGGTTGGTGGTGAAAATTTAAATGGATGATCCCATTTACAGTTGATAATTATTTGCCCTTTTCTATTCTTATCATCTTCATTTCTTCAGGGCCAGTGCATTTCATGAAAGGGTTCCAAAATACGTGCATTTTTAAGTGGGAAATCAGAAGGGTGTCAAAGCACAAGGGTATTTTTGAGAGAATAATTTGTGACTGCAGACAAATGGCTGGGAATACAGACTCCGGCAAAGAGATGCCAGTATATCATCAGTTTACAAAAGCCAGATAAAACCCACTTGCCCTCACTGGTCAGCATGCCAGAGAGAGAAGCAGGTCACCGATTTTCTACAGGCCCCAGAGTGTTCAGAGAACCTCATCTCTTGCACCACATGAGTCATGTTTACTTCTCCATTTTTTCATACATCCATATGACACATCAAAAAGGAACACATGAGAAATTAAAATAACTTTTTATCATACAAAGTAAGTTACCAAAAGTCATAGTTACTAGCTTGGGCATGGATGACTGGAATTGGCCATTATGACATCTCTCTGCTCCCACCTTGCCCCACTCTCCTTTTTAAGGAGATAAAATCAGTAGTTAAAGAATAAAGGAAACACATTTTTGCACATATAATTTAATACGTAGGTAAATTTATGACCTCACTAGAATTATAGCACAGTTATTCCATTATTGTGAAGTTTTAAGTGAAAAATAAAATTACTTTAGGTTGCAGTATTCTCATTGATTAATTGAAAGCAAGAGACTTTTTGACTGCTATGTTTCCTCCCTATTCTAAAATTATGTTTAAGTCATTTTATCTTCAAGCCTTTTTCTCCTGCCATACCATTTAGATATAAGGACTAAAATTATTACATCTTATTTAGTCTTTCTTTGGTGAGTTTGTTTGTGTAGCAATATAAATAAGTTTCTCAACATCTAAACAATTAGAAGGATATACAGTTGGGTTCTTCTAGGTGGGAAGAAAATAAATGCCTTCAACTTTAGCATAAACACATTAGCTACATGTGAAGATTTAAACCATCTAATTTACATAATGAGCATTTTATGCCACATTATTTGCACCTGGTTTACAAATTTACTGAGCTTTTCACAACAATTATCAATGATCATATCAAAATGTCAAATGTCCCAAAGTGACATTTCACTAGGCAGTTATCAAAAAGATTTGTTTTCCTTTTGATATTTGTTGACAGTTTAATTTGTTGCAATTTATTATGTAAAAAGAACTGTTGACAAAAAAAGTGTCATTTTTCTTTCTTATTTTAGTCAAGGAAAGAATGAAGAAAAAAAGATGCAGTTTAGACCTCTCAAAATCACATTTAATACTGTGACATAAACAAAAGCGCACATCTTTTAAAATATATTTATTAAAAAAATAACTAGGTTAGAAAATGCAACCAAAATAAGCATACCAAAATACATTTTACACCCTCTCACTCCATAAACAATCACTGTTACATTTTTTCTATTATTCTTAGCATCTAAAAATTTTAAATCCTTATTCTTAAATAAAATTAGCTCAAATATACACCCAGTTTTGTAAGTGTGCTTTCATTTATCAATATATCATAAGTTCAGACAGATTTCTGGTAAGCAATTTACTATTTATATTGCAATTCATTGTATTATACTATAAGCAAAGCCCTGTTTAGATCATTATAGTATTGCAAATTTTCCTCTTGTAATGAAGACTGTGATGAATATTTTGCAGTTCAATCCCACCTAGACATATAGACATTTCTTTGACATAAATACTTTGAAAGTATATTTATAGGTTAAGGTCTAATATAAAATCTAATGCTTTTAACTACTGTTGCTAAATAGCATTTAATAATTATTTCAAGGGAAAACTACACTTACAAATGCTAACCATTTTGACTATCTTTGGATCATTTCTATTCTCTATGTTTTATTATGTGACATTAATGCATTAGTACATAGATATATGTACTCAGCAGTATTATTGAAACTTTAGTCAAACTAATATTTTGAAATATATTGAGCCAGAGGAGTTTGTTTGTATAGGATATCACAAAAATCTTAAAGTATTATTTCAGATAATTAAGAAAAATAAAGTGTTTTTCTCATATTGGGCAAACATTGGAGTTTGAGGTTGAGTTGTCTGCCATACATGAAAAGAAAAGGGGGATTTGTTGAACATAGATAAATATCAAAAAAAAATTTATAAGTAAGGAATTAGAGGTTTTCTAATGAAGAATGGTGGAAGAATTAGCCAATTATTGGTTAGGTAGCCCATGATTCTGGAGTTGATCAATGTCTGAAATGTTTCTCTGTGGAATTAGTATATATTTAAAGCTTGCCAAGCCTTCAGTTTTCATGCTGTTGTGGAGGACAGCGCCAATGAACCTGATCTTTCTCCTCAAAGCCTATACTAGAATTATGTGTAAGGCCCATCTCAACGAGAGAGGGGAATATGCAGGTTAGTTGTAGAGGCATGAATCTGCCTTGCATCCGTCATTTCTTGAAACCACGAGCCTAAATCTGGACTAACCTAGACTCTCTCTGTCTGTAGCACACATGAGAAATACACCCTTTGGATATATTTTAAAACTGCTAATTTCACCCTGGTTCATCACTTACCCAGGTTTTTGTGTTTTGATTTTGCGCTTTTAAATAGGTAGATATCACTGTTTTTTAATTAAAAATATGGATGGCCTACAGATTATATAAGCTTTTCCCTCATTTCCCTGGAGTCTAAATACTGATTTAGAACAGGCTTTCCAAGTATATTAGAAAGACACCTTATTTATTTGTGGCATATTTAATACATACTTTCTCTAAAATTTAAGACCAATATTTATATAATTAAAGATGATAACCAGTTTTTTTAAAACGGTAATTAATAATATGCCAAATGAACAACAAGTCTGTCTGGCATTGTTCAGAGAAGCTTATTCAATAGCATTTACTGGACACCAGACCAGCTATGTGCCAGTCCTTTTGTTTTGCTCTTTGGCTAAAGTTACGTTCTTAGGGTCACATAATCCCCCCAACATGTAAGAAATACAAGCCCAGTATCTGAACTCAGGAGATGAGTTCAGTTTATGAGGAATAAAAAATGTACTGAGGTTGAGGATCACCCTTTGGAAAAAATAAATAACCAAAATGTAAAATAATTGATAGTATTAGTGATTACAAATGATCTTACTAATGACCTTAATGATTGTTTTTTTTTTTTTTATGTGAGCATTAATATTTAGACAAAATCGCTTAGTTTGTAGCTGATTCAGAGCCTGTGAGTTGTGATATCGATCATACCATTGATTTGTTGTCTGGCGCCAAGAAAGGCACTTAATAGCTGTCAGTTAGTACTTCTGAAAATATGGAGTTGAATGTGCTCATGATATTGTTTTGACAATTTAGTGGTAAAATGTCAAAATATTCACAAATGAACATATTTTAATAATGTCTTTTTCATGTGTTGCTAACATGAATGCCAATGTGTAGTCACATTTTAAAAACTGCTAATTTGTCCTTTCTTCTATGATGCCCATCATTTAACAATTGATAGAGAGTAGAACTTCCTGGAAACACAATGAAAACCTATTCAAGGCAAAATTAAAAATATATTTTGGTTAATGTTTTGAACCTTTGTATGAATTTCAAGAAAAGTAACTAATATCCATGCTCTGATGATACAGTAAGCATTTACCTCTGTAAAAGTGTGATTTTGAAACTGAGATGTCAGAGAAAACATGCATAAAAATTAAGTAACATTTAAGAATTTAAAGATACTCTATTACTAGAAAATTAGGGCTAACAGATCTTACAGTGTGAGCACGTGAGCACACACACACACACACACACACACACACACACACACACACACACCCATAGTTGAGCTTAGGCTGTAATTCCTGGCTGCATTAAATGTTTTACATAATGAACTGAAAAAGAAAGAAATGAACTTTTCAGTAGGCACTTATAGTAAGCCAAAGCACAGGGTTTTTATTCTCTCTGCCATAATTCATTAATTAAGAGAGAGGAGGGAAAGTAAGAAACCAAAAAATGCATTTAGCAGCTACTATGAATTAGGCCTCATTCAATTTAGTTTATACAACCATGTGAAGTAGAAAGCAGCTGGGGAAAAAATTTAAGGGTTTTCTGAAGAAATTAGAAAAAATGAGGAAGAGGGCTAAAATGGCTTTCTGACAATTGGGCTAATTAATTATACTAGTAGCATACGATAAAAGTAAATGATAATGTATACTAATAGTGGAGGTCATGTAGTAGACTTTAAAGGAAAACTCAAGGAGTTTGACCACAACCAACTCCAAGAAAAATGACTAATCTAAACTTAGATATGGAAATTTGTAATACAAGAAAATCAAACTGAATTTATTATAGTTAATGGCAAATTTTTGCCAAGGGAAGGTTCATGGTTAACACGAGTTAAGAAAATAAAGGCTAAAGAGGGAGAGTTTAAGAGTGTTTTTTTAGCACCACCCAGCTGAAAGAGAGTATCGGAATCTAGATGATAGTAAATGATTATCAATGTTACATTGGTGAGTGCTTCTTTTTTTTTTTTTTTTTTTTTTAGGAGAAAGATGATTAATCAATCTTCTCCAGGTCTCCATTGTTTGATTAAAATATTGCTTATTATTACTTAATTATTCCCTATGTCTTTTCCCCCCACTTTACCAGGCACAGTGGTTCCAAAAGTGTTGTTACAGAAATGGCAGAGACCATTTATTTTATTGCTGGCTTGCTTGCTGCTTGCTTGCTTGCTTGCTTGCTTGCTTGCTTGCTTGCTTTCTTTCTTTCTTTCTTTCTTTTACTTGGATCTCTCTACCACCAAAGCAGAGGGTCAGACCTGGAACCTCTAAATCTTCTCCAAGCCCTAGTTTTCTTATCTATAAGATGGGGGAAAGCTGCATTAATAATGGTGATGCTGATAATTGTATGAGCCAATTACGATAATATTTAAAGCCACCTATTGTCATGAAAGTATCTTAATTACATACTATTGTACTGATTTTTACAAAGGAGGTAAATATGCGTGTATATACATTGTAATACTGTACTAAGTATATACACATGTATGCATATATCGTTACATAAATAGGAGAGGGCGAAGCACTTGTCAAATAGCAGTACTGCCAATGGGTAGAAGATGATACTTTAGAACTCCAGAGTAGAGATCAGCACACTAAGACCCACAGGCTAAATCCAGCTTACTGCCTGCTTCTCCGTATCTTGTTTTTCTGTAAGCTAAAAATAAACTATACATTCTTACATGCTTAAAAAGACAAAAGAAAAATGACATTTTGTGACACATGAGGTATGATATGAAATTCAAATTTCAGTGTCCATAAATAAAGTTTTATTGAACATAGTCATATTCATTTATTTCAGTACTGTCTATGATTATTTCTGTTATAACCAGTGAGTCGAATAGTTGAAACAGAGATCTTATTGCCCAGAAAGCCTAAAATCTTTACTCTCTTGATCATTACAGAAAAAGTTTTCCAATCTTTGCTCTTGGTCATTTCTGTGGATATTTTTGTGAGTTTCCTGATTTTTCCAAATGTTCGAAATTCAATTGAAATTATTTGTATAAAATTAAAGTAACTCTGTATTCACTAGTAATTATAAATCAATTTTAAGTCACCATTATACTTCATTGAATTTGTGAAAAATGATTTTTATATATTTATTTTAAAGTTATTACTGTTAGTTATCACTATTACTATTAAAATAGAGTAAATATAGATACCTTAATTTGATCACTTCATTTAAAACAAATTTCCAACTGATATTACTCTGAAATTTTAAATGAACATTTTAACAGTGAAGATTATGTGCTTGTTTTCTAAGATTGGAGTGGTCAGTTACATCTTCTGGTAGTGGTAATATTTGGCAAATTTTAAGGTTAAATAACACAAATGAGCCCAAGGATTATTATGTCTCATATGTAGCCAAAAAATCTCTCTTACAGAGGCATCCAAGGAGCATATTCTGTCCTTTCTTTCAAATATCAAATGGTTCACCAGGTATAATTACTGCCTTCCTTCAAAAATGACCTCCCAATGAGAACACATTGAATTGAAATAAAAAGCGTATTTGCTTCTGTGAAATAAGGCAATTAATTATGGCCTTTAAAGCATGAGTTATTTGTGCATTCTCTTGTATTTGTACATTCTTAAATAAGCCACATATATATGTATATATTACGTATTTATATATAAATAGTAGATAAATAAAGCATGTAGAAATGCAAGGCATATATATGCATATGTATAACCTCCCTTACAATACTCATCCTCCAAGTGAGAGAAAAATGTCTTCATACTTTAATTCTTCTTCAAACAGTTTACTGGAAACATATCATTTATTAATATTCACTATGCTATATATTCACATATATATGTAATAAAAAGGAAACAGACTTTATATCAATTTTATTTTGAAATATAGAAAGAAATCATCTGAAAACCTTATAGCCAAACTTCTCAGGTGTGTATTCATTTTGGATATTTATGTTTAGAGAAAGAAGTGAAGTAGGGGGCTAGGAAAAGGTGGGATTTTAATATTCTAAGAACAGCCAAATAAATAAAATGGCATATAATCCATTATGCATCAAGTTCTCCAGTAGACAGCAATTTCGTAACCTCCTTTTGCCATGTATTCTGCTTCTGTTCATTAGATTGAGGAATCTAAATATTATACATAATTCGTGCCTTTGCTCATGCCTTTCTAGCTATGTAGAAAACTTTTATGCATTGCTTTGATGAGTAATGTGTAGTTTAATGATGTTTATTCTAGGGTGGCTAGTGTAAATTGGATTCCAGGAATTTAATTATAGATCATCTTGGTGCCTCCTTCTAGGAGTCTAATAGAGAGACTAATTTGATTGCTGGTTTCAGGATTTCATTGGAAAAATTCCCCAAATGGGATTTGCTGTCTATTCTCTGACATTTTTGTTTTGGTAGGATGGCCAATGTTGTAGTTATTAAGTGTTAAGGACCACAAATTTAACTATTTAACTATTAACTATTTAACTATTTAACTATTAACTATTTAACTATTAACTTTGTGTGAAAGGTGCAAGAGTGAAAAATATATGTCTTCTAGTAATTTTTCTTAGTCGTTAGAATTGCTATTATGGAAAAGAAAAGAATATATTTTTTACTTGCAAGTAATAGACTTATTTAATATAAAACTATGAGTCTTTCTTGTGACCAATTTTAAGGTGATGTGTGATTCCTAGATTTGGAACAAATAAGCAGTCCATTACTGCACAGTGGAAGGACTATTGTGAAGCCAAATGGGTTTTGGAACATTCAGGGGAAACAGAGATATATTTAAGTTTCTTTGATTTGAGCAGGTACTTTTTTTTTTCAGACTTGTTTTTCAAAAAAGTTGCCCCCTGCCTCATTTTGCCAATGCTTCCTTTCCATTATAAGGATGGGAAGAAGCAAGAAAACATTAAACACACAGAACAGCTCAAGGATGGTGGAGATTTGGAAAAAAAAAATTCAACCACATATTTTTTAGTATTTAATTATTTTGAGAGGGAGAATGCAGGGAAGGGGCAGAAAGAAGGGAGAGAGAGATATCAAAAGCAGGCTCCACCCTGTCAGCCCAAAACCTGACACAGGGATGAATCTCATGGTTCATGAGATAATGACCTGAGCAGAAATCGAGTCGGATGCTTAAGGGACTGAGCCACCCAGGAACCTCAAAAAGTTCAACAATATTAATCACATGTAAATACTGTGAAGGCCTGGTCTAAATCCTTGGATATCTCTTAAAAATTCCCTGCACTTAGCCATGATCTTCCTCAAACTTTCCTGTTACCAGCTCATTCTTGACTTGGGGCCTCAATGGGTGCCCTTGACCACTAGAGATGCTAGATTTTCAAGGAAAACCAGAATTTCCAGAGAATTTTATGACCTTAGAGATAGCTTATGGCCAATGACTGACCTGTGGGGAGGAGAAAAGTCAGTCCTCTTGGCCTAAAACTAGTTTATACTCCAGAGTTCCCTAAGACACCAGACAGAGTCTGGACATCACCTGAAATCATGTCTTTATTTGGGTTCCTCCCTTTCCAAGCATGCTTTCTTCATTCCATGATGTATTTTTCCTACAGCAGTTGTTGCTCAATCATTTACAATAATTTACACTCCCATAGTTGTGTCTGCTTCTGGGATAACCCAACACTAAAACACACACTCACACTGCACAGAAAGGGTGAAAGTCACTATATTACATCCTAAGAATAACATGCATTTTCACAATCAGGTCTAGGGTTGAAAGACATACCTGTCATTTAAAGTATGTTTCTAGATGACTGTTAAGATATCTATGGTCAGAGAAGAACAATGAATAATTTTCCATTTGCCTACCTACCCATATTTATTAAAAATGGCCACCTAGAATATTGTACGGGATGATTGAGATTGAAAAGGATTTTGTTTCTCTATCAAACATTAGAGAGGCTGGCACATAAGAAAAGATTAACAAAATGTTGTCCAAATATCTGTCAAATAATAACAAAGGCAAGAAGGAAATACTTGATTTGGTGTATAACTGTGATTTGGTGATACTGTCTAATGGGTTTTGTTTGTTTTTTAACCAAAGTAACCCAATATACTTTGTTATTTTCATTATTACAATGACTCTATGTTATTATTTTCTACAAACTCTATTTCCAGACAGGTTTCCACTTATACGGAGAGCACTAATGCCTCCTGACAAGTACCTATTTAAATCACCAGAAGAGGGGCGCCTGGGTGGTGCAGTCGGTTGAGCGTCCGACTTCAGCCAGGTCACGATCTCGCGGTCCGTGAGTTCAAGCCCGGCGTCAGGCTCTGGGCTGATGGCTCAGAGCCTGGAGCCTGTTTCCGATTCTGTGTCTCCCTCTCTCTCTGCCCCTCCCCCGTTCATGCTCTGTCTCTCTCTGTCCAAAAAATAAATAAATGTTGAAAAAAAAAATTTAAAAAATAAAAATAAATAAATAAATCACCAGAAGAGAAGGCCCAAAGTATTCTTTATACCGATGATTACCCTAAAGACGCATTGTCAAGAAATTCAGCTATTTTTCTGACTTTCCTATAAACAAAAAAATACATCATGGTTAGAGAAAGAGGTATGTTGGAGAATTTTTTTTCTCCTAAGAGAATGCATTAAAGCATTAAAAACAAACAAACAGGGGCACCTGGATGGTTGAGTAGGTTAAGCATCCAACTCTGATTTTGGCTCAGGTCACGATCTCATGGTTCCTGGGATGGTGCCCCTGGGATTTTCTTTCTCCCTCTCTGTCTTTCTGTCCCTCCCCCACTCATGCACATGTGCACGCTCTCTCTCTCTCTCTCAAAATAAATGAACATTAAAAAAACAAAAAAAACAAACACTGAATCAGAGACACGGATGGATAATCTATATTATTTGAGCCAGAAATAAAGGTGCTGTAAGAAAAAAGGCATTTAAATCAGACCCTGTAATTAATGCCTATAGTAAAGAAGCTCATTACTCTTTTATCAGAATGGAGAGTCACTGTAAACTGTAACCTTGTAAATGATAATCAATAGTTGGCTGTTGGGAATATTGCCAAAGTCTAACAAACCCTCAGTAGTGATGGACATTTAAACTTCAATAGTTTCTGTGTCTGAAACTTGCCTGTGTCCTAAAGGAAATCTGGTTTCTAAGATCTCAGCTATCATTGGTATTTTACTGGTAATAACAAGAGGATGCTAGAGAATTCATAAATGCAATGATAAAGAGTAAATACTCTGGAGTCAATCTGGAACCGGGGTCAATACTTAGATCTGTGTGACCTGGCAAAGTTATGTAATCTCACGAGGTCACAGATTCTTCATTGGCAAAATGAGGTTCATAGTTGGTTAACAAAGAAGCAAGAGAGGTAGGAAAAGAGAGAGAAGGTAAGAGAGGAAAAAGCACATTTAGGAATATCTGATCAGTATATAATGGCCTAAAATATTAAGGCTGAATCAACAATGTTAGCAAACAATGAATACTCGCTTAGGATTTATTTTATTTATTTTTATTTATTTTTTATTTATTAATTGATTGTTTTCAAGTGGAAAATTTTAACATCTACTCATACATGTACATATACATATTTAACAATTGAAAATACCTGGAAGCAGAAATTTTAAAAGAATGCTTACATTTTAAATCATCAAAGTGAAAACTACAAGTATTATCCACACAGCCAAACATTAAAATGAGAGAAAATTTAAAACTAAAAAAATCCATTACTACAAAGCATAAATAAGATAAAAGAGGTGAGTCAAGCATAACAATTGTAACAATAAATGTCAGAGTTTTACATGACATTGTAAATCAACCCAGTCTGTCAGACCCAGCAGAAAAAACAAAGGTTACAATATGTGGCATAAAAATGATAATCTGAAGTGAAATGAATCAGAAATAGGAAGCAAAATGTACAAAAATGATTTATAAAAATCAATACAAAATAAGTAGAAGTTATAATATTAATACTAAACCAAAAAATAAAGCAAGAGGAAAATAAAAATACTACCGATCTGGGCATTTGTGTTAAAGAATGGAGCTCTTCTGATAAAGATATGCATCATGAATATCTCTAGCAATAATATGGATAAATATATCAACAAGTACATATGTGCATAATTTGTAACTGCTGTGACTTACACGATGACTTATTTACCTACTTTTATGTTTGACATTTTAGAGATATCCACACTCATAATGTATATGTATATTAAACCATCATATTGTATACCCTAAATATATATATAATTTTTATTTGTTAATCATACCTCAGTACAGCTGCAGGGAAAGTGAATAAATAGGAACTGATGTAAATAGGTCTTCAGTAATGAGGTGGTGGGGTGTGGGAGAGAGGAAACATACAACCATACCATGATTAGGCCTGTCTTTTACTGACACTATGCACCTGATCAGTAAGTTTTAGCCCCACCCCGCTACCCCCCTCCCCCAACCTGTAGATGGAACAGCATGGCTAGAGTGGACTGAAGTTATTTATTTCCTTTCTTCCAGGTCAGTTAAGTTCTGACAATAACCCAGAAGGTTAGTCTCTGGTTAACTAGTTTCCTCTGAGGGCAGACCTTTTTAAGAAGAGAGTGCTTTGGCATATTCCAAAATGGTTCTTTTTTCCTTACCCCTGAAACCTGAAAGGATTTGTCTCTGACATTCGCTGTGGGAAACTGGTAGGGTTCCCCAAGGGAAATCTCACAATATTATGCCTCCCCACTCTCATGACTGGGTTCTTTTGGAGTTGATAACTCTCAGAGTTATCTGCACTAAGCTTCCAACAATCTTTTGGTTATAGTTTAGGTTTTTCTTACCCTTCACTTATTTCCCAGGGTTGAATCCATTCACTCCTTGAGTCTTGGCTCTGGGAAGCCTCAACCTCCTGTGTTCACCTCTGTCATTCCAATCCTGGGGCCAGTAGAATGCACTGTGTCCTCCACTTTCTTATGGATCCAAGGAGAATTGTTAATTTCTCAGTCTGTTCAGCTTTGACTTGTTGTTAGGATGCAGTGGCAACTTTCAAGCTCCTTACGTGTGGGACCAGAAACCAGAAATCATCATGTTACTCCTGAATGATATTTTGCATTACAACTAAATTGTAAGAGTCTTAAAATTATTGGCTTTTACATGCTACCCCAAAGTATGGCACCTTGGCATACTGAATATCCTATGCTGAAAGAATTTAAGAGAAAAAAAAGGCAGAAATAGTAAACTCAGTCTGACCTCCTCCCACTTGCCTGTCTTCCCTAAAGTAGGTAACATAATTTCCATGTTACAGATATCCTCCCTATGCAGGAGGGAAAAAAAAAAAAAACAGCAACATTCCTAACATCGGAATTGGGAAACTTGGGGCCAAGAAATCTGTGCAAATAAACCTTGTTAAACTAATCCTTATCTTCCTAGTTACTTCTTTTTTTCCCCAAGTTCTACTGAAATAGTGTTGGTATTACTTTAGGGTGTACAGCCTAATTACTTATGTATATACTGAGAAATTATTGCAACATTAGGTTTACTTAACATTTATCGCCTTACATAGTGACAGTTTTTTCTTGTGATGAGGAACTTTTAAGATTTACACTCTTAGCAACTTTTGAATATACAATACAGCATTTTTAAGTATAGTCATCGTGTTGTACATTACATCCCCAGAACTTATTTATCTTATAAATAAAGGAATTTATGAGGTGCCTGGGTGGCTCAGTCAGTTGAGTGTCCATTTTTGGCTCAGGTCATGATCTCATGGTCCAGTTCAGGCCCTGTGTCAGGCTCTGTGCTGACAGCTCAGAGTCTGGAGCCTGCTTAGGATTCTGTGTCTTCCTGTCTGCCCTTCCCCTGCTCGCGTCTCTGTCTCTGTCTCTGTCTCTGTCTCTCTCTCTCTCTCAAAAGTAAATAAATATTTAAAAATTATACAGGAGGTTATGCTTTTTGACCACATTTGCTGAATGCCTCACCCCCAACCCCTCACTTCTGGCAACCACCAAATTGTTCTCTATTTTTATGATTTTGGGTTTGTTGTTGTTGTTGTTATTTGATTGCACGTATAAGTAGGATCACACAGTATTTGTCTTACTCTCTCTGACATTTTCACTTAGCATAGTGACCTCAAAGTCCATCTATGTTGGCACAAATGGCTGGATTTCCTTCCATTTTTATGGCAGAATAATATGTCATTGCATATATATACCACATATTCTTTTTCTGTTCATCCATTGATAGACACTTAGGTTGTTTCCTTAGTTGTTGTAAATAATAATATGCTACAATGAAAATGGGGCACATATATCTGCTGAGTTAGTGTTTTCATTTTCTCCAGATAAATACCCGGAAGGAGAATTGCTGGATGCCATGATAGTTCTATTTTTAACTTTTTAAGGAAGCTTCATACTATTTACAATAATTGGTGAATTTACATTCCCACCAACAGTGCATAAGGGTTTCCTTTCTCCACATCCTCACCAACATTTGTTATTTCTTGTCTTTTTGATAATAGCCATTATAAAAGGTATGAGGTGATATCTCACTGTAGTTTTGATCTGCTTTTCCCTGAGGATTATTGATGTTAAACATCTTTTCATGAAATCATTTATAGGTCTTCCTTGGCAAAAAATATCTATTCAGTTCCTGAATAGCTCTGGATACTTCTGGTCTTCATTCTCTTGTGAAGGCTCCCATGTACATGTCAAAATTCAACAAAATTTGTGGGGGTTTTTTCTATTAATCTCTCTTTGTCAGTTTAACTTTCAAATCCAGCAAGGACCCTAACAGGGTCAAGGAAATCTTTTCTCCCCTACACTGTCCCCAGACTTGCTACTCTAGTAATTAATGCAATATCATGTTGGACATAAAATTTTACATGTATTGCTCATTTCAGATCATATTCTTTATATAATAGAACTAATAAGCATGCAAAACAAAAAGATAAAAAATATATTACATTGAAAATTTTGTTTGTTGTTAGAATTAAATACTATACCACTATTAAAAATTGATCACCAAATAATATTCAAAGATATGTCCCAAATACTCGAATAATGATATTAAGCAGTGGAAGGAGAAACTCTAACAATGTAGTCTCATAGTTTAACATAAATTGATCAGTTATCATTTATATATTTATTATGAAATATTTATCTGAATTTAACAATTAAATTATGTCCTTTCTTCCTAGCAGGACATTACTAATAAAAGTACGTGGGAAAGCAGAGATGAAAATGTTTCATTATTAGGGGTGCCTGGGTAGCTCAGTCAGTTAAGCATCTAACTTCAGCTCAGGTCATGATTTCACAGTTCACAAGTTCAATGCTCAGATCGGGCTCTGTGCTGACAACTCAGAGCCTGGAACCTGATTTGGATTCTGTGTCTCCCTGTCTCTCTGCCCCTCCCCCACTCATTCTCTCTCTCTCTCTCTCTCTCTCTCTCTCTCTCTCTCTCAAAAATAAACGTTATTTTTTTATATATTTAATTATTGAGTAGTTAGTATATATATGTGTGTGTGTAACTCTGTGTGTTACACACCCAATGTTGTTAAATCATCATAATGACACTGTTAGTTATACCCTGTCAGAAAACTTCAAGAGTTCAGAAAGCACAAGCACTTACCACGTCTGGGTGTAGTAGTTCTGGATTTCGAATCTGGGTTTTTCTGTCCTGTAAGCCTTGGTGTTCTGTGAGACCAGACTATGATGTGAGCAATAGCCTTTTCAACTAGCAGCATGTCATGCAAGATACGTTGTTGTACAGGACAGTCTAAATGAGGAAATGGCAGTGAGAGAGCTTAACCCGTCTCGGCCATCCTAAACTCTGGTGATGTTCTCATCTCAGGACTTCTCAAACTGCCCCTGTTTCCATTCACTGCAGACCCAAACAAATGAAATGAACTACCAAACTAGAAAAAAGAAAAGGCTGTTAGGTAAACTATGTGATTTTTAGAAATACTTGACTTGTGGAAAAAGACTCTTGAGAAAAAAAAATACCATAGATACCACATAGAGATATTTCATCTCATCCTTAGAAATAAATCCCTTTGGTTTAATAGCATTTCTTTTACAGTGCAAATGCTTTGCCTTCTTTATGGCTCAATCATAGGTATTATGAGTAAGAAAGTCCATTTAAATGATAAATAAAGATCAACTGTGAAGGAAAGGGAGTAAAGTTAATGGACTGAGAAGTAGAAAGAGATGATTTTAGAATATTGTAGTGAAGGGCTTGAATATTGAAGTTTGAAAGAAGCAGACAGAAGGGAGAGATAGGGAAGCACAAACTTGGGCATGTTCATTTTGTTATTCCAGTGCCCAGAGTGCCATCCCTAATTTACAGCCTGACAAAGAACCTGAGTGAATCGGAGGATGTTCTCTTTTCTACAAGTTCTTATTTTCTCCATGAACTTTTCAAATATTCATGCTAACAAAAAGGTTTTCATTTCATAGGAGGAATTTAGAGCAAGACAAGCATTAGTAAGTAAGTTGGCAGTTGGCTCAGCCATTCTATTTCTTCTTCGTTCATTCTTTCCTTTATAGGCTCCTTCCTTCCTCACTTCTTTCTTCCTTTTTCTTTCCTTCCCTCCTTTGGTCCTTCTCTGCGCAAATATTCATTTCACTTCTTGAGTGGGGAAGATCCTTTGCAAGATGAAAAAAAAAATGAGACCTCATTCCTATACCAAAGGAATTCATAGTCTGGTGTTACTATTCCTATACTTAAGTACAAAGAAGGAAAGCCGGTTTCACCGTACATTAAAAAAAAAAAGGTAGCAAGTTGCCTAAATTTTCATTATGAATCAGAAATGATAGTATATGTGTTTATTTAGTATTTTAATTTTATAAATGAAGAGTATCAAGATGATGATTAATAATCATCTTTAGTTAGACGGTACATATAGATGTTGGTAACAGGATGTTGGCACTTGTGCTATCCTTAATATAATCTTGCTCTTCATATATAAATTCTTCAATTTTTAATTTATTTTCTATATAATATGATTTCTATGCCTGTGATGTTTATTATATGGAGGCATAGAGGGGCTCACACTCTGAGGCAGTGTCCACCAGAGTCCTTGGCCCAGATGGAAGGATGTTGGTAGGTGGTATTGTGGACGGGAGGGTCAGGGGAAGGTAAGAAGATGTAGCATAAGTTCATACATGCAGCTGGATGTTTATTTGTGTGTGGATTACTTTCTGTGGAAAGTATTCATCCTTTTCATCAGATATTCTGAAAGATCTGTGACCCCCCCCAAACTTAAGGACTATAGACCTAAATTCAAACATAAATATGCTACTTTTAATTTCTTTTTTTCAAGGTTTCATTTAAATTCCAGTTAGTTAACTTACAGTGTAATATTTATTAGTTTCGGGTGTACAATTTAGTGATTCAACACTTCCATACAGCATCCGGTGCTCATCACAAGTGGGCTCCTTAACCCCCATCACTTATTTCACCCATCCCCCCACCCAACTCCCCTCTGGTAACCACGGTTTGTTCTCTATAGTTAAGAGTCTGTTCCTTGGTTTGCCTCTGTCTCTCTTTTTTTTCCCTTTGCTCGTTTATTTTGTTTCTTAAATTCCACATATGAGTGAAATCATATGGTATGTATCTTTATCTTTGACTGACTTATTTCACTTATCATAATAGTCTCTAGATCCATCCACATTGTTGCAAATAGCAAGATTTCATTCTATTGTATGTCTAAGTAATATTCCATTGTGTACATACCACATCTTCATTATCCATTCAGTAATGGACATTTGGGCTCACTCCTTTTAATTTTATTGGCTCTTTCATATATATTTTCAGGCAGTTCCACTAATAGAGATTTTAACAACTTTGGCAAACACACCAAGAAAAAAAAAAAGACTATATTAAATTGAACTTTTCTCATGCTTTCAAACTCTCTGCCTTAACATAGCTCTGCATAATGCACTCACAATAAATATAGTTTTGTTCCAAAATTTTTATTTTATATAATATCAATATTGTACTCTCTACGAGTACAGTTACAGAGATTAACATTTTGGTTTTTTAACAAGGTAAGGATGCCTTGACCGTTTTACTCTATGTAAATGTTTGATTTCTTATGCCTGAGGGAAAAATATCATGTAGTTTATTATTACTATTCCCACCCAAATACATTCCTTTTCAAAAAAACCGTAATTTTGCACACACTTTTGCTCATGATATCATATGCATATTAACACTGATCAGTGAAAATGACAGTGATAGCAACAGCAGATATTCAGCTGGATACAGGAATTAATTAATCCTCCATGATATGTTAAATCTAAGCATTTCCTTAAAAAAAGTTGGAACTTATTTCTCAGTGCAACCCACAGAGATGTAGGAAAGTGCACAGTGGTGATTACATAGCAACATAAAAGCTATTTTGGATCCAAAGCTAATAGTTTGCAAATAATCCAGATGTTGTTGTATGTGCTTCAGATAGATTACTGAAGTCCCTAGTACCACTACATCCGTAGTTAGAGAAATGCTTCATTTTTTAAGAACTAGTTAGGTAATGCATTTTGACACCCTTCCTTAAGTATAATTAAGGAATTATAGGGAAGTAGAGTTCCACTGAAAGCAGCCTTAGAAATGCTGCCTGAAATTAGGAATCCTCTGATGGAAGGTCATTTCTTGGTCATGCTCCTTGAAGTCTAAGAATCTAAGACTGGATTTTGCTACAAATTCTTGTAGACTAAGATAAAGTACATATGGTAAGAACTGAGTCATAAAGTTTGTTCTTACACAGGAAATATTTTCCCTGCTATTCTACCACCACCCTATTTTCTACATTTTAAGACCCGGTCTTTAGAAAATGCCTATTTAAAAGGATGCTGCTTGAGGCAAAAACAGGTTTAGAAAATGTTGTAGTTTAATTAATCAAAATTCGTGCTTTTATTTTTAATCTGTAAAAATAAGGTTGTGGACCTACAAAACTAAAGGAGAAGAAAAATAAACTTTAAGTTACAGTAGGTGTGACAAAGATATTGCATTTATTTATTAAATCATTTTTCATTTTTCCTTCTTTATTAGTATATTCACCAGATATATAAAGAGTGACAACTTAGTATAACGCACAGTTGTAAAATTTTACATGCCCTAGAATTAAAATAGCAGTCCCTGGGGCACCTGGGTGGCGCAGTCGGTTAAGCGTCCAACTTCAGCCAGGTCACGATCTCGCGGCCCATGGGTTCGAGCCCCGCGTCAGGCTCTGGGCTGATGGCTCAGAGCCTGGAGCCTGTTTCTGATTCTGTGTCTCCCTCTCTCTCTGCCCCTACCCCATTCATGCTCTGTCTCTCTCTGTCCCAAAAATAAATAAATGCTGGAAAAAAAATTAAATAAAAAAAAATAGCAGTCCCTGATCTCTTTAAATACACCTTCTGATAGATGAGACAGACAAAAACTATCATTATTCCTTAATTCTAAAAACTAGATATGATAATTGCAAAAACTACATGTGAAGTAGTGAAAAATATGAAAGTATATGCATCCATACACAAGCACACACATGTACATAGTCATCCCTGTACCTTAATTCCAATTCCCTAAAATAATAATTGTTAATATTGTAGTGTACTACTTGTAATTATTATAATATCACCAACATTTTGTTTTCCTTCTCTTGCTACATTTAGCTCTAGATCTACCTCTTTGTATATTACTGACAAATAGTGTGGAAGCAAATAACAAGGTGCTAAGAGAGCTGGTAAATGGAGAAATCTAACCAATGCCAGAGCATCATGGAGAAAAGGACATTCCATCTGGACTTGGAATGAAAACAAGGATTACACCCAGTGCTTGAGAAGGATTATGAAAGTACAGCTTTCAGAACTTGTGAAAGCCTGAAAGTGAAAAGGAACAATATGACTTGTGGCATGGACATAAGACCAGGCTGGCTGACATGAAAAGCTAAGAGGTTTCTGGTTTATAATGCAGCTAGTCCAGTGGGCAGCAGGTAGCTCCAACAGCTACTCTTGTACAGTCCACGCTGAAGTAAGTCTTCTCAGCGAAGGAGAGTTGCTGAAAGATTTTAAAACAGTTTATGACATAATCACATTTGTATTTTTAAATTATGACTCAGAATGCAACACTGGAAGAAAATGGTGGTATAAGAATGTAGACGGAGATAGAACAGTTAGGAAACCATTGATGTGGTCCTAGTGAGCAGAGATGACAGTTCAGACTAGGGTCATGGCAGTGAAAATGGAGATCTCTTATTGAGGTAGAACATCAGTGGTTGGATTCGGGAGAGTGAGGAAGAGGGAGTCTTCTAAGATTTAAAAAGTACCTAAAAATAAGATACACCTACAGTAAAACAAAACAAAAGAACCGCAACAACAACACACACACACCCCTGGACATCCCATGAAACCGAAAGAGAAATCTTACTTGCCCTTATAGACTAAGGGAAAGAAGCCCCCTTAGAGGAGACACCTGAATTAAAACTGTCTTCCAAATTTGCCAATCCCAGGGAAAGACCACACACATTAACAGAAACACTTTTTCACTGTCTCATTCACCAAAGAATTGAGATATGTAAATTTAAGTCTAGGATAAAGGAACTTTTTACCTCTAAAATCTGTGATTCCACTTCAGATTTACGTAGCAGATTCAGGTGATGTGTTTTACACCTCCCTCTGAAATATTTAATAAGGCATAGAAATGGATAAAAATTTGAAATAATCCATGGAAGTGAGAATGACAGGCTCTTGTCAGAATCTGGAAGAACTTTCAAATTAATGAAAAGTGACAGTTGATTGATAAATCACTACTCAGTGTTCACTTTAAGGTATATCCCTAATTCACCTTATGAAATAGAGCCTATGCCAACAAAATCATAGTAATCAAACTTCCCACACAGGTTAAGAAAAAAGCAACCTATTGAATACAAGCCATCTTGAATTGCTTGTATTCAATTGAGAAATGAGAAGAGAACCTGTGAAATACTTCTACCTTGGTTTTATTTAGTCTCTGATCTTCATCTATCCAGCAAATATTTACATAGCCCTTGATGGCATGAAACTAGAATCTGATGATAGAGTAGTGATGAAGATTTGTGTTGGTCTTACCTTCCTGGCATTTAAGGTTTCAGAGACTAAAATTTAAGACTAATAAGACAAGACAGTAATTCACAGGTTACACAACCCTTTTGGTCTCAGTCCAATGCTATTAAATGGTCTTCCCTGAATCTCCCAACTTGTAGATAGTATCACAGTGGCCTTTATTCTTTGTGAGTTCTTTTCAGTCAAGTGTGATTTGTGTGAGTTCTATAAATGCATAGCCATTATCAGCATCACTCATCACTCACCACTGTAACACTTATGCTAATAGCAGTCAACAAATGCCCCATAGAGGGCCTATGAGCTAAGAACTTCATTTTTTCAAAGGTTTGCAAAGGAAAAATGGAAGAAGTGGGAAGAGGAGAAGAAGGAAGCAGAGGAGGAGGAGAAGCAGAGACCAGGGGAGGGAAAATTTACCTGGTCTGTGAAGCCTAAAATATTTGCTATCTGTCTATTTACAGAAAAATCTTGCTGACCCCCTTCGATACAGGCCAGTATTTATTTAATAGAGGAGATGGATCACCTTTCTAAAGCCTAATAATATTAAAAGCAGAAAATCAAATGAAAGGTAGATTTCTCTATTAAAAATCAAATTGTTTTTGCCATAAAATGCCATAAATAGCTCAAAATAAAAAGACATATTACAAATAACAATTGAAATATTTATTCATTCATGCCATATTTAAATAGTTTTAAGTTTCTAGTCTTTTATGATGTGAAGATGCAATAAAGGCTTAAAAGCACGGAATGGCTACATAAAACAATATATTTAATCTCAGCGAAGTAGCTAAACACCAGGGTTAATAATATTCATTCTGTAGCAATAATGTTCAGGTTCAAATATCAACTTTGATGGTTCCTGGTTTTGAAGAATAAGTTATTTATCATATTTTGTGACTATCACTTCATCCACAAAAGACAATATTAGTACTGCCTACTTCATGGTTATATGGGAATTAAATGAGTTAATGCAGATGAAGGCTTAGAACAAAGACTAACACTTATTAAGCATCAATTTTGTATTAGGAATATGTTAGTAGACATTGTTATATCTCCTAGGTTTTTTAAGATGAGAAAAATATCACAGAGTTCACTTTGGGGCAGAGAAACAACTTTAAATACAGTTAATTATAGTACAAATCGCACAGTCTTTTTAAAGAGCAATTACTCAACATTTTTCAATGACATAAAATCAGCAAATTTCAGCCATTCTAATTCTTGGTATTTATACTTGTAAAAAAAATCAGAAATACGTAAAACACTGTACATGCAAGATATTTTCTTAAACACTATGTATATTATACAAATAGGAAAACTCAGTGTCTAATAACTCTGAAATGGTTATATATACCAAAGTATTGACTAATGATAAAACATTACGTAGCTATTCAAAACCATATTTTAGAAAGATAAATATAGGGGCACCTGGGTGGGTCATTCAGTTAAGCATTGGACTCTATATTTCAGCTCAGGTCATGATGTCATGGTCGTAGAGCCTGCTTGGGATTCTCTTCTCCCTGTCTCTCTGCCCCTCCCTGGTTCCCTCCACTCACTTGCTCTCTCTCTTTCTCTCAAAATATATAAACATTTTTTTAATTAAAAAAAAGAAAGATAATTATAGACTTAGATAATACTGACAATATAGTAATATCTTCCCTAGCCCCTCCAGCCCCCAGTTGCTTTTAAGATTTTCTATCTTTCTCTTTGTTTTCCTAAAATTTAAGACAGAAAGAGAGAGAGAGTGCACAAGTCGGGGAGGGATTGAGAGAGAGAGAGAGAGAGAGAGAGAGAGAGAGAGAGAGAGAGAATCCCAAACAGATTCGGGCTCAATCCCACCAACCATGAGATCAAGACATGAGCTGAAATGAAAAACCACTCAACCGACTGAGCCACCCAAGCACCTCTCATGAGTCAATGATATTCTTAATTTCTGTTAGTGTTTTTGATTTCTAGTATTTCCTTTTAGATTTTCTATCACTTTGCTTACAGTAACCATTTATCCTTGTACGTTGTCTGCTTTTACCTACAACATAATAACAATCACAGATTTTTAAAAATTTGTCTGGTAGTTCCAATTTCTATATTATATCTGAGTTATGTTTTGATGCTTGCTTTGTCTCTTCAGACTATTAAGTCTTATCTCTTAGAACATCTTGTAGTTGTTTGTTGAAAACTGGACTATTGTATGAGGTAACAGGAATCAATGCAAACAGGCCTTCACTGTGAGGTTTTATGGTAACATGGCTATGAGTCAGACTCTGTTTAATTTTTAATAGAGCTGTAGGTGACAGGCATTTCAAATTCTTCCTCAAATTCCTCAATTCTTTACTTTTGTCTCTCTGGTCTTTGCGTTTCACTAAGAACTTCTTAAACAGAGTGTGAGCCTTACAGCTCAATCAGCTGTAATCCACCCTTATTATACTGGAGCTGGTTGATGTGGTGGTTATGGGAGGACGGGGTCGGAGGGGTGCTCTACAATCTCATGATTAAATTACATAATTTCATAAGTTTTGTGTCTTGCAACTGTGACCTTTACATATGTTTCTTCGATTTCTTTCCCCGTTAAGCGAGACAGAAAAGCCGGAAAATGGAGTTGTAATTGTTGTTCCTCAGGTGCAGTAATGATTTGGTAAAGTCTTTAAAAGCCTACTCCCGGAGAGTAGGCTTTTGTTATGGGGATTTCTCTGGGCATATTTCAAAATGGAATCTATTCCCTTGCTCCTGTAAGATATATAAAGGGATTTTTCTTGGCTCTTCACCTTGAGAACCTAGAGTTGCTGGAGGCAAAACCTCAAAAGAATGAGGGAACCTTAAAACTGTGACCCTCAGAAGTTTCTTATACTCAGCCTCCTCCCCATTTGGCCTTCAGCCATTTGTCAAAACTGCCCCTTAAGTATTCTTGACAGTTTTTGGCTCTAGTAAATTCCGTCCTAGGTGAGGACAACTATGTATCAACTGTGATACTCTGTATTCATCTGTCTCCAAATTTCAGACAGCAGTTTGCCCTATGACCTCAGTTCTCTGATAGGTCCAGGAAAAGTCATTGATGTGATTCTTCTTTTTTCCTGTTGTAAAAACAAGAGTTACAATTACCAAGTTATTTCCTGATTGGAGCTAATGCTTGCAATATAATATTAAAAGAAAACTGGATTTTTTAATGAAAGAAAATAGGTTAAAATGTAGAATCTATAGAAATGATTATAAACTTGTTAAATTTGCTCACAATTTAAAATACTTCTCCTTTAAATTGGAGGGTAACAGTGGATTGTCCTTTCTTTTTTCTTTTTTTTACCTTTCTGGTTTCCAAATTGTGTTTTTATTTTATTTTATTTTTATATTATTTTATTATATTATTTTACTTTTATAATCATAAATATAGTTCAAAATATTCTAGGTTTCCAAACAGAAATGTAGTATAGTTATTTAAGGACTTCAGAGAAAATTTACCTACTTTTGTTTCTTGGCTTACTTCATTATATTTTAAGTGACTCTGAGTGAATTTCTTAAATATCCAGTGCCTCACATTCCTCATCTGTATGATGAAAATACTAGTATTGCTAACCCATAAAATTGTCATCAGAATTAAGGGATTCCTATATTAAAACTGCCTTGTACCTTAAATACTTATTATATTGTTTGAAATAAGCAATTGAGAAAGCATTTCATTTTTGAATTCATTAAAACAGATGCAATTTATTATTCATTTCCCTTGATGAATCCATAGTCTGAGTTGCTGACCATCTTCTCAAGTGGGTCAATTAACTGCTCTTCACCATCTGTTTGGCCAGTGATCTGGTCTCTTGCTTCCAGTCATATGCAATGGCCTTTAACAGTGTGGGGGCCTGAGAATACTGGAAGGGCACCAGATTGGAGATTATCTGTCCATGAGAAAACACCACAGAAAAAATATACGTGTATTCAGAGAGAATGAAATGTGCAACTTTAAAAAATTGTTGTGTAAATCTTATTGCTGGGTTGCAACTCTGATATCAGTACAATAAATGTGAATATCATGTTTATCCACTTGACAGTCATTCCTCTGTGAAATCAATGTATCATTTTTGTGAGGGATTTTAGCAGAATTGGCAGAGATCATATTTGATCTTCCTTGTTCATTATACCTTCCACTAATATTTGATTCTTACTTAAAAGAACATATACTTTTTTTAAAACCAATGTAATAATGTTTTAGTAGGGTTGACTCTTTCAGCAGTTTGAATTTATGTTCTTTATTCACCCATTTTTTGAAAACTAGGTGAGTTTGAATTGTTCATGGTAAAAATAAAACAATACCACACTGGGAAAAGACCCTTAAAGCATGATTGTCAGGTTTAGCCCAACATTTTCCATTTCTATGTTTAATCCAGTTAGAGCTTTAATTGAGACCCCTGTTTTTTACCTGAAAGACAGTAGAATTTTTATCATGAATCTGCAATTTTAAGTATTATTTTGAAAGTGGACTCTAGAAAATTACATAGAGTATTGAAAATTATATGCAGTATTTAAAAGAGGATTAGTTCAAGTTCTTATTCAGATGATTTATCTCTTATTCAATAAGAAAGGGCATAGAATACAGATAGATACATAGAAATATGTAACAGTTGCATTTTTCTCTTACATTCAGTAAAGTATGTCTATTACATTTAAAGAAAAAAATTAAGGGGCGCCTGGGTGGCGCAGTCGGTTAAGCGTCCGACTTCAGCCAGGTCACGATCTCGCGGTCCGCGAGTTCGAGCCCCGCGTCGGGCTCTGGGCTGATGGCTCAGAGCCTGGAGCCTGTTTCCGATTCTGTGTCTCCCTCTCTCTCTGCCCCTCCCCCGTTCATGCTCTGTCTCTCTCTGTCCCAAAAATAAATAAACGTTGGAAAAAAAAATTTAAAGAAAAAAATTAAAATATAATGGTAAATGCCAATTTTTTTAAAAAACTAATTTTTAGCACTTGTACACAGTTTTATATGCTTTATATCTAATATTCTTTTAAATCTCTCCAATAGCTAATGAACTAGATGCTGCTATTTTCATCACTTTGCATATAGTAGTGATAAAATAAAGTCCTTGGACAATTCAGAAGAAACATTTTATTAGTAGGAAAAGATATGATGATTTACAACGTTTTGTAACAGTTCTTAATTTAGCCACAGGATCTTTAGATTTTTACACAAGACCACAATATTCATATATACATTATTAGTAAAACTTTGAGAACCAAAAATAGTCTCCACTGAAGAAAGATTGAGAAGTATATTTTGCAGATTATGATACTACCAAATGATATATTTGATTTAATAAGCTCCTATCAGCTAGAAATGACATTCAAAGTGGAAACATAATTGTAAACAAGAATGGTTAAAAATCTGTAAGTCCAGGGACACTTGGGTGGCTCAGTCATTTGAGTATCCAACTCTTGATTTTGGTTCAGGTTTGTGAGTTGGAGCCCTGAGTCAGACTTTGCCCTGGCAGGGCAGAGCCTGTGTGGGATTCTCTCTCTCTCCCTCTCTTTGCCCCTCCCCTGCATGCATGCATACTCTCTCTCTCTTTCTCTCAAAAAGAAAATAAACATTTTTTTTAAGTCTGTGAGTCCAAATGAATTTAACCCTCCAATACTTGGAAAATGACTATTGGTGAATATTTGAAATAAAAGGAAAAATAAGAATAGTGACCTGGACCTGGTCAACGTTTTCAAATGAGCAAGAGGAATCTGATGGTTGATGGTGTCATGTGACCATAAATAATTCAATATAGTAGTAGTAACAATAAGCCAAATAACAAAACATCTATTTCTGAGCACCTGGGTGGCTCAGTTGGTTGAGCGTCCAACTCTTGATTTTGGCTCAGGTCATGATTTCATGGTTCCTAAGAACGAGCCCCACATCAGGCTCTGTGCTGACAGTGGGGAGCCTACTTGGGATTCTCTCCCTCCATTTCTCTCTGCCCCTACCTCACTTGCATGCATGAGAGTGCTCTCTCTGTCTCTCAAAAAGTAAACATTTTAACAAAAAGGAAACTTCTATTTCCTGAAAACATGAGAAACTAAACTTGAGTCTTTCTTCCTCTTTCCTAGAAACAAAGCCTAACGCAACATAGAAATGAATGTGAGGTTGAAATATCTGAAAATTGAAGGCAAAAGTTGTGGGAAGGGCCTGATACAAGAGAAGGTGGTTGACTCCAGATGTGTTTAGGTGTGTATGTATCAGGAGAAGAGGAAAGGAGGAACTTCCTTCCCTTAATAAAACTTGTTAAAGTTTTATAATGAAAATTTTCAAATGTACAGAAAAGTTAAAATACTTACAGTGAACACCAACTTCCTAGATGCTACCATAAACATTTTTAAAAATACACTTTATTTTTTGGAGCAGTTTTAGGTTCACAGTAATATTGAGCAGAAAGTACAGAAAGTTTCCATATGACCCCTGTCCCCCACAACTCCTCCATCAACATGCCACACCAGACTAGTACATTGGTACCATCAGTGAATGTATATAAACCCATCATTGTCACCCAAAGTTTATCATTTACATTAGGGTTCTCTCTTGGTGTTGTACATTCTATGGATTTTGACAAATGTACAATGATATATTCACCATTATTGTATCATACAGAATAGTTTCACCCCCTGAAAAACCGTCTGTGTTCTGCCTATACATTTCTTCCTGCTTCTAACCCCTGGCAACCACTGACATTTTATCTCCACAGTTGTTCCTTTTTCAGAATGCCATTAGTTGGAATCATACAGTATGTAGCCTTTTAAAATAGGCTTTTTTCACTTAGAAATGTGCACTCCAGTTTCATCCATGTCCTTCCATGGCTTGATAGCTCATTTAATTTTAGTGCTGACCAATATTCCATTATCTGGACATACTGTAATTTATTTATCTGTTGAACGGCTGAAGGACTTTTTTTTTTTTTTGCTTTCAAATTTTTGGCAGTTATACATACAGCTGCTATAAACATCTGTGTGCAGGTTTTTGCATAGACATAAGTTTTCAACTCATTTTGGTAAATGCCAAGGAACACCATTGTTGAATTCCATGGTAAGAATATGTTTAGTTTTATAAGAAAGTGTCAAACTGTCTTCTAAAGTGGCCGCTATGGACTGAATTGTGTCTCTCCAAAATTCACATGTGGAAGCCTTAACCCCCAGTGTGATACTATTTGGAGATGAGGCCTTTGGAATATAGGTTTAGGTGAATTCATGAACACAGGGACCTCAAGAAGAGATGCCATAGAGCTTGCTCTCTGCCTCTCTCCTTCAGTGAGGACACAGAAAGAAGGTAGCCATCTGCAAGCCAGGAAGAGAGCTCTCAAAAGAAGCTGAACATACTGACAACCTTTTTTTCAGGCTTCCAACCTCCAAAATAAATTTATGTTATTTTGTTATGGCAGCCCAAGCTCACTACTACAACTATTGGCAATGGGAAGTGGGGTGCTGCTGTAACAAAATACTTAAAATGTTGAAGCAGCTTTAAAATAACCTAAGTAGCGGCAAGAGGCTGGAAAAGTTTTAAAGTGCATGGTAGAAATAAGGTTATCAAGGTTGATTCTGGTGAGCTCTTTGACAGAAACGAGAACATGTTCTTGAACAGTAGAAGAAAGTTTATCCTTGTTATAAAGTGGCAAAGAACTTGACTGAACTGTGTTCCAGTCTTTTGTGGAAAGTAGCACTTGTGATGAATTTGGATACTTAGCTGAAGATACTTTAAGTAAATTGTTGAAAGAGCAGCTTGGTTCTGCTTGACTACTTATAGTAAAATGTGAAAGGAGAGAGATTAACTGGAGAAGGAATTGTTAAGCATAAAGGGACCAAGAGTTGAAGGTATGGAAAATTCTCAGCCTATTCATGTTGGAAAAAAAAAATGAGAAAGCATGTTCTGAAGGAACATCAAGGGTATGGCTGCACTATCACTTGGTAAAGATTTTATGGTATTATAGGAACAGAAGCATTGCCAGTTTGAACTAAAGGGGACAGAGATAGGACAAAAGAAACGAAGGCTCTTGTACTTCTTAGGTTTGATTAAATGGAATTAAGTGCCATTTGGCTGCAGAAGTGTGCTATTTTTCAGGAAGAGGAAACAATTACCTCAAAGGCAATTCACATTTCATCAGGTTAACTGCCTTGGTTTCAACAGATCAGATGGCCTCCATCCAGAGCCTTAGATGTAGGCACACCTGGCAGAACAATGAGGTGGGACCACTTGGCAGAGCTTTGGGGGCAGGGTCCTGGCCCAGCCCGGTCATTGAGCAGAATCCCTACTTAAATCCATGGGAATGATGCTGCTGCCTTATTGGTTTTGGAGGACAGAGAATCAAACCAAAAAAAGGATTGTATTCAATGTTTAAGATCTAATGGAATTTGCCTTGCTAGCTTTTAGACTTGCTTGGGACCCATCACTTCTTTCTTCCTTCCAATTGCTCCTTTTGAATGGCAGTGTCCATCCTATGCCTATCCTATGCCTAATGAGGAGTGCATTAACTTGTCTGGTTTCACAGGTTTACAGGTGGGGAGGAATTTTGTTTCAGGACGAATTCTGCCTTGATTTTCACTCATAAATGATTAGATGATATTTATATGAAATTTTTGCCTTTAGATTTTATAACTAATGCTATAGTAAGTCCTGAATTTGGGTATTGTTTTCTTTGAAATTGCTCTTCAGTATAGAGTTGCCTATTCTGAGTCTGCATTTCCGTATAAACTTTAGTGTCAGTTTGTCAGTATCCTCAAAATAATCTGTAGTCATTTTATTGGGAAATTCTTTAATCTATAGATTAAATTTGAAGATAACATTGACATCCATATAATATTGAGTCTTCTTATCCATGTACATGGAATAGCTCTTCATTAATTTATGTATTTTCATTTCTTTTATCAGAGTTTTATAGATTTCCTATAGATCTGGTGCATATTCTGTTAGACTTATATCGAGCTATAACACATTCTAGATGCTGATGTAAATTACATAACGTTTTAATTTCAAATTCCAATTGTTCATTGCTAGTATATAGTAAAGCATTTGACTATTTTATGTTAACTTGTATGCAGCCTTGCTATCATTACTTATTTCCAGTAATTTTTTTGTTCATTTGAGATTTTCTACATAATCATGTCATTTATGAACAGAGTTTATTTTCTTTTTTCCCAAGATGTATACATTTTATTTCCATTCTTTGTCTTATTGCATTAGTTATGACTTCCAATATGATGTTACCTAGCAGTGGTGACAGAAAATATCCTTGCATGGTTCCTGATTTTAGATGGAAAACATTTATTTTCTTACCAGCAAGTATGAAATCATGTATACAGCTGAATACATATTTATATTAAGAACAAGGAAATTCTCAAACAAATCATTTAATTTCCCACTTCAGAAAACTAGCAAAATAAAAGCAAAGTAAACCCAAAGCAAAAAGAATGCATAAAATCGTAAAGATGATAATTAAAATTAATAAAATTGAAAAAGGAGTAAGAGAATTTAAAAATAAATAAAACAAAAAGCTGGTCATTTGAAAAAAAATCAATAAGATAAAATACATCTCTAAGAAGATTAACAAAAATAAAAAGGGAGAAAACACAAACCAGCAATATCAGTAATGAACAGGGAATATCACACCAAAACTATAACATTAAAAGGATATTAAGGTAATCCTAAAATATTTCACTGTATAAATTTAAAAATACTGATTACACTATTACCACATATGACCAAACACATATTACGAAACACATATTGCCAAAATGTAACCATGATGAAGACAATCTAAATAGTC